>NC_053391.1:285619159-285929117 GCF_905171765.1 Bufo bufo
AACTAAAAACAAACTAAAAACTACTTCCAAAAATATTCAGCTTTGATATTAATGAGTTTTTTGGGTTCATTGAGAACATGGTTGTTGTTCAATAATAAAATTAATCCTCAAAAATACAACTTGCCTAATAATTCTGCACTCCCTGTATGAGTGTGTTGGCAATGTTGCCACACCCCAGATGATAAGGCCGTTGCTTCATTATGATCAGACCAAAAGCAAATTTTTAAATTTGTATGGGTGGGTTTTTAATACATAAAATAAAAAAAATCATAATAAAGTCTCTTAATAGTTTATTAGAAATAATGCAGACAATTTAAAAAATCCCTATCAATTCCAATACAAAGCAAGTACAAAGCTCAGAACTAAATTATTCCAGGATGTCGTAATGGTTCGTTAATTCGACAATGGTTAATCAATTCGACACACGTCCCCGGATAGGGGACGTAACAGGGATTAAACTGATAGGAATAGTACTAGTTAAGACACCACTCATATAGGGTGTCACAGCACATTGCTCCGTGCACGCGCAGTGCCCCAACTTGGAACTGAGTAAGAGGACCGACCAAGCTGCTTTTTCCATCTGCCGGTTCCTAAAATCAATTCATTTTGGTGTATCAGAGTTTGGTCTGTCACTGTGAAGGCAGTTGAAGGTACCCGGCCTAAATTTTTTTTTTACAAAAGGCAATCCCACCCTGATATGGGACGTAACAGGGATTAAACTGATGAGAATAGTACTACAGAAAATAGCACTCATATCGGGTGTGACAGTAAATTGCACGGCGCAGACGCAGTGACCGTGGCATGGATTCAAACAAAGAGGAGAGAGCCAGCATTTTTTTAACCATCTCCCCATTCGAAAAATCTATTTAATAAATTGACCCCAGATTGGGGATGTAACAAGGATTAAACTGATGAGAAGAGAGAACTACAGAAAATACCACTCATATCGGATAGGGCAGTAAATTGCACGGCACAGACGCAGTGACTGTAGATTCAAACAAAGGGGAGGGAGCCAGCGTTTTTTTAACCATCTTCCCATTCAAAAAATCTATTCAATTCACCTTTCGAGGACCCTTGGTGTTGTACGTGGCTGGGTGGAGGAAGAAACCTTCAATGACATCAACGGGACATGGCTAGCTTGGTATCCAACCTTGAACAAATGGGGAGTTTGCGGTTGGGCAAATGGACTGTTTGCGGTTGTTTGCGGTGCATTAAAAGGGGAGTTTGGTCTGTCAATGTCTGTGAAGCGTGCGTAACCCTTACACTACCTGATCGATACAACATCATACCTGATCGTATACACACACTGGATGTTTTAAACCACATTGTTGAAAAAAAAAAATTGGATTGTTAGGTGATTTATGCCCTTTATGGATTAAAATCCAACTCTGCGTCAACTACATCATTTTCCATGGGAGTTTTGCCATGGATTCCCCTCTGGCATGCCACAGTCCAGGTGTTAGTCCCCTTGAAACAACTTTCCATCACTACTGTGGCTAGAAAGAGTCCCTGTGGGTTTTAAAATTCGCCTCCCTATTGAAGTCTATGGCGGTTCGCCCGTTCGCGAACATTTGCAGAAATCCGCGTTCGCAAACGGAAAATTTTATGTTCGCGACATCACTATACGAGGGTCCCTCAACAGGCATGACAGCATGAAAGACCCCATTTGCACAAGGTTGGATGCCGAGCTACTCATGTCCCGTTCCTCTTCCTCACTGATCTCATTGAAGGTCTGTTCTTCCCCCCAGCCACGTACAACACCACTGGTACCAGATAGGTGACAACGAGCACCCTGGGATGCCTGCTGTGGTTGGTCTTCCTCCTCCTCCTCAAAGCCACATTCCTCCTCTGACTCCTTTTCCTCAGACTCCTCTTGCAGCGTTGCCGCAGGTCCAGCAAGTGATGCTGACACTCTTCGCAGGGCACGCTCCAGGAAGAAAACAAATGGGATGATGTCGCTGATGGTGCATTCGGTGCGACTGACTAGGTTTGTCACCTCCTCAAAGTACGCATTAGCCTACAGGCATTGCGCATGAGCGTCCAGTAACGTGGCAAAAAAATACCCAGCTTCGCAGAGGCTGTCCTAGCACCCCGGTCGTACAAATACTCGTTAACGGCTTTTTCTTGTTGGAGCAGGCGGTCGAACATTAGGAGTGTTGAATTACAACGTGTCGGGCTGTCGCAAATCAAGCGCCTCACTGGCATGTTGTTTCGCCGCTGAATATCGGAAAAGTGCGCCATGGCCGTGTAGGCACGCCTGAAATGGCCACACACCTTCCTGGCTTGCTTGAGGATGTCCTGTAAGCCTGGGTACTTATGCACAAAGCATTCTACGATAAGATTCAACACATGTGCCATGCACGGCACATGTGTCAACTTGCCCAAATTCAATGCCGCCAACAAATTGCTTCCGTTGTCACACACCACTTTGCCGATCTCCAGTTGGTGCGGGGTCAGCCACTGATCCACCTGTGCATTCAGGGCAGACAGGAGTGCTGGTCCGGTGTGACTCTCTGCTTTCAGGCAAGTCAACCCCAAGACGGCGTGACACTGTCATATCCGGGATGTGGAATAGCCCCTGGAGCAAGACGCAGCAGCAGAAGAGGACTCAGCCGAGGAGGTTAGCGAAGAGGATGTAGTAGGAGGAGTAGAGGAGGTGGCAGCAGACCTGCCTGCAAGTCGTGGCGGTGTCACCAACTCCTCTGCAGAGCCACGCATTCCATGTTTGGCAGCCGTCAGCAGGTTTACTTAATGCGCAGTGTACGTGATATACCTGCCCTGACCGTGCTTTGCAGACCAGGTATCAGTGGTCAGATGGACCCTTGCCCGAACACTGTGTGCCAGACATGCCATGACTTCCTTTTCCACAATAGAGTACAGGTTGGGGATTGCCTTTTGTGAAAAAAAAATTTGGCCGGTTACCTTCCACTGCGGTGTCCCAATAGCTACAAATTTTTTGAAGGCCTCAGACTCCACCAGCTTGTATGGTAAAAGCTGGTGGGCTAAGGCCCCTTTCACACGGTCGAGTATTCCGCACGGATGCGATGCGTGAGGTGAACGCACTGAATACCGACCCATTCATTTCTATGGGGCTGTTCACATGAGCGGTGATTTTCACGCATCACTTGTGCGTTGCGTGAAAATCTCAGCATGCTCTATATTCTGCGTTTTTCACGCAACGCAGGCCCCATAGAAGTGAATGGGGTTTCGTGAAAATCGCAAGCATCCGCAAGCAAGTGCGGATGCAGTGCGATTTTCACGCATGGTTGCTAGGTGACAGTCTATTCACTGTATTATTTTCCCTTATAACATGCTTATAAGGGAAAATAGCATTCTGAATACAGAATGCTTAGTAGGTGATCAATTGAGGGTTAAAAAAAAATAAAAAAAATAACTCACCTTCTCCTCTTGTTCGCGTAGTTCCCGGTCTCTTCTTTACTTCTTAAAAGATGAACTATCGGCTAGGACCTGTGGTGACGTCAGATCACATGCTCCAATCACATGGTCCATCACCACGGTGATGGACCATGTGATTGGAGCATGTGATCTGACGTCACCAAAGGTCCTTTAGCCCACAGCTCATCATTAACCACCTCCGGACCGCTGTACGCAGAGACGCGTCCTGGAGGTGGTTGTTTCATTCCGAGTGGACGCGCCGGCGCGTCCTCTCGCGAGACGCGAGATTTCGGTCACAGCCGGCCCGCGCATCGCGGGCCGGCAAAAGTTCGAGGAGAATTGCATCAGCAACCTGCCAGCCAATGATCGTCGCTGGCAGGTTGCTGATTTTTAAAAAATCGAATCACAAGCCATATAACAGATCATATTAGTAAATATGATCTGTTATATGGCTTGTCTGCTCCTGTGCTGGTCCTTTTCGTCGGTTGGATCCAGCACAGGAGCAGACTGAACTGTGAGTACACCAAACACTACACCTTAGCCCCAGATCACCCCCCTGCACCCCAATTAACCCTTTGATCACCCCTTTGATCGCCCCTGTCAATCACTAGTGAAAGGAAAAAAAGTGATCAGTGTAAACTGTCACTTTTTTTTTTCCACTGGTATTGACTGTTAGGTTTTAGGGATAGTTTAGGCCCCTTGGTTAGGTAGTTAGCGTCAGTTAGCGCCCACCCCACCGCACCGCAGTCACTTTTATTCGCTGATTAGCGTATCGCTAATCAGCATTTGTACTTTTATAGTATCTGTAAGTGATCAAAACTGATCACGGTCAGATCTATAATAGTATTAGTGTCACTTTAGTTCGCCCTCCACCCAAAACGTAGTGTTTGCCCGATCAGGCCTGATCGGTCGCCCACACGTGCGTTCACCCACGCCCGCCCCACCGCAGTGACAAAAAATTATTATTTTTTGATCACTGCACATTCACTTTACACAATCACTGCGGCGATAAAAAAATCAGTTTTGATATTTTTTATCAACCGCAGCGGCCTCCGGTACTTCGCTAGCCTCCCCTTTGTAAGACAGGTTTGCTTTTTTTCTTGGGTAGTCTCAGGGAATACCCCTAAATTTAGTAGTCCAAAATGTCAAACAGGGGGTATTCTTCTGAAGAGGCCTACAGGATTCTGACCCAGTCGGATGAGGAGTGGGAACCCTCATCTGACGAATCTAGCGCGTCAGAATATGAACCTGTGGAAAGCAGTGGCTCTCTGACCCAAAGTTCGGACGAGGAGGTGGAGGTCCCTGGCAGCACCAGGCGTACCCGGCCCCGTGTCGCTAGACCACAGGTTACGCAGGATCCGCTTCAAGAGCAGGAGAGTGGGGCTGTCGCTGCCGAATCACGCGGTGAGGCATACACCAGCAGCGCAGCCCATCCTGGACCTAGTACCAGCACTGCCGTACAACCTGGTGAAGTAGCGAGCACCAGAAGGGCAGTTGAAGCTGGTACGGTGGCACGTGCAGTAGTTACCCCGTCGCAGCCACCGCGCAGACAGGCCCGTAGAGCCCCTAGAATCCCTGAGGTGCTGGCAAACCCTGATTGGCAGTCACCAACTTCAGCCGCACCTGTAGTTCCCCCTTTCACCGCCCAGTCTGGAGTTCGGGTTGAGACGGCTCAAATCGGTTCGGCCCTGGGATTTTTTGAGCTGTTCTTGACTGCGGAGCTCTTGGACTTAGTCGTGGCAGAGACAAACCGGTATGCCACACAATTTATAACCGCAAACCCGGAAAGCTATTATGCCCAGCCTTTCCGGTGGAAACCAGTCCAAGTTTCCGAACTTAAAATTTTTCGGGGCCTTCTCCTCAACATGGGCCTGACAAAAAAGCATGAATTGCGGTCATATTGGTCCACGAACCCAATTCATCACATGCCCATGTTCTCTGCTGCTATGTCCAGGACACGATTTGAGACCATCCTGCGTTTTCTGCATTTTAGCGACAACACCACCTCCCGTCCCAGAGGCCACCCAGCTTTTGACCGGCTCCACAAATTTCGGCCCCTCATAGACCATTTCAACCAGAAATTTGCAGATTTGTATACCCCTGAGCAAAACATCTGCGTAGACGAGTCCCTAATACATTTTACCGGGCGCCTTGGCTTCAAACAATACATCCCAAGCAAGCGTGCCCGGTATGGGGTCAAATTGTATAAGCTCTGTGAAAGGGCCACAGGCTATACCCACAAATTTCGGATCTATGAGGGAAAAGATCAGACCCTGGAGCCGGTCGGTTGCCCTGACTACCTGGGGAGCAGTGGGAAGACAGTCTGGGACTTGGTGTCACCCTTATTCGGCAAGGGGTACCATCTTTATGTGGACAATTTTTACACAAGTGTGGCCCTCTTTAGGCATTTGTTTCTAGAACGGATTTGCGCCTGTGGCACCGCGCGAACTAGTCGCGTGGGCTTCCCCCAATGGCTTGTAACCACCCGTCTTGCAAGGGGGGAGAGGGCTGCCTTGTGTAACGAAGAACTGCTCGCGGTGAAATGGAGAGACAAGCGTGACGTTTACATGCTCTCCTCCATTCACGCAGACACGACAATCCAAATTGAAAGGGCAACCCGTGTCATTGAAAAGCCCCTCTCAGTCCACGACTATAATGCGCTCATGGGAGGGGTGGACTTCAATGACCAGATGTTGGCTCCCTATTTAGTTTCCCGCAGAACCAGACACTGGTATAAGAAGGTGTCTGTATATTTAATTCAATTGGCGCTGTATAATAGTTTTGTTCTCTACAGTAAGGCTGGGAGAACAGGATCCTTCCTCAAATTCCAGGAAGAGATCATCGCGAACCTCCTTTACCCAGGAGGTTCCGTGGCCCCATCCACCAGTGTAGTTAGCCGTCTACACGAGCGACATTTCCCCAGTGTCGTTGCTGGTACCTCAACCCAACCGCCACCCCGAAAAAAATGTCGTGTCTGTAGCAGGAGTGGAATAAGGCGTGACACCCGCTATTTCTGTCCTGACTGCCCTGACCACCCTGCCCTATGCTTAGGTGAGTGTTTCCGGAAGTACCACACACAGGTACACCTAGCATAGGGATTGCATCTCACAGGACAGGCACACAGGGCTATTAGGGCCCTTTTACTCACAGCTGCTGCAAACCTCTCCTTTCACCTGGGATAAAGTGCATAACGTACTTCGCCACATCTTTGGGCGATTTGCGCTTTGCACATTGTCCCATGGGGAAGGAGAGGTTTGTTCTATAAAGGTAAAAAAACTAAACAAAAAAAAAAATTACCGGTAAGTAAAAAAGTTTAAAAAAAGTTAATATGTTCTGTTCTAAAGTTAATAAAGTTATTGCGTTGCGGCCTGGTTTTTTCTTTTTTGTTTTGTTTTTTTTACCTTTCAGGTGGACCAACCGATCGACTAGCTGCAGCACTGATGTGCATTCGGACAGAAGCATTGCGCTGCTGTCAGATTACACGCAAGTCGGTGTATCCGGCGCTGCAAGACGAGATTTCTCCTCTGCAGTAAAAGATATGTTTGCCGAGGCATATGAGCTGAGGAGGTAGGTGGCGGTGTTCATATACTTTGGCAAACACTTTGTATATATAAAAAAAAAAATCCCGGCAATGATTTATTCATCCACATCGATTGATGTGAATGGAGAAATCGGGTTTGCCAGGGCATACGAGCTAAGTGGGTATGGATGTTGGGCGGAGCTCCTATGTCCTGGCAGACGCCTTTCCCCTCCTTTTTCTTTTTTTGGCAGACATTTTTTCATCCACATTGATCGATCCGAATGAAGAAATCTGTGCCATTCATTTTTTTCTTTCAGCCCAGAGGCTGAACGGAAAAAAAAAAATCTCATTACCTGTATGCTCAATATAAGGAGAATAGCAGAAACTCCTAATGCTGGGCATACATGTAATGATTGTGGAGACCCTCAAATGCCAGGGCAGTAAAAACACCCCACAAATAACACCATTTTGGAAAGAAGACACCCCAAGGTATTCGCTGAGGGGCATATTGAGTCCATGAAAGATTGAAATTTTTGTCCCAAGTTAGCGGAAAGGGAGACTTTGTGAGAACAAAATCAAAAAAATCAATTTCCGCTAACTTGTGCCCAAAAATTTTTTTTTCTATGAACTCGCCATGCCCCTCATTGAATACCTTGGGGTGTCTTCTTTCCAAAATGGGGTCACATGTGGGGTATTTATACTGCCCTGGCATTTTAGGGGCCCCAAAGTGTGAGAAGAAGTCTGGTATCCAAATGTCTAAAAATGCCCTCCTAAAAGGAATTTGGGCACCTTTGCCCACCTAGGCTGCAAAAAAGTGTCACACATCTGGTATCTCTGTATTCAGGAGAAGTTGAGGAATGTGTTTTGGGGTGTCTTTTTACATATACCCACGCTGGGTGAGATAAATATCTTGGTCAAATGCCAACTTTGTATAAAAAAATGGGAAAAGTTGTCTTTTGCCAAGATATTTCTCTCACCCAGCATGGGTATATGTAAAAAGACACCACAAAACACATTCCCCACCTTCTCCTGAGTACGGAGATACCAGATGTGTGACACTTTTTTGCAGCCTAGGTGGGCAAAGGGGCCCACATTCCAAAGAGCACCTTTCGGATTTCACAGGTCATTTACCTACTTACCACACATTAGGGCCCCTGGAAAATGCCAGGGCAGTATAACTACCCCACAAGTGACCCCATTTTGGAAAGAAGACACCCCAAGGTATTCCGTGAGGGGCATGGCAAGTTCCTAGAATTTTTTATTTTTTGTCACAAGTTAGTGGAAAATGATGATTTTTATTTTTTTCTTACAAAGTCTCATATTCCACTAACTTGTGACAAAAAATAAAAACTTCCATGAACTCACTGTGCCCATCAGCGAATACCTTGGGATGTCTTCTTTCCAAAATGGGGTCACTTGTGGGGTAGTTATACTGCCCTGGCATTCTAGGGGCCCAAATGTGTGGTAAGGAGTTTGAAATCAAATTCTGTAAAAAATGACCTGTGAAATCCGAAAGGTGCTCTTTGGAATATGGGCCCCTTTGCCCACCTAGGCTGCAAAAAAGTGTCACACATCTGGTATCTCCGTACTCAGGAGAAGGTGGGGAATGTGTTTTGGGGTGTCATTTTACATATACCCATGCTGAGTGAGAGAAATATCTTGGCAAAAGACAACTTTTCCCATTTTTTTATACAAAGTTGGCATTTGACCAAGATATTTATCTCACCCAGCATGGGTATATGTAAAAAGACACCCCAAAACACATTCCTCAACTTCTCCTGAATACAGAGATACCAGATGTGTGACACTTTTTTGCAGCCTAGGTGGGCAAAGGGGCCCATATTCCAAAGAGCACCTTTCGGATTTCACAGGTCATTTTTTACAGAATTTGATTTCAAACTCCTTACCACACATTTGGGCCCCTAGAATGCCAGGGCAGTATAACTACCCCACAAGTGACCCTATTTTGGAAAGAAGACACCCCAAGGTATTCCGTGAGGGGCATGGCGAGTTCCTAGAATTTTTTATTTTTTGTCACAAGTTAGTGGAAAATGATGATTTTATTTTTATTTTTTTTCATACAAAGTCTCATATTCCACTAACTTGTGACAAAAAATAAAAACTTCCATGAACTCACTATGCCCATCAGCGAATACCTTGGGGTCTCTTCTTTCCAAAATGGGGTCACTTGTGGGGTAGTTATACTGCCCTGGCATTCTAGGGGCCCAAATGTGTGGTAAGGAGTTTGAAATCAAATTCTGTAAAAAATGACCTGTGAAATCCGAAAGGTGCTCTTTGGAATATGGGCCCCTTTGCCCACCTAGGCTGCAAAAAAGTGTCACACATCTGGTATCTCTGTATTCAGGAGAAGTTGAGGAATGTGTTTTGGGGTGTCTTTTTACATATACCCATGCTGGGTGAGATAAATATCTTGGTCAAATGCCAACTTTGTATAAAAAAAGTTGTCTTTTGCCAAGATATTTCTCTCACCCAGCATGGGTATATGTAAAATGACACCCCAAAACACATTCCCCACCTTCTCCTGAGTACGGAGATACCAGATGTGTGACACTTTTTTGCAGCCTAGGTGGGCAAAGGGGCCCATATTCCAAAGAGCACCTTTCGGATTTCACAGGTCATTTTTTACAGAATTTGATTTCAAACTCCTTACCACACATTTGGGCCCCTAGAATGCCAGGGCAGTATAACTACCCCACAAGTGACCCCATTTTGGAAAGAAGAGACCCCAAGGTATTTCGTGAGGGGCATAGTGAGTTCATAGAACTTTTTATTTTTTGTCACAGGTTAGTGGAATATGAGACTTTATAAGAAAAAATAAATAAAAAATCATCATTTTCCGCTAACTTGTGACAAAAAATAAAAAGTTCTATGAACTCACTATGCCCATCAGCGAATACCTTAGGGTGTGTACTTTCCGAAATGGGGTCATTTGTGGGGTGTTTGTACTGTCTGGGCATTGTAGAACCTCAGGAAACATGACAGGTGCTCAGAAAGTCAGAGCTGCTTCAAAAAGCGGAAATTCACATTTTTGTACCATAGTTTGTAAACGCTATAACTTTTACCCAAACCATTTTTTTTTTACCCAAACATTTTTTTTTTATCAAAGACATGTAGAACAATAAATTTAGAGCAAAATTTATATATGGATGTCGTTTTTTTTGCAAAGTTTTACAACTGAAAGTGAAAAATGTCATTTTTTTGCAAAAAAATCGTTAAATTTCGATTAATAACAAAAAAAGTAAAAATGTCAGCAGCAATGAAATACCACCAAATGAAAGCTCTATTAGTGAGAAGAAAAGGAGGTAAAATTCATTTGGGTGGTAAGTTGCATGACCGAGCAATAAACGGTGAAAGTAGTGTAGGTCAGAAGTGTAAAAAGTGGCCTGGTCTTTCAGGGTGTTTAAGCACTGGGGGCTGAGGTGGTTAAAGAAGTAAAGAAGAGACCGGGAACTACGCGAACAAGAGGAGAAGGTGAGTTAATTTTTATTTATTTTTTTAACCCTCAATTGATCACCTACTAAGCATTCTGTATTCAGAATGCTATTATTTTCCCTTATAACCATGTTACAAGGGAAAATAATAACATCTACACAACACCTAACCCAAGCCGGGTTTGGGTACCGAACATGCGTGATTTTTCTCACGCGAGTGCAAAACGCATTACAATGTTTTGCACTAGCGCAGAAAAATCGCGGGTGTTCCCGCAACGCACCCACACATTTTCCCTGCAACGCTTGTGTGAAAGAGGCCTAAGAGTTCCCACAAGCCAGCTGTCAGACGCTGGGCAAGGGGGTGACTCTGTGACATTGGCTTCTTACGCTCAAACATTTCCTTGACAGACACCTGACTGTGGGCAGATGTGCAGGAACTGCTGAAGGTGAGAGGCGGAGTAGCGGGTGGTTCAGAGGGGGCAAGGAGGACAGCAGTGGTTGAAATGGCTGAAGATGCTGGACCAGGAGGAGGATGGTGGCTATGAGATTGTGTGCTGCTTTTACTCATCATGTGTTGATCCCATAGGCGTTTGTGATGTGAGATCATGTGTCTTCGCAAAGCAGTTGTACCTAGGTGGGTGTTGGACTTCCCACGACTCAGTTTCTTTTGGCATAGGTTGCAAATGGCATCGCTGTTATCACAGGCAGACACACAAAAAGCTGTCTGGCTGACCCCGGGTGCCGATGCATGCTGTCTGACTGTGCCACTAGCTCCTTGCGAAGACCTCCCCCTGCTTCCAACTCGTCTCCTCCTCCTCCTCTTTGTCTTCCCATCTGAACTTTCCCCCTGTTCTTCTTCTCTTCGAGCGGGCACCCACGTGACATCCACAGACACATCGTCATCATCAACGGCTTCACTTGTATCTGACAACTCAGCAAAGGAAGCAGCAGTGGGTACAACATCATCATCACACCGTACGTCCATGTGTGTAATGCTGCCTGACTGAGACATATCCCTGTTATCTACATCTTCTGGCAATAATGGTTGCGCATCACTCATTTCTTCCAACTGATGTGTAAATAACTCCTCTGACAGATCAAGTGAAGCGGCTGTGGTGCTAGTGTTGGTGGTGGCGGCAGGCAGGCGAGTGGTAACTTGAGAGGTGCCCGAAGCTGAGCTGGAGGAGGATGGTGCGCCAAGGTTCCAAGCGGAAGCTGTAGAAGATTGGGTGTCCTGTGTTAGCCAGTCAACTATGTCCTCAAAACTTTTCGAGTTCAGGGTACGTGGCCTCTGAACACTGGGCATTATTTTAGGGCCAAAGGAAATTACAGCACTACGACCACGACGGCCCCTGCGGGGTGGCCTGCCTCTGCCTGTCATTTTTTTTTAGATTAGTGGTACTATTCGTGCAAGATACTGTGCCACCCGATATGAGTGGTGGGCAGTGGGCACAGTACACTCTGTGGGCCTGACACACACTGGCAGGCAACTGTGATTATATTACAGAGAAAACAATTGCATTACTTTTTTATCTGCAAGCTATTGTGCCACCAGATATGAGTGGTGGGTACTGGCAGTGGGCACAGTACACTCTGTGGGCCTGACACACACTGGCAGGCAACTGCAATATATATATATATATATATATATAAAATTAAAAGAAAGCAGACTGATGTACTAGCCCTAAAAATAGCTTTTTGGGGTGCTGTCAGGACGCTGTCCTTACAGCAGATCAGATGAGTCTTTGAGGACTGGAGTGGACACAGAACACTGGCCTAGCTAACGATTTCCCTATTAATTCAGCAGCAGCAGCACTCTCCCTGGTCTCACTAACACTGCAGCTTCAGAATGAATCTAAGATGGATGCTGTCCTTGCTTTTTGATAGGAGGTGGGAGGGTCTGGGAGGGAGGGAATGCTGATTGGCTGGAATGTGTCTGCTGACTGTGAGGTACAGGGTTAAAGTTTGCTCAATGAGGACGTATAGGGGGCGGAACGAACATCGCATATGTTCGCCAGCCGCGGCGAACAAGCGATGTTCGCCGGGAACTGTTCGCCGGCGAATAGTTCGGAACATCTCTAATTGTCAGTTACATTTTATGGTGAAATTAGCAAATTTTTGGGTGTACCACTGCTATACCTAGTAGGCCGGTTAAAAATAAATAAATTGTCATTTACATTTTAGGGTAAAATTCACAAATTTTGGTGTGTATAGTACTGGGAGCAACGGAGCTAGGCGCAGCCTTAGCATAGTGCTGTGTGACTTGGGGGGAAGTTAGGCAGTTGAGGGTTAAAGTTTAGGTGAGGGGAGGGGTCATGGTCATGGTTCCCGGGCAGTATATGAGGGGAGTGGGGGCGGAGTTTGGCAGACGGCGCTCGTGGGAAGAAGGAGAAAGTTTTTTCCGTGTCTGGCGAGCTCTGTGAGTCTAATGGCGGCTTTAGAGGAGTTATTGGGGGCAGTGAGGATGGCAGCGGAGAGACATGGGGCCGACTGGTTACAGCAGAGTCTGCAGGCTGTTTTGGCGGGTCCGGTTCCCACACCGACCGCCCCTGTTGCGAGGCCCAGGGCTAGGAGGTCTGTACCCCCTGAGAGACTGAGCCCTGAGGCTACCCCACGGGTGCAGCGGCGCTTAAGGAGCCCCAGTAGGGACCCTCCAGTGCGGGCGGTGAGGGCAGTGAGTCCGGTGCCTTGCCGCCGCAGTGGGAGGAATCCTGGTCGGCGCCGGGCATCAGCGGGAGAGGACCGGGTTGCACCCGTCGCCTTGTCCCATTCGTGGCGTGGGGGGAGGTATGGCGGAGCGGCGCCTTCCCTGGAGGCCTTGTCTGAGGGGGAGCGAGCCAGCCCGCGTCCCTTACCTGTGGAGCGAGCGGTGAGTCGTCCGAGGTTGGGGGATGAGCGTGCGGCCCCACAGCCTGGCGGTGGGGGCCTGGATCTGCTACTGTCGCCAGCGGTGGAGCGGGTTGCGCCGCGGCCCCTGGCTCAGGGCCGGCGGCATTCTTCTTCTGTGAGGAGGCGGGGGAGCAGGCGGAGCTCAGCAGCGACACCGGTGGCCGTCCTTGGTACTACAGGAGGGTCGGTGCAGCAGGTTGCTCTGGCTGTGGGAGATGGATCAGGAGGCCCTGCAGTGCAGGACGCCGCCAAGGAAGGACTTATTTGTGTGGCGGCTGCCGGTTCTCCTGCCGGTGAGCCTGGACGGAGCCGGGTGGCGTCGGTTGCCGGGGGCGACAAGGTGCAGCGGCTGCCTAGCGGTGGTCCTGGACGGCTGGCGGATGTGGAGGTGGAAGATGGCGAAGTGAGTCAGGATGACTGGGAAGCGGATGACGGGCGGATGGACGAGGACGAAGCCGGTCCGGCGGCGGCGCCGCTGAGCGGACCATCGATGGCAGGAGGATCTGGGCGGACCGCAGCTGCTGGGCGGATACCTCAGGGCCGGTCAGGTGAGGGACCTTTGGGTCAGCAACGGGCTCCTGTTGAGCAAGTGGTGGGGGGGTGGTGTTTTGCAGGGCCAGGGGTTGGCGCAGGAATTGCTGGAGGGGTTGGTGTCGCTGTTATCCAGATTGGGGTCGGGTGTTTGGGAGTCGCCCGCGGATGTGTGGGCTCCGGCAACGTCCGGTGGTATGGGGTGTCAGTCTGGCGGGGCCGGCGCAAGTAGCGTTGGGGCGGATTTGGTGGTTCCGGTGGCTGGGGAAGTGTCGGTCAGTGTTGGTGGGAAAGGTAAGGTTGTGGACGAGTTGCGGTTGGCGGACGCGGCTAGGGGTGAGGTTTACGTCTGCTTTGAGGGGCCGCTGGGGGCTCATTTGAAGGCGGAGGTTAGGGAGAAGATTTGGAGGGACGAGTACGTGGAGATATTCTCGTTGCTCCAGTTGGAGAAGTTTAATTTAGATAGGGTTAAGCCTGATGAGTCCAAAAAAGAAGAGGAAGAGAAGCGTCGGTATCGGTTGATACCGCGGACGTATTTGAATTGGCTGCAGGCTTTTGCCATTCTGGCAAGTGTGGTGGGAGAGAAAGCGCAGGAACACTGTTCCGCTCTTTTGTTACATGGATGCCATTGGTGAGGCCTACAGGACTTATGGGGGTGTGGCATGGCTGAGGTACGACGAACAATTTCGTCAGCGAAAGGCGGTCCGGGCGAGTATTCGTTGGGATCATAAAGATATCGGTCTTTGAATGCGGCTTATGGCCGCTCCAAAGGTGGGTCATCAGTCGTTTCGTGGGGCGGCCGGGGCTTCCTCGGCATCCGAGCCTAGTAGCGGGCAGAAAAAGGGTTGCTGCTGGCAGTTCAATGAGGGTTATTGCAGATACCTCGCCGACTGCCGGTTCAAGCATGAATGTTCCGGATGTGGTGGGGCTCACAGTTTGTCACGGTGTTTCAAGCGTGGGCGAGGTAAAGGAGTTGATGGGGCGCAGAAGAGGGGTGACACCGGTGAAGGTGGATGAGATGGTGCCGTGTTTAGAGAGGTACCCAGATAGTGCTGCAGCTGCATTGTTGTTCGTTGGTTTCAAGGATGGTTTTCGGATCCCGTGTTTTTCGGTTAGTCCGGTGGTGGCTCCCCGTAACCTGGCGTCGGCTTTGCGTAGGCCGGACATGGTAGCGGAGAAGATTGGTAAGGAGGTCGCGGCGGGGCGGGTCGCTGGCCCGTTTGCGGAATCCCCGTTGTCGGGTCTGTGGGTGTCACCTTTGGGTTTTGTTCCTAAAAAGGAGGCGGGCAAGTTTAGGCTCATACACCACTTGTCGTTCCCTGAGGGTAGTTCTGTTAATGATGGTATTGCTGAGGAGCTTTGTTCGCTTTCGTATACTTCGTTTGATGAGGCAGTTCGATGGGTGCGTCGTTTTGGAAAGGGGGCTTTGTTGGCAAAGACGGATATAGAGGCTGCCTTCCGTTTATTACCCATTCATCCGGATAGTTGTCATTTGTTGGGATTTAAGTGGGAGAGCAGTTTTTATGTTGATTGTGGTTTGCCGATGGGTTGTGCAATCTCATGTTCTTTGTTTGAGAAGTTTGCTTCTTTCTTGGAGTGGGTGGTGAAGCAGGAGGCGGGTTGGACTTCCGTTTTACATTATCTTGACGATTTTTTGTTTATGGGACCTGCTGGGTCGCGAGTTTGTTCGGTGTTGTTGCACACAATGGAGAGCATAGCTGGTCGATTGGGGGTCCCTTTGGCGCCGGAAAAGACGGAGGGTCCAGCGACTTCTGTAAAATTTTGGGGTATAGTGATTGATAGTGTGGCCATGGAGTGTCGGTTGCCGGAGGAAAAGGTGGCGGATTTGCGCGCTGATATTACTTTCTTGAGAAAGGCAAAAAAGGTGCAATTGCGAAAGGTGCAGTCTGTTTTAGGGAAGCTGAATTTTGCGTGCAGAATTCTGCCAATGGGTCGGGTTTTCTGCAGGCGCTTGGCCATAGCGACGGCAGGTGTGCAGAGGCCTTTCCATTTTTTTTAGATTATCGTCCGAGGTTCGGGATGACTTGCTGGTGTGGGAGCGTTTTTTGGGAGAATTTAATGGGCGTTCGGTGTGGATGGGGGCGCCTGTTGCTAGTGTTGATTTGGAGCAGTGTACGGATGCGTCGGGGTCTTGTGGTTACGGGGCCTTTTGTGGGGGCAGTGGAGTGCAGGTGCCTGGCCGGATGTTTGGGTGGAAGCAGGGTTTTTGAGGAATTTGGTTTTGTTGGAATTGTTTCCGATTGTTTTGTCTGTTGAATTGTGGGGGGATGTGCTCAGGAATAAAAGAGTGAGATTTTGCTGTGACAACATGGGGGTGGTTCAGGCGATTAACAGTCAGTCGGCTAATTCGCCTCCGGTGTTGCGCTTGCTTCGCCATTTAGTTCTTAGCGGTTTGCGATTGAATTCTTGTTTTGTGGCTGTGCATGTCCCGGGTGTTGATAATGACATCGCTGATTCACTCTCTCGTTTTCAGTGGGATCGTTTTTGCGGGCTGGTGCCGGATGCGGACGAGTTGGGTCTACCATGTCCTCAGTGGCTCTGGAACGTGGCCTTGGGGTTTCCTCTGAGTTGATTCGCCGGTCCGTGAGTAGGAGTACGTGGTTGGCGTATTCTTCGGTGTGGTCCCAGTGGGAGCAGTTGCTGGATCAGGTGGGGGGTTGTGAGGTAGTGGAAGATTTTCAGATGTTGTTAGTATATTTTATCTGTTTGTCTTATAGTTCGGGGGTGTCTGTTTCGGTGGTTTCCAAGCGGGTGGCGGCTGTCACCTTTTGGTTGCGGGGGCTTGTGGATGTGTCTAAATGTTTTCTGGTACGGCAGGCTTTGAAGGGTTATAGGCGAAGTGCCGCTCGGCCAGACACTCGTAGGCCAGTTTCGTGGGCAGTGTTGCAGTCGTTGTGGGAGACGGTTTGTGGGGTGTGTTTGACGCCTTATGAGGTTTGTTTGTTTAGGGCTGCTTTTTCCCTGGCCTTTTTCGGGGCCTTCAGGGTGTCTGAATTGGTGTCGGGAAGTCGGTCGTGTGGGGGCGGTTTGTTGCGGCAGGATGTGTGTTTTTCTGGGGGAGGTTTGCGTTGTGTATTGCGCAGGTCGAAAACGGATCAGGAGGGCAACGGGGTGGTTATTATACTGCGCCCGTTGCTTGGGTCGGTTTTGTGTCCGGTCAGGTGTGTAGAGGAGTTGTTGGCGGTTAGGCCGGATGTGGAGGGTTCCTTGTTGATGCATGTGGATGGGTCGGCTTTGTCGCGGTATCAATTTGTTGTGGTTTTTCGGAAATGTTTGGTTGCAGCGTGTTATCCGGCGCAGGACTTTGCGTCTCATTCCTTTAGGATTGGGGCGGCAACGGAGGCGGCCAGATGGGGCCTGGGGGAGGAGGCCATTAAGCGGATTGGCCGGTGGGAATCTAGATGTTATAAATCGTATGTTCGTCCTCATATGTTGTGAGTCCAAGGGGAACAAAGTTCAGTTGTTATACGGAATTTTGTTAAGCTGATTAGTGAGTTGGTTTTTGATTTTATGTGTTTACAGGGTCGGCTTGTATGGCATGGATCTTCGGACATTCCTACGTGTACTGGGGAGCATTGCGGGCGGACGTGCGGAGGAACGGACGGCAATTGGGGTTTGAACCGGCTGACATGCAAGTGCGCTGGATTGGCATACGGGGCCTTTTGTGGGGTAGGGTGCTTCCGAAATTTCATTCTTCGGTCTCGTTGGATAGGTCACCTGATATTGTTGTATTGCATGTTGGGGGAAATGATCTGGGTGTTCGCAGTACTAGGGAGGTGATTCGGGATATGAAGTTAGATTTATTGCGTTTGTGGTCTGATGTTCCGGGTATGTTGGTGGTTTGGTCCGAGGTGGTGGCTCGGAGGGTGTGGCGTTTTGCGAGGTCGGTGGACCATCTTAACAGGGCTCGGGCTAAGCTTAATAGGGAGGTTGGGCGCTTTGTGAGACGCCATAGTGGAATTGTGGTGCGGCACTGGGAGCTGGAGGCGGCCTCACCTCAGTTCCTTAGGTCTGATGGTGTTCACCTGAACGAGGTGGGAATTGATATGTGGGCCTTAGGGATTCAGGAGGGTCTGGAGACGGCTCTTCGTGTGTGGCGGGACTCCCATAGGTGTCTCCTATGGTCGTTCGTGGCGTGGTAATGGAGGGTCCTGGAAGGCAATGATAAGTTTAATAGGTGCATGCCAAGGTGGAGTGTGCATCTCAGGAGGTTCGGTAAGCTTGTGCATGGGGCTCCTGTTGGGCAGATGGGACTACAGGGGAGATCAATTACAGTATGGAGGATTCGGTGCTCTCGGGTCGGTGACCGCGGCCGAGGGTAAGGCGGTATGACAAGTGGAGGTGAATGGTGGAGAGCACAGCTTACCTGTTGCCTTCTAGGATCCTATGCAATGGTTCATATGTTATGGTAATTGATATGTTATGCATGTTATTACGTATTTCTGTTAAGTGATAATTGATGTTTAATAAATTGGCCGAGAAGGCTCTTTTCCCAAGAAGATGTCTCTGTCTGTTAATTGTGGTACAGGTGGGGGCAGTAAGGTAAGGGGCAGGTTTATGGGCCGAAGTATCTTCCATCCCATAAGTCACACTGCTATACCTAGTGGATCGGTAAAAAATAAAAAAATAAATTGTCAGTTACATTTTATGGTGAAATTAACAAATTTTTGGATGTACAGTACAGACCAAATGTTTGGACACCTTCTCATTCAAAGAGTTTTCTTTATTTTCATGACTAAGAAAATTGTAGATTCACACTGAAGGCATCAAAACTATGAATTAACACATGTGGAATTATATACATAACAAACAAGTGTGAAACAACTGAAAATGTGTCATATTCTAGGTTCTTCAAAGTAGCCACTAGGGATGAGCGAACCCGAATTTTGGGGTGTCCGTGACACGTATCCGAACATTTTCGTAAAAGTCCGGGTTCGGTGTTCGGCGCTTTCTGAAAAGCTGCAAAGCAGCCAATCAACAAGCGTCATACTACTTGCCCCAAGAGGCCATCACAGCCTTGCCTACTATTGGCATGGCTGTGATTGGCCAGTGCAGCATGTGACCCAGCCTCTATATAAGCTTGGGTCACAAAGCGCTGCACGTCACTCTGCTGATTCAAGCATAGGGAGAGGTTGCTGCTACGACGTTAGGGCGAGATTAGGCAGATTAACTCCTCCAAAAGACTTCATTCTGTGATCGATCTCCAGCTGTGGATCATTGAAGTGCTAATATCGACTTGCTCACTTTTTTGAGGCTGCCCAGAGCGTTTTTATATCACTTTTTTCTGGGGTGATCGGCGGCCATTTTGTGGCTTGTGGTGCGCCAGCACAAGCTACCACCAAGTGCTTTTAACCATCAATAGTGTGGTTATTTTTTGCTATATCCTACATCAGCTGCAGGCTGAGCCTGTGTCACCGAAGTGCATTTAATGATCAACAGTGTGGTTATTTTTTGGCCATATACTACATCAGGTGCAGGCTGAGCCTGTGTCACCAAAGTGCATTTAACCATCAACAGTGTGGTTAATTTTTGCCAATATACTACATCAGGTGCAGGCTGAGCCTGTGTCACCCAAGTGCATTTAACCATCAATAGTGTGGTTATTTTTTGGCCATATACTACATCAGGGGCAAGTTGAGCCTGTCACCCAGCGCCTAAAAAATAGACCTGACATTTCTATTCAACCAAATCTGTACTGTTTTAGCTGGTCAAATTATTTGTAGTGACCGTAAAAGCACAGTTTTTGTTCTGGGTTGAAAAACTATTCCAAAATTAGCAATTCTCAAAATAAGTAGTTTATGCTATATATATCAGGCTTACTTGAAATCTATCCCAAAAAGGATATCTTAGATTCAAGGTGCTGATAGTGTCATTCAGAAAAACTTAACACACACGCTACCGTGCAGATACAAGTCTAATTCTGTGATTAAACCTATACCTGTCACACAGCGCAAAAATAAAAACAGGCCTCACATTTCTATTCAACCAAATCTGTACTGTTTTAGCTGGTCAAGTTATTTGTAGTGACCGAAAAAGCACAGTTTTTGTTCTGGGTTGAAAAACTATTCCCAAATTTGCCATTCTCAAAATTGTGGTAAACTGGAACAATGAGGAAAACATCTAATAAGGGACGCTGACGCGGACGTGGACATGGTCGTGGTGGTGTTAGTGGACCCTCTGGCGCTGGGAGAGGACGTGGCCATTCTGCCACAGCCACACGTCCTAGTGAACCAACTACCTCAGGTCCCAGTAGCCAGCAGAATTTACAGCAATATTTGGTGGGGCCCAATGCCGTTCTAAGGATGGTAAGGCCTGAGCAGGTACAGGCATTAGTCAATTGGGTGGCCGACAGTGGATCCAGCACGTTCACATTATCTCCCACCCAGTCTTCTGCAGAAAGCGCACAGATGGCGCATGAAAACCAAGCCCATCGGTCTGTCACATCACCCCCATGCATATCAGGGAAACTGTCTGAGCCTTAAGTTATGCAGCAGTCTCTTATGCTGTTTGAAGACTCTGCTGCCAGGGTTTCCCAAGGGCATCCACCTAGCCCTTCCCCAGGGGTGGAAGAGATAGAATGCACTAACGCACAACCACTTATTTTTCCTGATGATGAGGACATGGGAATACCACCTCAGCACGTCTCTGATGATGACGAAACACAGGTGCCAACTGCTGCGTCTTTCTGCAGGGATCAAGAGGTCAGGGATCAAGACTGGGTGGAAGACGATGCAGGGGACGATGAGGTCCTAGACCCCACATGGAATGAAGGTCGTGCCACTGACTTTCACAGTTCGGAGGAAGAGGCAGTGGTGAGACCGAGCCAACAGCGTAGCAAAAGAGGGAGCAGTGGGCAAAATCAGAACACCCGCCGCCAAGAGACTCCGCCTGCTACTGACCGCCGTCATCTGGGACCGAGCACCCCAAAGGCAGCTTCAAGGAGTTCCCTGGCATGGCACTTCTTCAAACAATGTGCTGACGACAAGACCCGAGTGGTTTGCACGCTGTGCCATCAGAGCCTAAAGCGAGGCATTAACGTTCTGAACCTTAGCACAACCTGCATGACCAGGCACCTGCATGCAAAGCATGAACTGCAGTGGAGTAAACACCTTAAAAACAAGGAAGTCACTCAGGCTCCCCCTGCTACCTCTTCTGCTGCTGCCGCCTCGGCCTCTTCTGCTGCTACCGCCGCCTCGGCCTCTTCTGCTGCTGCCGCCGCCTCAGCCTCTTCCTCCGCCTCTGGAGGAACGTTGGCACCTGTCGCCCAGAAAACATGGGATGTACCACCAACACCACCACCTGCGTCACCAAGCATCTCAACCATGTCACACGGCATCGTTCAGCTCTCCATCTCACAAACATTTGAGAGAAAGCGTAAATTCCCACCTAGCCACCCTCGATCAATGGCCCTAAATGCCAGCATTTCTAAACTACTGGCCTATGAAATGCTGTCAGCTTCAAACAGCTCATGTCGCTTGCTGTCCCACAGTATGTTGTTCCCAGCCGGCACTACTTCTCCAAGAAAGCCGTGCCTTCCCTGCACAACCAAGTGTCCGATAAAATCAAGTGTGCACTGCGCAACGCCATCTGTGGCAAGGTCCACCTAACCACAGATACGTGGACCAGTAAGCACGGCCAGGGACGCTATATCTCCCTAACTGCACACTGGGTAAATGTAGTGGCGGCTGGGCCCCAGGCGGAGAGCTGTTTGGCGCACGTCCTTCCGCCGCCAAGGATCGCAGGGCAACATTCTTTGCCTCCTGTCTCCTCCTCCTCCTACTCAGCTTCCTCCTCCTCTTCTTCCACCTGCTCATCCAGTCAGCCACACACCTTCACCACCAACTTCAGCACAGCCCGGGGTAAACGTCAGCAGGCCGTTCTGAAACTCATATGTTTGGGGGACAGGCCCCACACCGCACAGAAGTTGTGGCGGGGTATAGAACAGCAGACCGACGAGTGGTTGCTGCCGGTGAGCCTCAAGCCCAGCCTGGTGGTGTGCGATAATGGGCGAAATCTCGTTGCAGCTCTGGGACTAGCCGGTTTGACGCACATCCCTTGCCTGGCGCATGTGCTGAATTTGGTGGTGCAGAAGTTCATTCGCAACTACCCCGACATGTCAGAGCTGCTGCATAAAGTGCGGGCCGTCTGTTCGCGCTTCCGGTGTTCACACCCTGCCGCTGCTCGCCTGTCTGCGCTACAGCGTAACTTCGGCCTTCCCGCTCACCGCCTCATATGCGACGTGCCCACCAGGTGGAACTCCACCTTGCACATGCTGGACAGACTGTGCGAGCCGCAGCAGGCCATAGTGGAGTTTCAGCTGCAGCACGCACGGGTCAGTCGCACTGCGGATCAGACCCACTTCACCACCAATGACTGGGCCTCCATGCGAGACCTGTGTGCCCTGTTGCGCTGTTTCGAGTACTCCACCAACATGGCCAGTGGCGATGACGCCGTTATCAGCGTTACAATACCACTTCTATGTCTCCTTGAGAAAACACTTAGGGCGATGATGGAAGAGGAGGTGGCCCAGGAGGAAGAGGAGGAAGAGGGGTCATTTTTAGCACTTTCCGGCCAGTCTCTTCGAAGTGACTCAGAGGGAGGTTTTTTGCAACACCAGAGGCCAGGTACAAATGTGGCCAGACAGGGCCCACTACTGGAGGACGAGGAGGACAAGGATGAGGAGGAGGTGGAGGAGGATGAGGATGAAACATGTTCACAGCGGGGTGGCACCCAAAGCAGCTCGGGCCCATCACTGGTGCGTGGCTGGGGGGAAACACAGGACGATGACGATACGACTCCCACAGAGGACAGCTTGTCCTTACCTCTGGGCAGCCTGGCACACATGAGCGACTACATGCTGCAGTGCCTGCGCAACGACAGCAGAGTTGCCCACATTTTAACGTGTGCGGACTACTGGGTTGCCACCCTGCTGGATCCCCGGTACAAAGACAATGTGCCCACCTTACTTTCTACACTGGAGCGTGATAGGAAGATGCGCGAGTACAAGCGCACGTTGGTAGACGCGCTACTGAGAGCATTCCCAAATGTCACAGGGGAACCAGTGGAAGCCCAAGGCGAAGGCAGAGGAGGAGCAAGAGGTCGCCAACGCAGCTGTGTCACGGCCAGCTCCTCTGAGAACAGGGTTAGCATGGCAGAGATGTGGAAAAGTTTTGTCACCACGCCACACCTAACTGCACCACCACCTGATACGGAACATGTTAGCAGGAGGCAACATTTCACTAACATGGTGGAACAGTACCTGTGCACACCCCTCCACGTACTGACTGATGGTTCGGCCCCATTCAACTTCTGGGTCTCCAAATTGTCCACGTGGCCAGAGCTAGCCTTTTATGCCTTGGAGGTGCTGGCCTGCCCGACGGCCAGCGTTTTGTCTGAACGTGTATTCAGCACGGCAGGGGGCGTCATTACAGACAAACGCAGCCGCCTGTCTACAGCCAATGTGGACAAGCTGACATTCATAAAAATGAACCAGGCATGGATCCCACAGGACCTGTCCATCCCTTGTGCAGATTAGATATTAACTACCTCCCCTTAACAATATATTATTCTACTCCAGGGCACTTCCTCATTCAATCCTATTTTTATTTTCATTTTACCATTATATTGCGGGGCAACCCAAAGTTGAATGAACCTCTCCTCTGTCTGGGTGCCTGGGCCTAAATGTGTGAAAGTGGCCTGTTCCAGTGGTGGGTGACGTGAAGCCTGATTCTCTGCTATAACATGAAGACTGATTCTGTGCTGACATAAGGCCAGATTCTCTGTTACGGGACCTCTCTCCTCTGCCTGGGTGCCGGGGCCTAAATGTGTGACAGTGGCCTGTTCCAGTGGTGGGTGACGTGAAGCCTGATTCTCTGCTATGACATGAAGACAGATTCTGCGCTGACATAAGGCCAGATTCTCTGTTACGGGACCTCTCTCCTCTGTCTGGGTGCCGGGGCCTAAATATGTGACAGTGGCCTGATCTAGTGGTGGGTGACGTGAAGCCTGATTCTCTGCTATGACATGAAGACAGATTCTGCGCTGACATAAGGCCCGATTCTCTGTTAAGGGACCTCTCTCCTCTGCCTGGGTGCCTGGGCCTAAATGTGTGACAGTGGCCTGTTCCAGTGGTGGGTGACGTGAAGCCTGATTCTCTGCTATGACATGAAGACAGATTCTGTGCTGACATAAGGCCAGATTCTCTGTTACGGGACCTCTCTCCTCTGTCTGGGTGCCGGGGCCTAAATATGTGACAGTGGCCTGTTCCAGTGGTGGGTGACGTGAAGCCTGATTCTCTGCTATGACATGAAGACAGATTCTGTGCTGACATAAGGCCAGATTCTCTGTTACGGGACCTCTCTCCTCTGTCTGGGTGCCGGGGCCTAAATATGTGACAGTGGCCTGTTCCAGTGGTGGGTGACGTGAAGCCTGATTCTCTGCTATGACATGAAGACTGATTCTGTGCTGACATGAAGCCAGATTCTCTGCTATGGCATGAAGAGACTGATTCTCTGCTGACATGAAGCCAGATTCTTTGCTATGGCATGAAGAGACTGATTCTCTGCTGATGTGAAGCCAGATTCTCTGCTATGGGACCTCTGTCCAATTGATATTGATTAATTTTTTTTTAATTTTTTTTTTATTTTAATTAATTTCCCTATCCACATTTGTTTGCAGGGGATTTACCTACATGTTGCTGCCTTTTGCAGCCCTCTAGCTCTTTCCTGGGCTGTTTTACAGCCTTTTAAGTGCCCAAAAGTTCGGATCCCCATTGACTTCAATGGGGTTCGGGTTCGGGACGAAGTTCGGGTCGGGTTCGGATCCCGAACCCGAACATTTCCGGGAAGTTCGGCCGAACTTCTCGAACCCGAACATCCAGGTGTTCGCTCAACTCTACAAATAATACCTATTAGGCAAAATCGATAACAAACAGTCTCATAGTGTAGTGAGTATCATACTCATTACACTATGAGACTGTTTGCTATCGATATTGCCTAATAGGTATTATTTATACAAGTAAGAACGCTTACCTCGGTGTCGATTCAATCCAATGCAAACGGCAGAGTGTAGTTGCTTACTAAAGTCATAAAATCGGATCTCTGTAAGATCGCTTCAATTATCGCGAGATGAGCTGTTACTTTTTCTTTCTCTATTGTATAATACAGACTCTTCAATCGTGGGTAAAAATCGCAATGAAGCTTCGATCTTGTGATCATAGATTGCTATCAGTAGCTAGTGATGAGCGGCAGGGACAATATTCGTATTCGCGATATTTCGCAAATATTTGGGCGAATATTTGCCATTTATTCGAGAATTTGCGAATTCATGATCTCTAAGCATTATTTTCTTTATTGCGAAAATTCGCATAAAATTCGCCTAAAGAATTCGCATAAAAATTCGCATGAACTGGTATTTTAAAAAAAACAAATATTCGCGATTACGAATATATTTTGCGATATTCTAAATATTCGCGAATTCTCGAAGTGCCGATATTTGTGATTAAAATTCTCAATTCGAATATTCGTGATCAACACTATCAGTAGCCAACCGTTAATAAAGTCGACCACCAGTTGGTTTGCTTTCGTTCATTTCAGAAGATAATTTCCTTGGTATCTTTCAATGTTGCATGGCCATGCTTAAAATTTCGGACTCTTTATGAATATCCCATCGATCCCAGACGCGTTTCAAAATAGATCCCTATTCCTTCCTCAGTGGGTTTGTTCATATTCAAGAGTCCAAGACCTTATATACCTGTCTGTTAATTGCTGGGGCGAGTCCCAGCAAATCAAGGAAAGAACGCAGCACATGGGTCAGGGGTGGGTCAGTAGGTATTCTCCACCATTTTTCTTTCAAAAACCAGCATTGTGCTAATGATGTGTCTTTGATGCGATTTATTCAGCATACATGCGTTTTTTGGTTGGTAGTTGCAGAATATAATAGCAATAACAGCTGATGTTTCTAAATCGCATTCCCACTTTTAGATTTAAAAATACAATCGAATACAATATATTGCACATAATATTAAGTAATATAGCCAAAATCGAAGAATGCACATATACTATACTGGTTTGCGAATCCTTCTATATAAAATAAAATATCATAAAATTTCGTAAAATTTTCATAAAATTTCAAGTAAGTTCTAAGATGGAGTGTATGGGGGTGCCCATCACCAAGGGGACATCCCAGTGCTGATAAACAGCCAGACACGGGATATCCCATCGGCAAGGGGCATCCCCATAGATACTTTTAACTTTTTCAGCATTTTTCACAGAAAGTCAAAAATTTCCAATTCGGCATTTAATCCTGCAGGTGATACACTGCCAAAATCAAATATTCATCTAGACTCCCTCCGTGACATTTTTGAAATATAATTGCCTCCCCTCCAGTGCCTATCCACCTTCTCCAGTGCTGCAAATGTCAAGCCACTCGGATCCTGGTGATGGAACTCTTTAAAGTGTTTAGATAAAGGATGGGTTAACATTCCTTTTTTTATGTTGTTAATATGTTCGGCCAAGCGTACCCTCAACAGTCGCGTTGTTCTGCCGATATACTGTTTTTGCACGGGCACTGGATAATGTAGATGACACCGGAGGAGTTGCAAGTGAGGCATTCTTTAATGTCAAGGGTAAAATTATTCTGAGTAGACGCGAATCTAGTGATCTTCTTGCTGGATGTAGTACTTCTACAGCCGACACTCCTACCACATCTGTAAAAACCCTTCATTTGTACCCAATTTTGCAATGAAACAGTTTTTTTTATATGGTTTTTTACAATAGGTGCTAATTTAAGCCGTAAATTGGGTGCCTTTGTAAATGTTATGAGGGAAGATGTGTTTAGTAGGGGTCCTATAACCCTGTCCTTTAACACAAAGTGCCAATGTCGGTTGATAATATGTCGTATTTGTTTTGACTGTGCACTATATGGTAAAATCATCCTCAATTCTGCCTCTATTGGTTTCTTTTCACTCAATGTAGGTATTTATGTGAAAAAAGATTGCCTCTCCAACTTTCTAACTTTCTCCAGTGCATTATCTAAAATATTCTCAGGGTAGTTCTTACTTTTAAATTGATCAATCATCTTTATAGCTTCTGTATTGTCGGTACAGTTCCGTTTGATACGACGAAGCTGGCCGAGCGGAATATTTATTAACCACCTTGGGAGGTGGCAGCTAGTGATGAGCGGGAGGTGCCATATTCGATTTCGCAATATTTAGCGAATATTCGATTGAATATTCGTTTTATATTCGTCGAAATTGAATATTCGTCATGAATCTATTTCTCACGAATAATATGCGATTTAATTATTCGTGTATTGCGATTTTCTTTTAACTGTATAGGGCAACTTTCCTATTGGTTGGCTATGGCTAATATGTGTATTTTACGAATATTCGCTATATTGCTATAACTTAGTTTTTTAGAATATTACGAAGTTAGCAATATAGCGAATATTCGTAAAATACACAAATAGACTGTAATTTAGCTAATATAGTGCCATAGTATTTATTTTTTATAGTGTGAATTTTTCCCAAATATGAAGTTCAGAAGAGAAAAAAAATGACAAAAAAAAATACTATAGCACTATATTAGCTAATTTACAGTCTATTTGTGTATTTTACGAATATATTTTACGAATATATTCGTTATTTTGAATAATCATTTTTTTCGATGTGTACTGTTATTTCACTTCGGCATACTGCTCCCCGACAAGCGTCCCATCACCATGGGAATGGCTGTGGGTTATATAATATACCATTGGATCTGAGTTTTTCCTGCGATCGTGAAAACTCAGATCCGATGGTATATTCTAACCCACAGTTGTTCCTATGGTGACGAGGACGCTTGTCGGGGAGGAGTATGCCGAACATATGTACTAGTTGAAAAAAAAAAGAATATTCTAAATAACGATTTTTTTTCTCTCGAATATTCGCTATATAGAAAGAAGTAGGGTCACGGGCGGAATCAATCTTTATATTCGAATTCCCGATTTATACCCGAAAATCTGAAACGTTATGAGTAATCGCGTCACATGACCTGGTTTCGGTTTCGCTTTGGTTACAAGTGGATTGGCGGTCTTCCTAAAATAAAACTAAAAAATGTAGGCGTGCTCAAACCCTGTTTCACCGAGCACGGACCATGCCAGGAACCACAGCGTAACTTAAGTAAAGGAGAGAGAAAAGTCCAGCTCGAATAAAATGTTGATTTAAATGTTAGCGTTCCCTCCTTGAGGGAGGATCGCTATTGTCCTTGATCCGAAACATGTAGACTGGAGTGTAACTGGCTTTTAATCTGCACTGAAAAATAAAGGTAACATTTTAATCGAGCTGGACTTTTCTCTCTCCTCTTCCTAAAATAAAATCCTATAGATAAAATGGTGCGAAAAACCTTTAATGAGGATGAAGAAGAAGTTATTCTCACTGTAAGTAATATTGTATTACAGTACTGTATCTTATTATATATTGCATGCCAGAACAATATTTTGCAACACTCGAACAATGTATAAATTATTCATATGTCGATCGAGTGTTGGAAAATATTCGTATATGCCAATAAGAACTACATTGATACGTTTTTTTTTTTTTCTCCACCCCCCAATAAGGGTCCATTCACACGTCCGTGGTGTGTTGCGGACCCGCAAATTGCGTATCCGCAACACACCCGGCCAGCACCCTCTATAGAAATGCCTATTTTTGTCCGCAGCTGCGGACAAGAATAGGACATGTTCTATCTTTTGCGGAGCTGCGGACCGGAAGTTCACGGCCGAAACCCGGAAGTTCGGGGCTGCACTTCGCAAATGCAAAAGCGGAGAGCACATAGTGTGCTCTCCGCTTCATGTCCGGGCCCATAGAGAATGAATGGGTTCGCACCCGTTCCGCAAAATTGCAGAACGGGTGCGGACCCTTTTGCGAACGTGTGAATGGACCCTAGTAGATATTACAGATTGATGCACTAAGTATTCTTGTTACTTCGCAGCACTATGTCAGTACTGTAGCATGTATGCTTGGACAACAGATAAATATCTATCACATGCACATAGCACGTCCGTTTTCCTGCCATACAATATATACCACACACTATATACCATACACACAATATATAGATTTAATTTTATGTCCATGAGTTTTTTTTGTTGGACCAAAAGTATTTGCTTGTTTATTTAGCGTTACCCAGGGTGCACCACGGGGATGCAAAACAACTTTACACCCCATACCGTACCGTCACTTACTAGACAGGTACATCGCAGCTTAGCTGGCTAATATCTGATTGCTCAGACCTCACACACATACAATCGCAATGCAATCCGATCTTATAACCGTAACATTAAATCTAATATTTCCCCTTCAAAGGCGTAACTTCTTTTTTGCGTATTTGTTGAGGATATTTTTTTTTATATTTGTATAATAAAACAATGGGGATTATATGCTTTCATCTTTATCCTTCAGCGCTTTCTGGAGCGGGAATATCATCTGACCCAGAAACACAGAGAAAAAGAACGGATCATAATGTTTGTCCAGACCAAACTTTATTTAAAGCACGGGAAAAGGCACAAGAAGGAAGCCCTACAAAAGAAGTTTTGCGACCTAAAGCGCCTTCACTCGGATCTTGTCAAAGATTATAGTAGGCGATTATGCCCAGGTACAATGCTTACATGAATTTTGTATCTCTCTCTACAACACTCAGTAATGTATATATTCAGTTATGCTGCTAATCCGTATAGATGTAGTAGGGTTAACACACAATCTCTCAAATTTATTAATTCATCCCGTAATCTTGAAACAAAAGCCATTTAAAAAAATAGCGTAACGCATTTAATTGCATTAAGTTTACATAACACGTCTCATAAAGCATGTGTGTTAACTCTACTACATCCGTGTTTCATCCCTTTTCAAATGATTACTTAATACCTGTTGTGACATGTACAAAATCTTCTGGTTACATCATACATCTCTACCTCGCTGAGATTGTATATATATATATATATATATATATATATATAGAAGACAAAAAAATCGGACTGCACTCCAAGCATCTCTTCAAAAAAGTTTAGTTTTTATTCACCCATAAGGTGGCAAAGCGACGTTTCGGCTCAAGCATGAGCCTTTCTCAAGCATTGGTGAACAGTGAATAGCCAGTATATAAAGGTGTGCCAATACATATAATCAAGCAACATAATTGGTACTTTAAAAATAATACATATATACAATGTACAAACATGTGCAAAAACCGTATAATGGTCATGATTGTTAAAGTGACTAGTGCATTCCATACAATAAATCTCCAAAATACAATAGATTACATCTGAAAACACCATAGGACATGTAATTGGTTACATCTGTAACTCATCAATACGTCATTCGTGCATCAACTGTAATAGTGCACATGTGCAAATAAGGAAAACTAATGAATTGCTACCTGGAGGGATGATGGCGCCCACATATACAATAGCGCTGCTCAGCGCGTCCTCAGGAGACCAGCGCGCATGTCCCAATCGTTTGACGTCATCAAGGGAGACCGACCGGTGCATAACAGTGCCGCCTACTGATGACATCAGCGGCGCACCCGATAACATGTCACCGCCTTCTCCCATCAATGCTTCCACATAGCGACGCATGCGCAATAGTTACGGCAAGCTGTTTTCCGCCATATTGGGTAAGGGAATCAGAGCAGATAAATGACCATACAATCTGTCGCTTATCGTCCTCCTCGTTCTGCACATACAGTTGTTGTGGTTGAATGCCACCATGCTGCAGGGTGGATAAGTGACCATCTTTTCCAAAATGGTACACTTAAATCCACTCATCACCTCAATACCAGCGGCACGTCAGTGTCGTCAGCATTGTAGGATCATATCCTGCTTAAATATACAACTGCGAGGGTACTCCTCATTATAATAGACCGATTAAAAACAAGCGACAGTGTACACTATAGAAAAAATATAAGTTACTCGATATAAAATACATCGCTCATTCCCAATTTTTTTCAAACTCGTCCTAACGGGGACATACGCATGGAATCCAGAGAAAGAAATATATATGTCTCAACACAATTATTTTTTCGTGGGCTCATCATCCACCAATCAGGTTCATCAGTTTTCTGAGGTGCCATCTGTGCAGATGTATCTGGAAAGATAATACAAAAGTGTCAGTGTCATAAATTAGTGAGATTACCCATTACATTTATATTAAAATCAATTTATTACTCAAAATTATATGTTTACATTTTCTGTTTTTTCTTTTTCTTTTTTTTTTTTTCTTTTTTTTCTTTTTTTTAAAAAACCAATGAATCTGTCAACCACAGGAGGTATTGCGGAGCCCATACCAATGCAACATAGGGGCAAAACAACCTCATCACAGACCTCCTCCATATCTGTAATCTATATTTAAACCTTTGGGGTGCAGACTTTGTAGTGTCTGGATCCAATGCATTTCTCTTTTTTTGAGTAGAGATACTCGATCTCCACCCCTCCGTGGCATTGGAACCTGATCCAAGATCCAACATCTAAGATCTTTTTCTTTATGACCCAGTAACCCAAAGTGTCTGGGCACTGGCAAATCTTTGCGTCCCTTTCTGATTGTGTAACGGTGATTATTCAGCCTAGTCTTAAAATCTGTGGAAGTTTCGCCTACATACAGAAGGTGGCATGGACAGGATAAGACATAGACCACAAATGAGGAATCACACGTAAGGTGAAACTTAATTGGGTAAATTTGTCCCGTGTCAGGATGTGTGAATGTCCTAGATCTACAAATCAGGCTGCAGTTGACACAATGCAGGCATGGGAGACAGCCCGTGCCAGATGGTGCCAACGTTGTCTGTCTGACAATGGACCCAGGTCCCACATCCGCTCTCACCAGTTGATCTCTTATATTTTTACACCTACGGTAGGCACATAGGGGAGATGTTCTAAATTCTGGTACCGTTTTTAAGCAGCTACCAAGTATTGGCCAGTGTCTTTTTAGGATCTTATTGATCGCACCGCTGTGTTCTGAATAGGTGGATACAAACGTAATTCTTTTTTGCGTCTTCCTATTATCCTTACCCTGCAATAGGGAATCCCTGTCCACAGCCAGCGCTTTTTGTTTCTGCTCCATGAGCAGTTTCTCCGGATATCCCCGTTGTTTAAATTTAACAACCATGCTGTCAACCGTTTTTTCTAGGGCTTCATTATCAGCTACAATTCGCCTGGCTCTTAGAAATTGGGAATATGGCAGATGCTTTACCATGCTGCGTGGATGGCAGCTCTCAAACCTCAGCATCACATTCCTATCAGTGGGTTTAGTATATAATGATGTAGATAGCATTCCATTCGTAACCATGACGTTGGTATCAAGGAACTGAACTGAGGTATCCGAGTATGTCACCGTGAACTGTAGCTCACTGTCCGCACCATTCAGGTAACCATGAAACTCCAACAACTGTTGTTCAGTTCCTGTCCAGATGAGGAAGATGTCGTCTATGTATCGCCACCACCCCAAAATATATTGGGCATGGCGGGACACATAGACGACATCCTCCTCGAACCTGCGCATAAAAATATTGGCGTACGTTGGGGCCACATTGGACCCCATCGCCACGCCGCGTTTCTGGACATAGTATGTATCTTGGAAAAGGAAATAGTTGTATTCCAAGACAATGGTAAGAAGCGAGGTAACAAAGGCACTGGCCTCAGGTGTCATTGATGACATGTCCAACATACCTTGTACAGCAGCTATACCCTTTTTATGATCAATAGAGGTATATAAGGATATGACATCAAACGAAACCAATGTGATCTTATCCACACCCTCAAAATTAACCTTACTTAATTTGGTCAAGAAATCTGACGTATCTTTGATATAAGATGATCCCCCTGTAGAAAAATCCCGTAACACTTTGTCTAAAAAAATGGAAATGTGACAAAACACTGAATCGGTGCCGGAGACAATGGGGCGCCCTGGTGGGTCCACCATTGTCTTGTGCACCTTTGGCAACACATAAATTACTGGGGTAATGGGATATGAAACAATCAAATATTCCTTAAGCCCCTCATCTATAATACCTGCTTGTACAGCCCTAGTCACACATTGTTCAATGATACGTATGATATTGAATTTGGGGTCATTTGGTAACCGGTTATATACTTTCACGTCATTTAGTTGTCTTGTGATCTCTTTGATGTATTTTATGGTATCCATAACAACAACAGCACCGCCTTTATCGGCGGGCTTTATTGTCAGGTCATTATCCTTCTTTAGTTCAACCAATGCATATACCTCGGCCGCAGTGAGGTTGGGATACCTGAAGCCCTCCGGACAAGGGAGAGACCTCAGGGCACCAATCTCATTCTTAACCGCCGAGATGTACGCATCAATGGCTGGCTCATTTATCACTGGGTTAAAATAGAGGATAAAATGGGCCCGAGACATCGAGGACTATAAAAAAGGTGACATTTACAGTTGGCAACCTGGCAGTTCTCCATACAACATAAGGGATAACAAAAAAACAAGAAAAAACACACAGATGCACAAGGGAGAACCGGAAGTTTTTTTAGGGAACAAAACGGAGTCCAATGCAGCAAGAGGAAACGAACCAGGAGAGGCGGTCGTCGATATAGACGAAACCATCAGAACACGCAACATGAAAACCCGGACTCAAATACAAAAAAAGAGGAAATAGCTGTCATTAATCTTTCCTCCAAAGCATTGACCCCAGCACAGTTAACCGTTCTATCAAAAGGACTATCATTTTGCCCTAATGCTCAGGTAAATTGGCTGGATGTTGAATCTGATCTGAATAATTTTTTCCGCTCTATTAGGTTGAAGGCGTGGTTCCAGGGAAAGAGTGGGGAGCAGGTAACAAGAGGCAGTGAGTTCTCATGCAAAATGTTTAATTTGTCCAACAAGAGCTATTTTAACCCAGTGATAAATGAGCCAGCCATTGATGCGTACATCTCGGCGGTTAAGAATGAGATTGGTGCCCTGAGGTCTCTCCCTTGTCCGGAGGGCTTCAGGTATCCCAACCTCACTGCGGCCGAGGTATATGCATTGGTTGAACTAAAGAAGGATAATGACCTGACAATAAAGCCCGCCGATAAAGGCGGTGCTGTTGTTGTTATGGATACCATAAAATACATCAAAGAGATCACAAGACAACTAAATGACGTGAAAGTATATAACCGGTTACCAAATGACCCCAAATTCAATATCATATGTATCATTGAACAATGTGTGACTAGGGCTGTACAAGCAGGTATTATAGATGAGGGGCTTAAGGAATATTTGATTGTTTCATACCCCATTACCCCAGTAATTTATGTGTTGCCAAAGGTGCACAAGACAATGGTGGACCCACCAGGGCGCCCCATTGTCTCCGGCACCGATTCAGTGTTTTGTCACATTTCCATTTTTTTAGACAAAGTGTTACGGGATTTTTCTACAGGGGGATCATCTTATATCAAAGATACGTCAGATTTCTTGACCAAATTAAGTAAGGTTAATTTTGAGGGTGTGGATAAGATCACATTGGTTTCGTTTGATGTCATATCCTTATATACCTCTATTGATCATAAAAAGGGTATAGCTGCTGTACAAGGTATGTTGGACATGTCATCAATGACACCTGAGGCCAGTGCCTTTGTTACCTCGCTTCTTACCATTGTCTTGGAATACAACTATTTCCTTTTCCAAGATACATACTATGTCCAGAAACGCGGCGTGGCGATGGGGTCCAATGTGGCCCCAACGTACGCCAATATTTTTATGCGCAGGTTCGAGGAGGATGTCGTCTATGTGTCCCGCCATGCCCAATATATTTTGGGGTGGTGGCGATACATAGACGACATCTTCCTCATCTGGACAGGAACTGAACAACAGTTGTTGGAGTTTCATGGTTACCTGAATGGTGCGGACAGTGAGCTACAGTTCACGGTGACATACTCGGATACCTCAGTTCAGTTCCTTGATACCAACGTCATGGTTACGAATGGAATGCTATCTACATCATTATATACTAAACCCACTGATAGGAATGTGATGCTGAGGTTTGAGAGCTGCCATCCACGCAGCATGGTAAAGCATCTGCCATATTCCCAATTTCTAAGAGCCAGGCGAATTGTAGCTGATAATGAAGCCCTAGAAAAAACGGTTGACAGCATGGTTGTTAAATTTAAACAACGGGGATATCCGGAGAAACTGCTCATGGAGCAGAAACAAAAAGCGCTGGCTGTGGACAGGGATTCCCTATTGCAGGGTAAGGATAATAGGAAGACGCAAAAAAGAATTACGTTTGTATCCACCTATTCAGAACACAGCGGTGCGATCAATAAGATCCTAAAAAGACACTGGCCAATACTTGGTAGCTGCTTAAAAACGGTACCAGAATTTAGAACATCTCCCCTATGTGCCTACCGTAGGTGTAAAAATATAAGAGATCAACTGGTGAGAGCGGATGTGGGACCTGGGTCCATTGTCAGACAGACAACGTTGGCACCATCTGGCACGGGCTGTTTCCCATGCCTGCATTGTGTCAACTGCAGCCTGATTTGTAGATCTAGGACATTCACACATCCTGACACGGGACAAATTTACCCAATTAAGTTTCACCTTACGTGTGATTCCTCATTTGTGGTCTATGTCTTATCCTGTCCATGCCACCTTCTGTATGTAGGCGAAACTTCCACAGATTTTAAGACTAGGCTGAATAATCACCGTTACACAATCAGAAAGGGACGCAAAGATTTGCCAGTGCCCAGACACTTTGGGTTACTGGGTCATAAAGAAAAAGATCTTAGATGTTGGATCTTGGATCAGGTTCCAATGCCACGGAGGGGTGGAGATCGAGTATCTCTACTCAAAAAAAGAGAAATGCATTGGATCCAGACACTACAAAGTCTGCACCCCAAAGGTTTAAATATAGATTACAGATATGGAGGAGGTCTGTGATGAGGTTGTTTTGCCCCTATGTTGCATTGGTATGGGCTCCGCAATACCTCCTGTGGTTGACAGATTCATTGGTTTTTTAAAAAAAAAAAAAAAAAAAAAAAAAAAAGAAAAAGAAAAAACAGAAAATGTAAACATATAATTTTGAGTAATAAATTGATTTTAATATAAATGTAATGGGTAATCTCACTAATTTATGACACTGACACTTTTGTATTATCTTTCCAGATACATCTGCACAGATGGCACCTCAGAAAACTGATGAACCTGATTGGTGGATGATGAGCCCACGAAAAAATAATTGTGTTGAGACATATATATTTCTTTCTCTGGATTCCATGCGTATGTCCCCGTTAGGACGAGTTTGAAAAAAATTGGGAATGAGCGATGTATTTTATATCGAGTAACTTATATTTTTTCTATAGTGTACACTGTCGCTTGTTTTTAATCGGTCTATTATAATGAGGAGTACCCTCGCAGTTGTATATTTAAGCAGGATATGATCCTACAATGCTGACGACACTGACGTGCCGCTGGTATTGAGGTGATGAGTGGATTTAAGTGTACCATTTTGGAAAAGATGGTCACTTATCCACCCTGCAGCATGGTGGCATTCAACCACAACAACTGTATGTGCAGAACGAGGAGGACGATAAGCGACAGATTGTATGGTCATTTATCTGCTCTGATTCCCTTACCCAATATGGCGGAAAACAGCTTGCCGGAACTATTGCGCATGCGTCGCTATGTGGAAGCATTGATGGGAGAAGGCGGTGACATGTTATCGGGTGCGCCGCTGATGTCATCAGTAGGCGGCACTGTTATGCACCGGTCGGTCTCCCTTGATGACGTCAAACGATTGGGACATGCGCGCTGGTCTCCTGAGGACGCGCTGAGCAGCGCTATTGTATATGTGGGCGCCATCATCCCTCCAGGTAGCAATTCATTAGTTTTCCTTATTTGCACATGTGCACTATTACAGTTGATGCACGAATGACGTATTGATGAGTTACAGATGTAACCAATTACATGTCCTATGGTGTTTTCAGATGTAATCTATTGTATTTTGGAGATTTATTGTATGGAATGCACTAGTCACTTTAACAATCATGACCATTATACGGTTTTTGCACATGTTTGTACATTGTATATATGTATTATTTTTAAAGTACCAATTATGTTGCTTGATTATATGTATTGGCACACCTTTATATACTGGCTATTCACTGTTCACCAATGCTTGAGAAAGGCTCATGCTTGAGCCGAAACGTCGCTTTGCCACCTTATGGGTGAATAAAAACTAAACTTTTTTGAAGAGATGCTTGGAGTGCAGTCCGATTTTTTTGTCTTCTAAAGTGGGTAAGCACCTTTTACCATACTTGGACATTGCACCCGTCTATTTTTCCACACTATCCAGGGTGGTGCTGCCAGTGGTTTTTTTGCTAAATATATATATATATATATATATATAGTTATACACACAGCGCGGTACTGATGTATGATGTCACCGGATGATTTTCATACGTTTCACACACAAATATATATATATATATATATGTCTTTTTGTTTATATCTACATAAACTGCAAACATGATTCAGTATTCAGGTCAAAGTCCCCGACCATTACATACATCCCCCACGTAATTTGCATGGGATTCAAGAAATATATATATATATATATATATATATATATACACACACAGTACAGACCAAAAGTTTGGACACACCTTCTCATTCAAAGAGTTTTCTTTATTTTCATGACTATGAAGGCATCAAAACTATGAATTAACACATGTGGAATTATATACATAACAAACAAGTGTGAAACAACTGAAAATATGTCATATTCTAGGTTCTTCAAAGTAGCCACCTTTTGCTTTGATTACTGCTTTGCACACTCTTGGCATTCTCTTGATGAGCTTCAAGAGGTAGTCCCCTGAAATGGTCTTCCAACAGTCTTGAAGGAGTTCCCAGAGATACTTAGCACTTGTTGGCCCTTTTGCCTTCACTCTGTGGTCCAGCTCACCGCAAACCATCTCGATTGGGTTCAGGTCCGGTGACTGTGGAGGCCAGGTCATCTGGCGCAGCACCCCATCACTCTCCTTTATGGTCAAATAGCCCTTACTTTCAAAGTTTTCCCAATTTTTCGGCTGACTGACTGACCTTCATTTCTTAAAGTAATGATGGCCACTCGTTTTTCTTTACTTAGCTGCTTTTTTCTTGCCATAATACAAATTCTAACAGTCTATTCAGTAGGACTATCAGCTGTGTATCCACCTGACTTCTCCTCAACGCCACTGATGGTCCCAACCCCATTTATGAGGCAAGAAATCCCACTTATTAAACCTGACAGGGCACACCTGTGAAGTGAAAACCATTTCAGGGGACTACCTCTTGAAGCTCATCAAGAGAATGCCAAGAGTGTGCAAAGCAGTAATCAAAGCAAAAGGTGGCTACTTTGAAGAACCTAGAATATGACATATTTTCAGTTGTTTCACACTTGTTTGTTATGTATATAATTCCACATGTGTTAATTCATAGTTTCGATGCCTTCAGTGTGAATCTACAATTTTCATAGTCATGAAAATAAAGAAAACTCTTTGAATGAGAAGGTGTGTCCAAACTTTTGGTCTGTACTGTATACGTATATATGTATGTATTAATGTATGTTCCTCAAAAACGCAACAATCGATTTCAATGATTCTTGGTATACACATTCCTTGCTACCTGTAATGAAATCTTGCAGGGGTCTCAGCTCTCTAGGACGTACCATTCCCGAGATATATAAAAAAAATTACCTGTATTAGCCAATACAAGCCTGCCAGCCTTTCACTTACATCCTAACTGCCAACTGACGGGCGCTGTGGAGTTCACAGTTAAATGGCCGGTCACCGTGAAACTCACTTTTAAAGGGCCGGTCACCGTGAAAATCACTGTTAAAGGGCCGGTCACAGTCAGTCACTGTTAAAGGGGCGTCACCGTGAAACTCAACATTAAAGGGCCGGTCACTGTGAAAGTCACTGTTATTTAATATAAAATTGCTATGAATAAATACCCGAGCATCGCCGGGTTATTGACTAGTATATATACAGTGGGATGCGAAAGTTTGGGCAACCTTGTTAATCGTCATGATTTTCCTGTATAAATCGTTGGTTGTTACGATAAAAAATGTCAGTTAAATATATCATATAGGAGACACACACAGTGATATTTGAGAAGTGAAATAAAGTTTATTGGATTTACAGAAAGTGTGCTATAATTGTTTAAACAAAATTAGTCAGGTGCATAAATTTGGGTACTGTTGTCATTTTATTGATTCCAAAACCTTTAGAACTAATTATTGGAACTCAAATTGGCTTGGTAAGCTCAGTGACCCCTGACCTACATAGACAGGTGAATCCAATTATGAGAAAAAGTATTTAAGGGGGTCAATTGTAGGTTTCCCTCCTCTTTTAATTTTCTCTGAAGAGTAGCAACAACTCTCAAATGACCTGAAGACAAAGATTGTTCACCATCATGGTTTAGGGGAAGGATACAGAAAGCTGTCTCAGAGATTTCAGCTGTCTGTTTCCACAGTTAGGAACATATTGAGGAAATGGAAGACCACAGGCTCAGTTCAAGTTAAGGCTCGAAGTGTCAGACCAAGAAAAATCTTGGATAGACAGAAGCGATGAATGGTGAGAACAGTCAGAGTCAACCCACAGACCAGCACCAAAGACCTACAACATCATCTTGCTGCAGATGGAGTCACTGTGCATCGTTCAACCATTCAGCGCACTTTACACAAGGAGATGCTGTATGCGAGAATGATGCAGAGGAAGCCTTTTCTCCGCCCACAGAACAAAAAGTGCCGCTTGAGGTGGGCTAAAGCACATTTGGACAAGCCAGCTTCATTTTGGAATAAGGTGCTGTGGACTGATGAAACTAAAATTTAGTTATTTAGCCATAACAAGGGGCGTTATGCATGGAGGAAAAAGAACACAGCATTCCAAGAAAAACACCTGCTACCTACTGTAAAATATGGTGGTGGTTCCATCATGCTGTGGGGCTATGTGGCCAGTGCAGGGACTGGGAATATTGTCAAAGTTGAGGGACACATGGATTCCACTCAGTATCAGCAGATTCTGGAGACCAATGTCCAGGAATCAGTGACAAAGCTGAAGCTGCGCCGGGGCTGGATCTTTCAACAAGACAACGACCCTAAACACTGCTCAAAATCCACTAAGGCATTTATGCAGAGGAACAAGTACAACGTTCTGGAATGGCCATCTCAGTCCCCAGACCTGAATATAATTGAAAATCTGTGGTGTGACTTAAAGAGAGCTGTCCATGCTCGGAAGCCATCAAACCTGAATGAACTAAAGATGTTTTGTAAAGAGGAATGGTCCAAAATACCTTCAACCAGAATCAAGACTCTCATTGGAACCTACAGGAAGCGTTTAGAGGCTGTAATTTCTGCAAAAGGAGGATCTACCAAATATTGATTTCACTTCTTTTTTGTGGTGCCCAAATTTATGCACCTGCCTAATTTTGTTTAAACAATTATAGCACACTTTCTGTAAATCCAATAAACTTCATTTCACTTCTCAAATTTCACTGTGTGTGTCTCCTATATGATATATTTAACTGACATTTTTTATCGTAACAACCAACGATTTATACAGGAAAATCATGACGATTAACAAGGTTGCCCAAACTTTCGCATCCCACTGTATATTGTAGGGATTCCCAAATGGTAGCCTTCAGATAAATACACAGAAGCATTTTTCCGGTAAAATCTTAAATAACATTTTAAGCACACAAACAATCAACAGGCAGCATTAATCGGCTTACTCCAGCCGACACTTAAAGAAAAAACAATTACACAAGTAAGGCACAGTACCGTAAACCCCACAGAGTATCTTGCATTGTCCTCTGTATCCAAGCAGAGACCCTCTGGTCTTTCACTCAGTTCCAAACGCAAACACCCAGCCATCCAGAGCTCCACCGTCAGCCATGTAATCATCCCCACCTGACCCTGCTGGCTGACTTTTGTAAGCCATTCAAAACCTGGCCTGGATTGTGTGGAGTAGTCACCCGCCCAACTCTATGACTACTCCCAATAAGAGCCATCCCGTATTAGCTTTTCACAGCTATGCTAACTACCAAAGTGTCCGTCAGCAACTGCTGCGGACATACGCACTAGTGGCTCCTACTTCCCCGAGGCCAGGATCCTCGGTGACACATATCTTCCATCTATTATAGTCCCTTGTGCCTTTCTACTATATATATTGTGAGACAGTGACAGGTCTCACTAAGGTTAGAGGCAAGGAAGGGGTGGATAGTGTGGTCCACACCCCTGTTCCACCACAGGTGAGAGACGCTGGAGGTAATCAGCCTGGCATAAGGCACCTCCCAGAGTGTCAGAAAGGGGGTAGTGTGTTACCTGTGGACAGAGGCCTGGAGGCTCTGTCTGTGTGGTCTCAGCTGGGCAAGGCTGAGGGACCACAAGGCTGGGAGATAGCCTGGAGTTGGGGGACGCAGCGACGCCTGGGAGGGTTGCAGGGCCATAGTCAGGCAGACTACTGAGCCCCAATCCCCCACAAGAAATACTGAACTGGAGACAGTGGGCGTACTGTTCTCTGTACAGCCAGGAGGCTGTGGGACATTGGCTGACAAAAGCCGCATGAGTTCACAGGGTGTGTACTGGGACCTAGGTGAGTCAGGAAACTTTATGTTTAGTTAGAGCCTGGACGGGCGAGTGTTTATTATTTTATGTGGATGTCACATGTGTTAGGTGAAGCTGCGACTTCATAATAACCTGTATTGGTTGGAGTGTGCACAATAAATACACTGTTTGGACCTGAAACCTAGTGTCCTAAAGGCGTATCTGTGAGAATGACCCCCGGTGAAGAGTGAACCCCCTACAATTGGTGTCGGATGCGGGCAGGTGTCCCTGCTGATAAGTAAAAGTGCTGGAAGCCTGCTAGTTTGCAGAGCAGAGACTGCTGGTGTTAAACTGGACATTTTTTTTTCTGTGGTGCAAACAGTGCAGGATTTAAAGGGCCAGAAGCCCAGTACAAGAGACTGAGTAGTGGAAATGGCTGCAAAATGGTATAGCCCGTGGGAGAAATCCTGCGAGTTAGTGATCGGCGGAATACCGCTGGGGGTCATTCTAGACTCCTGCCAGCAAGTGTCTCGGGTCCTGCCTGAAATTCTGGACTTTGTAACAAGGGGGCCAGAGACAAAAACTACGGTGTCACTGACCTTTGTGACGGACTATGGCTCTGTGCAATGGGAGCTGTTAAAATGTGAGACACTGGAAGTGGAATTTGTACAGGGCAAGGACTTTCCATTGTTTGGGCAGTTGTGGAGCGGAGTTCCTGATAAAAGGCAAAGATATGCCGTTGCCAAGGGCAACCGTCGGGAAGACAAAGAGGTGGAGAGCGGTGCGGTTCTCAGGAGTGCATATCTTCCCTGCGACTGTGTCCGGAGTCCTAGAGAGGGAGTGCGGAGGTGCAGTAAAGCTATTGCTAGGAGCAACCACAACCTTGATGAGTCCGCGGGAGAGAATGTCACTGCTTTACCAGAATGGTTGATTACAAAGGGTAAGACTGTTCCTGTTACTAACTATATGGCAGACCCAGTGACAGTGAGCCGGCGGCAGGGGATACCTGCTGGGCCGGTAGGTAATAAGTCACACAGAGAAAAAACTGTGTCTGGACAGGCGGATAAGCCTGCTGTGATTGCTCCCTCGCAGAAATCTACAGGGGAGAAGGTTTCTGTGTTACCTCAGTTGCCCATGACCAAAGCTAGTTTTGGGATGACAAGGATCCGGGATCCCATGCTAGCCCGGGTAAGAGCACAATATTGAAACCTGAGACTGGTAAAATATTAAAGGTGCTGGACAGTCGTGCGGATAAGGACTATCCGTTGATTTTCACTGAGCGTGAGACTCCAATGAGAACAGAGACTGATGAATTTGATGTTACAGATACGCTCATGCATGAGGGAGTGTTGGGCCGTAATATCAGTTTGTTGCTGTGGGGTAAGGTAGACACTTCTGCAGATAGTGACGAAACTCCTGCAGAACCTGTACCTGTCCCTTTAAGTGAGGATCTAAGGGAGCTGCACTCTGACCTGCATGGGGAAAGAATATTGACCATTGGAAACAATGGTGCTGGTCAAGTGCAAAGTGATGGTGACAAAAGTGCGGAAATGCATAAGGAAAATATGATGTCATATGAAATATGTGGTGACAGTGATATAACTTTTCCGTTGCACGTTGTGGTCAGGGGAGAAGCGCCCCCTGGTGGTAAAAATGTAAATGATGATAAAACTTTATTTTCTGCATCTGCTATGTTTCATGAAGCGCGATATGACGTAATCAAAAGGTTTGAAGACATGCATATAACTAGTGTGGAGCAAAGCCCAGCTCCAGCTCAGTGTTTGAAGGTGCAGGAAAATATGATAGGGCTAGAGGGTGTACCGCACGTACCAGAGGTGGAAATGCAGTCTCTACAATGTTGGTTGGTTACTAAGGAAGTGTCCCAGGTGGGGATTAGCTCATCGGTGCCCCTAGAGGTCAGAATTAATAATGACACGAGCGGTATAGGTGACGTATGTGCTGTGACCGATAGCAACCTAGAGAGTGAAGCTACCATGTCAAGGTCCTGTGAAACAAATGTGGTTACTAGTAGCGACCAGACAGTTATATCTGACGAGATGAGAATTAAGTCGGGTGACGTCAGCCTAGGGTCTGAAGCCCATATCCAGACAGTTGTAGGTGACCTGACACGACAGTACAGCTGCAAACAGGAGGATGATCTCTCTCTCTCTCTCTCCTCACGCTCCCTAGAAACGTTAGAGACGGGACTAGCTGTCTTCACAGAGCAACTGAAGAAGGCTTCAGAAAGGGCAAAGAAGGAGAGCCAGAAAGAGAATGGTGATACTCCTACATCTGCTGCAGCAGAGCCGAGCAAGGAGCAGATGGAACCGGAGGCCAAAAAGCGGGGCACTTCCCACAAGCTTGTGCAAAAAGCTGAAAAGAAACTGCTGAAAAACATAGAGTTGGTGGTTCAGCGCCTGGAGAAACCGGGTGTGACATACAAAAAGGTGGAGAAAACCAAGAACAAACTTCAGCGAGGATTGGATGATCTGATGGTGGACCTGGACCACCAGAAGCAAGTTATGTCTAATCCAGCGAAGAAACAGGAGAAGTGTGACTGGCTCCTAGCTGAAGAGAAATACATCTCGGCTCGATATGGTGAAAAAAGTGACCAAACAGAGACTGATGCTTGGGAAAAGGAGACCAAGGCCCTCTCCTTGGCTAAAGCCCTGGAAGAAGCGCTTGAGGAGCATGCTGAATTGGAGAGGCTGAACAAGCAACTCAGAGCAGAGACTGAAAATCTCATAAGCTTAAAAGATGAGTTGGAGAAATCTAAGTGTGGTCTCGAGCAGCAGGTGGAAGGTGAGAAACCTGAAGAGGAGAGTTCTCTGGAAGACGTCAAGAAGCCAGAGCCTGTTAAAAATGGGACTGGAGAGGGTGGCACTGTGGTGCTGGCTGTGGCAGAGAAGATAGAAGATGCTTCTGCTAAACCAGATGATGGGGCTGATGTGGATGCCGAAGACCACAGACCCGTGGTAGCGTGTAGCCTAGGCCTGGAAGACGTCCCCTCTGCATACAAGGCCTTCCAAATAGCCAGCAGCCTGCTGGGGAAGAAGTACGAGGAGGTGAACGATCAGTTTTCGGATCCGGGCTATTACAATGGGCTGTATCTCCTGACTCCTCCACAAAATGAGAACAGGGTCCTGGGTGAGCCTCTGGAGAAAATGACAGAAGACGAGGAGTCTGCTGAATACCCTGGTGCCTCCTGCCTCGATGAGAAAGAGGGGGAGGGGTTAACAGGGCAAGTTTATGGTGCCATGTCCGAGAAGGATGAGAAGGCGGTCAAAGAGACTGGAGACTTCAAGAAGACAAAGACTGAAAAAGTTAAGGCCGATATGTTGGTTGACATGAAGTCCCCAGGTTCTACAGAGACCAAAGTTAAGCCAAAGGGAGCCGCGGCCGAAGTGGAAAAAGCCGCTAAAGAAGCAGAGGTCTCTAAAACTGTCATAGTAGCTGGAGTAACTACTGTTGGAAAGAAGGAAGAAGTGACCCAGATGCACGTAAAAGAAGCGAGTAGGGGCAAGCATGCTCTGCTGAAGGAGCCCTGCAAAGCAAAGGAGAAAGTGTCAGGATATGACCATGACTCGGAACAGTTCAGGCAAGAGCTGCAGCAGTCCAAGAAAGGACGTGAGGCGCATGTACAGGAGCCAAAGGATCTAAAAAGAGAGAGAGATCAAAATATACGACAGCGCATCATTATCACTCGGGAAAGAGTAGGAATAGAATATCTGGCCATGAGATGGGCACATGAGGCCTTTAGGCAGTTTCGGTTAGGCAAGATGTTGGTTTTGGTGATAAACCAAGCTCTGCTGGCGTGGGTCTGGCAGAACAAAGGGAAGGTACGTGTCACCGAGGTTCCTGGCCTCGGTGAAATAAGAACCGGTAATTTTCTGTGTCAGCGGCAGCTAGTGCTCGCTGACACTGGGTTACTTAGTGAGGCTGTAAAGCCAATCTGGGCCGGTTCTTATTCGGAGCAGCCAAAGAGCAGGGTGGGTGGCTGTTCCCCACGTCCAGGCCAGGTCGATACCCTCTCACCAGCCTCCCGTGGTTATGCAGGTGTTCACCCTCACGGGCTTGAACAAAGGGGGGGATATGTGAGACAGTGACAGGTCTCACTAAGGTTAGAGGCAAGGAAGGGGTGGATAGTGTGGTCCACACCCCTGTTCCACCACAGGTGAGAGACGCTGGAGGTAATCAGCCTGGCATAAGGCACCTCCCAGAGTGTCAGAAAGGGGGTAGTGTGTTACCTGTGGACAGAGGCCTGGAGGCTCTGTCTGTGTGGTCTCAGCTGGGCAAGGCTGAGGGACCACAAGGCTGGGAGATAGTTGGGGGACGCAGCGACGCCTGGGAGGGTCGCAGGGCCATAGTCAGGCAGACTACTGAGCCCCAATCCCCCACAAGAAATACTGAACTGGAGACAGTGGGCGTACTGTGCTCTGTACAGCCAGGAGGCTGTGGGACATTGGCTGACAAAAGCCGCATGAGTTCACAGGGTGTGTACTGGGACCTAGGTGAGTCAGGAAACTTTATGTTTAGTTAGAGCCTGGACGGGCGAGTGTTTATTATTTTATGTGGATGTCACATGTGTTAGGTGAAGCTGCGACTTCATGATAACCTGTATTGGTTGGAGTGTGCACAATAAATACACTGTTTGGACCTGAAACCTAGTGTCCTAAAGGCGTATCTGTGAGAATGACCCCCGGTGAAGAGTGAACCCCCTACTATATATATATATATATATCTATATATATATATATACACACACAAACCTCACCCATTAAATTAACCTCATAAACACAAATTAAATGCTATATGAAAGGTAAGATTGTATTAAAAATGCGCCTGGGCAGACAGTATAACGATGACAGCCCAAAAAATTATTATACCCAACATAATACCATCAAATAACCCCTGTTACGTCATCCTACCTTTTAAGTTAGGCCAGTTTTACCCATCTGTAAAACTGGTTTTGGCATGTTATATAACACCAAAATGAGGCAAATCCACCGTGTGGATAATCAGAATCCCATGCAGATCCCTCCATATAGGATTTTTTTTTTATATTTACCTTTGTTATGATTTTATGAGTTGTTTTTTCTAAATTCTTAACATTCTGTGATTACAGGGGTTCCCGTTCCTTCTGTGAGAGACAGAAAATCTAAAAAGAAGGTGGTCGCAACGGGTGAGGAGGAAGAGTTGGAGGAGCAGGCAGAGGAGGAGGAGCCTGGACCCTCCCATAATGTAATATCCTCTGATCCAGGAACATCACAGCCAGGGGATTCCTCTCCCCCACCTCCAGAAGAGGGGGACAAGGAGGTCTACACCCCCAACCAGGAGGGTAAATATGTGCACACAGCTATTTAATTAAATATCCATACAATGTTTATAAGAAAAGGGGCCTAAAATGTTTTAAATTAGCGAAAAGTAGATAAATATAAAAAAATTCTAATAAAAAAACTCTGTAATTTACATTAAAACCATAAAGTACCCAAATAATTCACATTAAACATTACATATAACTATAACAAAGTAATTCTGAACTTTCTTTAAGAAATACCAAATAAGAGTTGTGCTGTCTTGATACCTTTTTAATGGCCAAAAAATAATAATTACCATGTCACATAGCGAGCTTCCACGAACTCAACAGTCCCTTCATCTGTCATATATACAATAAGAAGGGAGACATGGCGGAATGAATGGACATTTGAAATATAAGATACAAACATATCAAAGACGATCATAATAAGTCCATTATTATCTTGCAGATAAGAGACTGAGTACGTATTATTATTTTATGGCATCTCAGATACCTGGTGCCACGACTATGTCTATAGAAGACTATTTAGATCTTGTAGTGTCCAAAATCCATTTTAACAAAGTTTTGTCTTCAATTTGCATTCAAAAAATCTTATAGCTCTTTTGTATTAGAAGTTATATTTTAAGATGAGAACTTTCATGTGTTATTCATATTGACCATGGGCAACAGAAATGCTTAGCAACACGAAAGTGTAGATTCTTCTTTCATCTCAAAGAAACCAACTAAATACTATTATACTCTAATGAACTTGCATTAATTAACACACTAAATAACATTATACTATATTGAAATACAAAATAACCAACTATATAATTTTCAAAACTGTACTAAAAAAATAATTTTGTTCTGTAAATGGACGGTACTGTAACAAAAACTCAACACAAACCACTAACTGCCTTCATCATAATTGAAAGTAATTGTAATTTTTTTTTATCCTAACAGTTGTTCGAAGACTAAGTACCGACCGTTGTGTGCATCCGTGGCCGTTGTGCCGTTTTCCGTTTTTTTTTTTCGCGGACCCATTGACTTTCAATGGGTCCGTGGAAAAATCGGAAAATGCACCGTTTGGCAGCCGCATCCGTGAGCCGTGTTTCCTGGCCGTGAAAAAAATATGACCTGTCCTATTTTTTTCACGGCCAACGGTTCACGGACCCATTCAAGTCAATGGGTCCGTGAAAGAACACGGATGCACACAAGATTGGCATCCGTGTCCGTGATCCGTGGCCGTAGGTTAGTTTTTATACAGACGGATCCGAAGATCCGTCTGCATAAAAGCTTTTTCAGAGATGAGTTTTCACTTCGTGAAAACTCAAATCCGACAGTATATTCTAACACAGAGGCGTTCCCATGGTGATGGGGACGCTTCAGGTTAGAATATACTAACAGAACTGTGTACATGACTGCCCGCTGCTGCCTGGCAGGTTCTGCCAGGCAGCAGGGGGCAGCCCCCCCCCTATAGTTAACACATTGGTGGCCAGTGCGGCCGGCCCCCCCCTCCCCTGTAGTTAACTCATTGGTGGCCAGTGCGGCCCCTCCCATGTAGTTAACTCATTGGTGGCCAGTGGGCCCCCCCTGTAGTTAACTCATTGGTGGCCAGTGCGGCCGGCCCCCCTCCCTCCCCTGTAGTTAACTCGTTGGTGGGCAGTGGCCCCCCCCACTCCCTTTCCATGTAGTTAACTCGTTGGTGGCCAGTGGGCCTTCTCCCCTCCCTCCCCCTCCTAATTAAAATCTCCCCCCTATCATTGGTGGCAGCGGAGTGTACCGATCGGAGTCCCAGTTTAATCGCTGGGGCTCCGATCGGTAACCATGGCAACCAGGACGCTACTGCAGTCCCGGTTGCCATGGTTACTTAGCAATTTGTAGAACCATTATACTTACCTGCGAGCTGCGATCTCTGCGTCCGGCCGGGAGCTCCTCCTACTGGTAAGTGACCGGTCCGGCCGGGAGCTCCTCCTACTGGTAAGTGAAAGGTCTGTGCGGGAGCTCCTCCTACTGGTAAGTGACAGGTCATGTCACTTACCAGTAGGAGGAGCTCCCGGCCGGACCTGTCACTTACCAGTAGGAGGAGCTCCCGGCCGGACGCAGAGATCGCAGCTCGCAGGTAAGTATAATGGTTCTACAAATTGCTAAGTAACCATGGCAACCGGGACTGCAGTAGCGTCCTGGTTGCCATGGTTACCGATCGGAGCCCAAGCGATTAAACTGGGACTCCGATCGGTACACTCCGCTGCCACCAATGATAGGGGGGAGATTTTAATTAGGAGGGGGAGGGAGGGGAGAAGGCCCACTGGCCACCAACGAGTTAACTACATGGGAAGGGAGGGGGGGGCCACTGCCCACCAACGAGTTAACTACATGGGAAGGGAGGGGGGGGCCCACTGCCCACCAACGAGTTAACTACAGGGGAGGGAGGGGGGCCGGCCGCACTGGCCACCAATGAGTTAACTACAGGGGAGGGGGGGCCCACTGGCCACCAACGAGTTAACTACAGGGGAGGGAGGGGGGGCCCACTGGCCACCAATGAGTTAACTACAGGAGAGGGGGGGCCCACTGGCCACCAATGAGTTAACTACAGGGGAGGGGGGGCCCACTGGCCACCAATGAGTTAACTACAGGGGAGGGGGGGCCCACTGGCCACCAATGTGTTAACTACAGGGGGGGGGGGCTGCCCCCTGCTGCCTGGCAGCACCTACCAGGCAGCAGGGGGCAGTCATGTACACAGTTCTTTTAGTATATTCTAACCTGAAGCGTCCCCATCACCATGGGAACGCCTCTGTGTTAGAATATACTGTCGGATTTGAGTTTCACGATGTAGCTCAAATCTGACAGTATATTCTAACATAGAGGCGTTCCCATGGTGATGGGGACGCTTCAAGTTAAAATATACCATCGGATTGGAGAAAACTCCGATCCGATGGTATATTAACTCCTGACTTTACATTTAAAGTCAATGGGGGACGGATCTGTTTGAAATTGCACCATATTGTGTCAACGTCAAACGGATCCGTCCCCATTGACTTGCATTGTAATTCAGGACGGATCCGTTTGGCTCCGCACGGCCAGGCGGACACCAAAACGACTTTTTTTTCATGTCCGTGGATCCTCCAAAAATCAAGGAAGACCCACGGACGAAAAAACGGTCACGGATCACGGAAAAACGGAAGCCCGTTTTGCGGACCGCAAAAAAATACGGTCGTGTGCATGAGGCCTTAAAAGAAGGCTCCTTGATCATCAGAAATCTGAAGCCAATGAAATGCTGGCTATAAAAGCCCAACAAAATAAAATCCGGCTACTTCAAGCTCGCTTACAGAAGCATCAGCGTCAGCTGGATGCTGAATTCAGGAAGCTGGAGGAGCAGAGGAAGATTCCGAATAAGTAGTTGCTGGAGATCCAGAAAGAACTCCAAAGTTTGCCTTAGAGACTTTTTTTTCCTATTTTACATACTTTTTTTTTGTAAATAAATATTTTATTACATTTAATCATTTGCTTACGTATATTTGATATTGTTATTTAATACATAAACTAGCTGTGGACCCCGCATTGCTCGGGTATTTATTTATTGCAAATTTATATTAAATAACATTGACTTTAGCAATGGCCGCCCCTTTAACAGTGAATTTCACGGTGACCGGCCCTTTAACTGTGAACTCCACAGTTAACCGTCAGTTGGCAGTTAGGATTTAAGTGAAAGGCTGGAGGCAAGCTTGTATTGGCTAATGCAGGTGATATTTTGGGAATATCTTGGGAACGGTACATCCTAGAGAGCTGAGACCCCCGCAAGATTTCTTTCCAGGTAGCAAGGGATGTGTATACCAAATATCATTGAATTTGATGGTTGGGTTTTTGAGTTTTTGCGGAACATACACACATACATACACACACACACACACACACACACACACACACACACACACAAACACACACACATACATCCTTTTTTATATATAGATTTAAAGTTATCAGGTTGCAGGAAGGCCCCTTGAGTCCTAGTGCAAAGTCTTACGGTTTAGGACAGAAAGCAGCAGGTTAAGGTAACAGTGGAGGGTACGGTCTACACTAAACTCAATATGATCAGGACAGACAGAAATTCTGCTAACACAGAACAATATGAAAGAATGCAGTCAGACATTAGAACAGAACCAACAAAAATATTTATTAACAAAATAACAAACATGCCTCTATGGCAACTTTTTAACTTGGTTATAAACCATCAACATGTCCCTCTTTTGTTTCAGGTGCTGTTCCTTCAGCTTGGCCATCAGCCTCTGCATTTGGTGCATGCCGGCATCATGTTCTCGCTGATTATGTTCAATTTTTTTTTCAAAAACAGCAGTACTGTTAGGATTAGAAAATAAAATTATATTACTTGCAATTCAGATTACGTGGTATTGATACAGAATTATATTGCTATGTGCACATATTTACCCTCTTGGCGGGGGTTGGTTACAACATCCTCTGGAGTGGTGGGGGGTTCTTGTGGTGGCTGGGAGGGTCCAGTGTCTTCCACCTCCACCTCTTCTCCCACATCAGGTGTGCCAGTCACCTCACGCTGAAGCTCCTGGGAGGGTCCTGGCTCATGAGCTTTAATAGGAGCCATCATATGGCCATCAGGTGGTGAAGGGGCCGTTACTTCCTCTGAGGGTCCTGCCTGCTCTTGGGAATCCTCCTCATCTGTGGTGGAGACCTCCATCCCACCTCAGCAGCGATGGCGCGCTGTGAGAGACCCTGCTTATGCAGTTCAACAACCCGACCACGTTCAAAAAGGGAGAGTTTTTTTGCCTTTGCCATCACAACGTGTGACTACCTGACAGAAAATGACAATAAATCCACATCTTTGCACAGATTTGGCCTTTTAGAGGCATCTGGTCCTAAACTTTTGATCAGCTGAAAAACAGCCTGTTTCAGTTTATTCGTTGTTTTCATTAAATTGAAAGCTCAAAAAATGTTTTGTCTCACTCCCATTTCTTCTTGTTGCATGTTGAAGCTCTACTTGGAATCTTGTTAAGATCCAGCCATGCTAAATATGATTTTTTGAAATTTTTCAAGTGGTCTTAAACTTTTGATCAGGACTGTATATATAATCTATAATCCCATGCAAATTACGTGGGGGTTGTATGAAATGGACGGGGCCTTTCAAATAAATACTGAATGATGCTTGCATTTTATGTATATATAAACAAAAAGACATATATATATATATATATTTATATGTGTGTGTGTGTGTGTGTGTGTCTGTGAAACGTATGAAATCATCCGGTGAGATCATACATCTGTACCGCGCTGTGTGTATAACTATATATACAATCTCAGCAAGGTTGAGATGTATGATGTAAGCGGATGATTTTGTACGTGTCACACCGGGTATTAAGTAATCATTTTTAAAGGGATGAAATATGGATGTAGTAGATTTAACATAGATGCTTTAGGAGACGTGTTATGTAAGGAGACTGAATATATACATTACATAGTGTTGTAGAGAGAGATACAAAAGTCATGTAAATATTGTACCTGGACATAATCGTTCGCTCATCTCTTTTAAAAGATTGGGCTTAAACCTCTAAACTTCTTCTGTAGTTCAACATATTTGTGCCACAAGGAAAATTTCATGAACAACTCGTCACGGAGAGACCTCATGATGGCCCGCTTCTCCTCTCTCTTCCTGTTACGGTTGTATCCCCGCACCAACAAACGCTGCAAGATAAAGAATTGCAAGCATATAATTCCACATTTTTACATTCTAAATTTTAAAACATATGTCCTCAACAAACCTGCAAAAAGTAGTTACGTCTTTAAAGGGGAAATATTAGATTGAATGTTACCGTTTTAAGATCGGATTGTAATGCGATTCTATGTGTGTGGGGTCTGAGGGAGCAATCGGATATTGGCCGACTAAGCTGCGATGTACTTGTCTAGTGAAGTGACGGTACGGTATTGGGTGTACTGCTGGTTTGCATCACCGTGGTGCACCCTGGGTAACGCTAAATGAAACAGCAAATACGATGAGACAAAGAAAGCTCATGGACATAAAATATAATCTATATATACACTGCGTGCAGAATTATTAGGCAAATGAGTATTTTGACCACATCATCCTCTTTATGCATGTTGTCTTACTCCAAGCTGTATAGGCTCGAAAGCCTACTACCAATTAAGCATATTAGGTGATGTGCATCTCTGTAATGAGAAGGGGTGTGGTCTAATGACATCAACACCCTATATTAGGTGTGCATAATTATTAGGCAACTTCCTTTCCTTTGGCAAAATGGGTCAAAAGAAGGACTTGACAGGCTCAGACAAGTCAAAAATAGTAAGATATCTTGCAGAGGGATGCAGCACTCTTAAAATTGCAAAGCTTCTGAAGCGTGATCATCGAACAATCAAGCGTTTCATTCAAAATAGTCAACAGGGTCGCAAGAAGCGTGTGGAAAAACCAAGGCGCAAAATAACTGCCCATGAACTGAGAAAAGTCAAGCGTGCAGCTGCCAAGATGCCACTTGCCACCAGTTTGGCCATATTTCAGAGCTGCAACATCACTGGAGTGCCCAAAAGCACAAGGTGTGCAATACTCAGAGACATGGCCAAGGTAAGAAAGATTGAAAGACAACCACCACTGAACAAGACACACAAGCTGAAACGTCAAGACTGGGCCAAGAAATATCTCAAGACTGATTTTTCTAAGGTTTTATGGACTGATGAAATGAGAGTGAGTCTTGATGGGCCTGTGGCTGGATTGGTAAAGGGCAGAGAGCTCCAGTCCGACTCAGACGCCAGCAAGGTGGAGGTGGAGTACTGGTTTGGGCTGGTATCATCAAAGATGAGCTTGTGGGGCCTTTTCGGGTTGAGGATGGAGTCAAGCTCAACTCCCAGTCCTACTGCCAGTTTCTGGAAGACACCTTCTTCAAGCAGTGGTACAGGAAGAAGTCTGCATCCTTCAAGAAAAACATGATTTTCATGCAGGACAATGCTCCATCACATGCGTCCAAGTACTCCACAGCGTGGCTGGCAATAAAGGGTATAAAAGAAGAAAATCTAATGACATGGCCTCCTTGTTCACCTGATCTGAACCCCATTGAGAACCTGTGGTCCATCATCAAATGTGAGATTTACAAGGAGGGAAAACAGTACACCTCTCTGAACAGTGTCTGGGAGGCTGTGGTTGCTGCTGCACGCAATGTTGATGGTGAACAGATCAAAACACTGACAGAATCCATGGATGGCAGGCTTTTGAGTGTCCTTGCAAAGAAAGGTGGCTATATTGGTCACTGATTTGTTTTTGTTTTGTTTTTGAATGTCAGAAATGTATATTTGTGAATGTTAAGATGTTATATTGGTTTCACTGGTAAAAATAAATAATTGAAATGGGTATATATTTGTTTTTTGTTAAGTTGCCTAATAATTATGCACAGTAATAGTCACCGGCACACACAGATATCCCCCTAAAATAGCTAAAACTAAAAACAAACTAAAAACTACTTCCAAAAATATTCAGCTTTGATATTAATGAGTTTTTTGGGTTCATTGAGAACATGGTTGTTGTTCAATAATAAAATTAATCCTCAAAAATACAACTTGCCTAATAATTCTGCACTCCCTGTATATATTATGTGTGTGTATGGTACCGTATATAATGTGTGGTATATATTGAGTGACAGGAAAATGGATGTGCTATGTGCACATGGGCGTCCGCAGGGAGGGGCAAGGGGGGGCAAGTGCCCCCCCTGGGGCCAGCAGAAGTGGGGGGGGGGGGCGGCGGCGGGGCACAGGGAGATGAACACTTCCATTGTGGAAGCGTTCATCTCCATAGTCATCTGTATCGCCGTCCTCAGGACAGCGATACAGATGACTGTGCTGAGGCAGGTGAGGGAGAGGCGTGTCCCTTTCCCTTCCTCTGATAGGCTGCAGGCACTAGGCCGGCAGCCTATCAGAGGCTGGCGCAGGCGGCGCGATAACGTCATTGCGCCGCCTGAGCCGTACAGCGCGGGACACAGGCCGGAAGAGGCCTACATCACATCGCTGCCAAGGAGGTAAGTATAAGTGTTTTTTTATTTTTGTGTGCAATACTGGTGGCTACTGGCACATAAAGGGGGTCTCTGGCTACTGGCACATAAAGGGGGTCTCTGGCTACTGGCACATAATGGGGGTCTCTGGCTACTGGCACATAAAGGGGGGGTTGTCATTACTGGCAAATAATGGGGGCTGTCATTACTGGCACATAATGGGGGGCTGTCATTACTGGCACATAATGGGGGGCTGTCATTACTGGCACATGATGAGGGGGCTGTTATTACTGGCACATTATTGGGGGCACTATAGGGGCATCTACTGAGGCCACAAAGAAAGGGTGTTTTATATGGGGGGCTCTGTACAGTAGCATTTTATACTGGGACACATTATGGTGGGTACTTTGGGGAAGGGGGGAGAGGAGTACTATGGGGTCATCTACGGGGGCACTGAGAAGGGGTATTTTATACTTGCAAATTATGGGGGACACTAAGGGCATCTACTGGGGCATTTTATACTGGTACATTATGGAGGGCACTAGGAGGAAGGGGCAGAGGAGCACTATAGAGGCATTTACTGGGGGCACTATATAGGGGTATTTTATACTGGGACATTAAAGCTCAACTGGGGGCATTACAAGGGGGTATTTTTTGCACTGTCACATTATAAGGAAAATTATTTCCACTGGGGGGGGGGGCTTTATTACTCCCCCATGGTATGACCCTCTAGTAGCAGCACCAGCCTCTCCCTGCTCTGCTATTCCTCTGCCCCTTCTCCAAATCCTTATTATGAAATCTTTCTCATTACGATAAAACACAACATCAGCTCCGCCGAGCCCCCAGCCAAGTGTTGAAGTTGTGTCCGAGATCCCCAAGGGCCAAGCCAAGTAATTGTAAGTTTTCATGTGAAATATGTTTGTTATACACATATAGCCTACACTGTGCCACACAATATACAGTATACCTCTACACTGTGTAGTCTGCTCTATAAGTACCATTGTTTTGTGGCGGCGGACAGAAAATAATCTGGAAGTGCCACTCCCGAGACCAGGCTCTGGATCCGCCACAGCACAGCTCATACATTATTATACTTTGTGATAATGAATATGCCCCTCCCCTTCATTACATTCTCATAAACAAGCAGAGCATGGATGTCATTAAAATTATGCCCCCCCTGGAAAAATTTCTGCGGACGCCCATGTATGTGCATGTGATATAAATGTATCTGTTGTCCATACATACAGGCTACAAACATAGTGCTGTGAAGTAACAAGAATACTTAGTGCACAAATCTGTATCATCAATTTTTACCATAAAAAAAAAATATTTCATAAGAAAAAAAAAATCTTATTCATATTGAAAATATTCAAATTTACGAATATTTCGCTAGACTCGATCAACTTATAATAATTGTTCTGACATGCATGCGAAAGTACTGTAATATAATAATATTTATGGCTATGATGATTTCATCCTCGGCTTTTATAAAGCGGTGTCTGATGATCTTTGCCGAGCACATTGTACTGAGTGTCTGCGAGTGTCTAGAGTGGAGAGTCCAGTGGAGACTGGAAATACTTGGAAAACAATTTATCGTCGCGATCTACATGAGGTGAGTCACCTCAGGTGACATTAGTGATGTCATGCGGTCGGGCACACTTATTAACCTTTACGATTTTTCTGTTGTAATATTCGTGAACTCGAATATTATAACTGAGATTATTGGTTTAGATTAGAATAGGACGAATATTCTAAAAAACAAATATACAGCAATATAGCGATTTATATTCGTTATTTCGAATATTCGTCATATTTGGTCCATCTGAAAACGTGATTCCTTCCAGCTTCAATTCAGTTGCTTGTGGGCCAATGACTCATTGACCCACAAACAAGAAGCAGGGAGGAATCATATTTTCAGATGGAAAAAAAATAACGAATATTCGATTTCGCGAATATATAGAACCATATTCGAAATATTTGCGAAATCTCGAAGTTGCGATATTCGAGATAAAAATTCGTTACTTTGAATATTCGCTCTCAACACTAGTGGCAGCTTGTAAAAAAAAGGAAACTATTTTTCGCCGTTGACTACTGATAGGTGTTACACACACATTTTTTTCCTTCTACTTTAATTTGTATATCCAGGAATTCGGTGTGATCCTTATTGATATTTGATGTAAAAATCAATCCATCTGGATTGACATTGATATTCTCCAAAAAGGTTTTCAGGTGGGACTCCCCACTGTTCCAAATGAACAGTACGTCGTCTATATCAGTGTTTCCCAACCAGTGTGCCTCCAGCTGTTGCAAAACTACAACTCCCAGCATGCCCGCACAGCCAAAGGCTGTCCGGGCATGCTGGGAGTTGTAGTTTTGCAACAGCTGGAGGCACACTGGTTGGGAAACACTGGTCTCTATAACATCGCCATAGGACCAGGTCCGTCCCCAGTTTGGGATTGATGTTAGAGTGTTCCCATTGGGCCAAAAAAAGATTAGCATAACTGGGGGCAAACCAGGTCCCCATGGTGGTCCTACGCTGTTGTAAAAAATTATCACCCTCAAAATAAAAATAGTTATGATCCAAAATTATCCTATTTTTAGCTGAAAAATGCTGAAAACTTTAAAAGTATCTATGGGGATGTCCCTTGCCGATGGGATATCCCATGTCTGGCTGTTTATCAGAACTGGGATGTCCCCTTGGTGGTGGTCACCATGTTAGGCACATAAAAGAACTTTGAAATTTGATAGGGAAGATATCCAAATGGATAGTGGACGTCACAGGGACATGCGATCAGGCAGAAGTTATCTAGAGTCAACAAAGCTGCAGCAGGGCCTCTCCTGTATAACGTTTTCTCATCCAAAATACTGCAGTGACATTCCTTGTAAATTTTTATTACTCATTCCAATAACAGGTGATCATAAGAGTTATGTATTGTTATTTATCGTCACTACCTGCACAAGTCGGGAGCGTATGATTTGCGCTCCACCCGCTTGCCTTCCTTGGATGTGGTAGCCATTTCTCAGGGTCCCTCTCAGAAATAAAACACTGATTCCCCGTTACCCATAGTTTACAATGGATTTGAGCTGACAATTACTTCCAAAGTTGATAGGCCAGACCTCCGAATGAATTATCGCCATCACAGGGAAGTGCCATCGGCCCCAGGTTAACTAGAGTTACCAAAGCGGCAGCAGGCCACCGCCCGTAATGTTTTAGATGGTCAGATCAGCGGACCCTTGCTCCTAATGTTTTTGAGGGCTACCAGCAGGCCATCAATCATCATTTTTAAAGGGTGTGTATGATGCCCTTCTTTATGTGCAACTGAGGGTGTATCGGAGTGCCTCTTCCTTGTAATTTTTGGCAGCACTTGCTCTTCTATAAATTTTTCCTATAAAATTGATTTTTTTCCCTTGGTTTTGTGTGTATTATTGTCATTATGTAAAAGTGGCGTACTATTTGGAGAACATAGTTCCCAGCAGCGACCAGAATGTGCAAGATGCATCCATACATCCTTCCCATGCTGTTAGAGAACCATTTCGTTGGTGTTACCAACAATTTCTGACATTTTCTTATGAGCAGGGGGTACCTGGTTTAATGCTCGGGTTGTCCCATTGACTTCCATTATGCGATGTGTTCGGCCAGAGCCCCCGAGCCCTACGGTGCTCGATCAACACTATTCACCACAAAACGGCAAATACTTTTTTTTGTGCCACTAATACATGCCAAAAAGGCTTTACAACATATAACTGCACCACTGAATGGCAAATAATATATATTTTTTGCCACTAATACTCAGTGAAAAGGGCTTTAGAATATATAACTGCACCGCTGAACGGCAAATAGTCCCTTACTTTTTTTCCACTTATACACGCCACAAAAGGCTTTAAAACATATAACTGCACTGCTGAATGGCAAATAATATACCGGTATATATTTTTTTGCCACTAATACACGAAAAAAAGAGCTTCAGAACATATAACTGCACAGCTGAATGGCAAAAAACATGTATTTTTTTGCCACTAATACATGCAAAAAGGGCTTTAGAACATATAACTGCACTGCTGAACAGCAAATATATATTTTTTTCCCACTAAGGCTACTTTCACACTGCCGTTCAGAGCGGGTCCGTCTGATGTCTGCTCAGACGGATCCGCTCCTATAATGCAGACGTTTGGATCCGTTCAGAACGGATCCGTCTGCATTATAGTTTAAAAAAATTTCTAAGTGTGAAAGTAGCCTGAACGGATTCGTCCAGACTTTACATTGAAAGTCAATGGGGGACGGATCCGTTTGAAGATTGAACCATATGGTGTCATCTTCAAGCGGATCCGTCCCCATTGACTTCCATTGTAAGTCTGGACGGATCCGCTTGCCTCCACGTTCAGGTGTCCGCTTGCTGAGCGGAGCGGAGGCTGAACGCTGCCAGACTGATGCATTCTGAGCGGATCCGCGTCCACTCAGAATGCATTAGGGCAGTACGGATGCGTTCGGGGCCGCTTGTGAGCCCCTTCAAACGGAGCTCACAAGCGGACACTCGAACGCAGGTGTGAAAGTAGCCTTATACACGCTGAAAAGGTCTGTAATTTTCTCATTTCACCACACAATGGCAAATACTTTTTTTTGTGCCACTAATACACTCCAAAAAGGGCTTTAGAACATATTACTGCACCGCTGAATGGCAAATAATGTATTTTTTTTTTGCCACTAATACACGCCAAAAAGGGCTGTAATTTTCTGACTTCACCACACAACGGCTAATGAGGTCTTTTTTTCCCACTAATACAAGCCCAAAAATGCTTTAGAACATATAACTGCACCGCACAAGGGCAAATAAGACGTAGAAATATTTCCTTGTAATAAACCCTGTTAATGGTAGTATCAAACAGCACTTGCACCCCAATAACAAGAACGGTTTGCTGGAGTTACAATGCTGTATAATGGCAATTTGGATCGAATTCCACTTCGTCAACTTTGATTAGCTTATTTCTATATAGGACGTACATTTATTTCCTTTCAATAAACCCCGTAAATGACTGTAGTACAATGTAACTTCACCGCAGAACGGCAATAAAGACGTATTCTTTTTCCTATCAATACACCCCAAAAAAAGAAATATAACAATCACAATTTACCACACTGCACCAAAGCCTTTACTACAGATAAGTGCACCGCAGAGCGGTAAATGTAATTTTTTCTTTTTGTGCCAATACACATCACAAAGGGCATTACAAGAAATAACTACACCGCTGAGCGGCAAATATATTTTTTCTTTTTGTGCTAAAACACCCACCAAAGCCTTTACTACAGATAAGTGCACCACAGAGCGGTAAATGTAATTTTTCTTTTTTGCTAATACACGTCACAAAAGGCTTTACAAGAAATAACTACACCGCTGAGAGGCAAATATATTTTTTCTTTTTCCACAAAAACATCCCACCAAAGCCTTTACTACAGATAAGTGCACCACAGAGCGGTAAATGTATTTTTTCTTTTTGCGCTAATACACGCCACAAAAGGCTTAACAAGAAAGAACTACACTGCTGAGCGGTAAATATATTTTTTATTTTTGCGCTAAAGCCCCCCTCCAAAGCCTTTACTACAGATAAGTGCACCGCAGAGCGGTATATGTTTTTTTTCTTTTTGCACTAATACACGTCACAAAAGGCTTTACAAGAAAAAACTACACCGCTGAGAGACAAATGAATTTTTTCTTTTTCCACAAAACATCCCACCAAAGCCTTTATTACAGATAAGTGCACCGCAGAGTGGTAAAAGTATTTTTTCTTTTTGCGCTAACACACGTCACAAAAGGCTTAAAAATAAATAACTACACTGATGAGCGGCAAAAATATTTTTTCTTTTTCCACAAAAACACCCCACCAAAGTCTTTACTACAGATAAATGCACTGCAGAGCGGTAAATGTATTTTTTCTTTTTGCACTAATACACGCCACAAAAGGCTTAACAAGAAAGAACTACACTGCTGAGCGGTAAATATATTTTTTCTTTTTGCGCTAAAGCACCCCTCCAAAGCCTTTACTACAGATAAGTGCACCACAGAGCGGTATATGTATTTTTTCTTTTTGCGCTATATGTATATATTTTTTTCTGCTAATACACGTCACAAAAGGCTTTACAATAAATAACTACACCACTGAGCGGCAAATTTATTTTTTCTTTTGCGCTAAACACCCCACTAAAGCTTTTACTACAGATAAGTGCACTGCAGAGCGGTATATGTATTTTTTCTTTTACCGCTAAAACAGCCCACAACAGCCTTTACTACAGATAAGTGCTCCGCACAAGGGCAAATAAGATATAGAAATATTTCCTTGTAATAACCGCTGTTAATACCTGTATCAAACAGGACTTGCACCCTAATAAGAACGGTTTGCTGAAATTACAGAGCTGTATAATAGCAATTTGCTGCAAGGTCTTATAGGAATGTTCCTAATACCCAGGCTGTCACCTCCACAAATGAAACCTGTTGAACTGAAATGCAGTGGAATGATTCCTCCCTATTAGAGTTGAGCGAACACCTGGATGTTCGGATTCGAGAAGTTCAGCCGAACTTCCCGAAAATGTTCGGGTTTGGGATCCGAACTTGACCCGAACTTCACCCCGAACCCGAACCCCATTGAAGTCAATGGGGACCCGAACTTTTCGGCACTAAAAAGGCTGTAAAATAGCACAGAAAAGGGCTAGAGGGCTGCAAAAGACAGCAAAATGTAGGTAAATCCCCTGCAAACAAATGTGGATAGGGAAATGAATTAAAATAAAATAAAATAAATAAAAATTAGCCAATATCAATTGGAGAGAGGTCCCATGGCAGAGAATCAGGCTTCATGTCACCCACCAATGGAGAAGGCCACTTTTACTTGTTTAGGCCCCAGCACCCAGACAGAGGAGAGAGGTCCCATAGCAGAAAATCAGGCTTTATGTCACCCACCACTGGAACAGGCCACTTTCAGATATTTAGGCCCCGGCACCCAGACAGAGGAGAGATGTCGCATAGAACAGAATCAGGCTTCATGTCACCCACCGATGGAGAAGGCCACTTTTACTTATTTAGGCCCCAGCACTCAGACAGAGGAGAGAGGTTGCATAGCAGAGAATCAGGCTTCATGTCACACACCGATGGAGAAGGCCACTTTTACTTAATTAGGCTGCAGCACCTAGACAGAGGAGAGAGGTCGCATAGCAGAGAATCAGGCTTCATGTCACCCACCACTGGAACAGGCCACTTTCAGATATTTAGGCCCCGGCACCCAGACAGAGGAGAGAGGTCACATAGCAGAGAATCAGGCTTCATGTCACCCACCACTGGAACAGGCCACTTTCAGATATTTAGGCCCCGGCACCCAGACAGAGGAGAGAGGTCGCATAGCACAGAATCAGGCTTCATGTCACCCACCGATGGAGAAGGCCACTTTTACTTATTTAGGCCCCTGACACCCAGACAGAGGAGATAGGTCCCATAGCAGAGAATCAGGCTTCATGTCACCCACCATTGGAACAGGCCACTTTCAGATATTTAGGCCTCGGCACCCAGACAGAGGAGAGAGGTCCCATAGCAGAGAATCAGGCTTCATGTCACCCACCACTGGAACAGGCCACTTTCAGATATTTAGGCCCCGGCACCCAGACAAAGGAGAGAGGTCGCATAGCACAGAATCAGGCTTCATGTCACCCACCGATGGAGAAGGCCACTTTTACTTATTTAGGCCCCTGACACCAAGACAGAGGAGAGAGGTCCCATAGCAGAGAATCAGGCTTCATGTCACCCACCACTGGAACAGGCCACTTTCAGATATTTAGGCCCCGGCACCCAGACAGAGGAGAAAGGTCGCATAGCAGAGAATCAGGCTTCATGTCACACACCGATGGAGAAGGCCACTTTTACTTATTTAGGCCCCTGACACCCAGACAGAGGAGATAGGTCCCATAGCAGAGAATCAGGCTTCATGTCACCCACCGATGGAGAAGGCCACTTTTACTTATTTAGGCCCCTGACACCCAGACAGAGGAGATAGGTCCCATAGCAGAGAATCAGGCTTCATGTCACCCACCATTGGAACAGGCCACTTTCAGATATTTAGGCCCCTGGCACCCAGACAGAGGAGAGAGGTCGCATAGCAGAGAATTAGGCTTCATGTCACACACCGATGGAGAAGAACACTTTTACTTATTTAGGCCCCTGACACCCAGACAGAGGAGATAGGTCCCATAGCAGAGAATCAGGCTTCATGTCACCCACCATTGGAACAGGCCACTTTCAGATATTTAGGCCCCGGCACCCAGACAGAGGAGAGAGGTCCCATAGCAGAGAATCAGGCTTCATGTCACCCACCACTGGAACAGGCCACTTTCAGATATTTAGGCCCCGGCACCCAGACAAAGGAGAGAGGTCGCATAGCACAGAATCAGGCTTCATGTCACCCACCGATGGAGAAGGCCACTTTTACTTATTTAGGCCCCTGACACCAAGACAGAGGAGAGAGGTCCCATAGCAGAGACTCAGGCTTCATGTCACCCACCACTGGAACAGGCCACTTTCAGATATTTAGGCCCCGGCACCCAGACAGAGGAGAAAGGTCGCATAGCAGAGAATCAGGCTTCATGTCACACACCGATGGAGAAGGCCACTTTTACTTATTTAGGCCCCTGACACCCAGACAGAGGAGATAGGTCCCATAGCAGAGAATCAGGCTTCATGTCACCCACCGATGGAGAAGGCCACTTTTACTTATTTAGGCCCCTGACACCCAGACAGAGGAGATAGGTCCCATAGCAGAGAATCAGGCTTCATGTCACCCACCATTGGAACAGGCCACTTTCAGATATTTAGGCCCCTGGCACCCAGACAGAGGAGAGAGGTCGCATAGCAGAGAATTAGGCTTCATGTCACACACCGATGGAGAAGAACACTTTTACTTATTTAGGCCCCTGACACCCAGACAGAGGAGATAGGTCCCATAGCAGAGAATCAGGCTTCATGTCACCCACCATTGGAACAGGCCACTTTCAGATATTTAGGCCCCGGCACCCAGACAGAGGAGAGAGGTCCCATAGCAGAGAATCAGGCTTCATGTCACCCACCACTGGAACAGGCCACTTTCAGATATTTAGGCCCCGGCACCCAGACAAAGGAGAGAGGTCGCATAGCACAGAATCAGGCTTCATGTCACCCACCGATGGAGAAGGCCACTTTTACTTATTTAGGCCCCTGACACCAAGACAGAGGAGAGAGGTCCCATAGCAGAGACTCAGGCTTCATGTCACCCACCACTGGAACAGGCCACTTTCAGATATTTAGGCCCCGGCACCCAGACAGAGGAGAAAGGTCGCATAGCAGAGAATCAGGCTTCATGTCACACACCGATGGAGAAGGCCACTTTTACTTATTTAGGCCCCTGACACCCAGACAGAGGAGATAGGTCCCATAGCAGAGAATCAGGCTTCATGTCACCCACCGATGGAGAAGGCCACTTTTACTTATTTAGGCCCCTGACACCCAGACAGAGGAGATAGGTCCCATAGCAGAGAATCAGGCTTCATGTCACCCACCATTGGAACAGGCCACTTTCAGATATTTAGGCCCCTGGCACCCAGACAGAGGAGAGAGGTCGCATAGCAGAGAATTAGGCTTCATGTCACACACCGATGGAGAAGAACACTTTTACTTATTTAGGCCCCTGACACCCAGACAGAGGAGATAGGTCCCATAGCAGAGAATCAGGCTTCATGTCACCCACCATTGGAACAGGCCACTTTCAGATATTTAGGCCCCGGCACCCAGACAGAGGAGAGAGGTCCCATAGCAGAGAATCAGGCTTCATGTCACCCACCACTGGAACAGGCCACTTTCAGATATTTAGGCCCCGGCACCCAGACAAAGGAGAGAGGTCGCATAGCACAGAATCAGGCTTCATGTCACCCACCGATGGAGAAGGCCACTTTTACTTATTTAGGCCCCTGACACCAAGACAGAGGAGAGAGGTCCCATAGCAGAGACTCAGGCTTCATGTCACCCACCACTGGAACAGGCCACTTTCAGATATTTAGGCCCCGGCACCCAGACAGAGGAGAAAGGTCGCATAGCAGAGAATCAGGCTTCATGTCACACACCGATGGAGAAGGCCACTTTTACTTATTTAGGCCCCTGACACCCAGACAGAGGAGATAGGTCCCATAGCAGAGAATCAGGCTTCATGTCACCCACCGATGGAGAAGGCCACTTTTACTTATTTAGGCCCCTGACACCCAGACAGAGGAGATAGGTCCCATAGCAGAGAATCAGGCTTCATGTCACCCACCATTGGAACAGGCCACTTTCAGATATTTAGGCCCCTGGCACCCAGACAGAGGAGAGAGGTCGCATAGCAGAGAATTAGGCTTCATGTCACACACCGATTGAGAAGAACACTTTTACTTATTTAGGCCCCTGACACCCAGACAGAGGAGATAGGTCCCATAGCAGAGAATCAGGCTTCATGTCACCCACCATTGGAACAGGCCACTTTCAGATATTTAGGCCCCGGCACCCAGACAGAGGAGAGAGGTCCCATAGCAGAGAATCAGGCTTCATGTCACCCACCACTGGAACAGGCCACTTTCAGATATTTAGGCCCCGGCACCCAGACAAAGGAGAGAGGTCGCATAGCACAGAATCAGGCTTCATGTCACCCACCGATGGAGAAGGCCACTTTTACTTATTTAGGCCCCTGACACCAAGACAGAGGAGAGAGGTCCCATAGCAGAGACTCAGGCTTCATGTCACCCACCACTGGAACAGGCCACTTTCAGATATTTAGGCCCCGGCACCCAGACAGAGGAGAAAGGTCGCATAGCAGAGAATCAGGCTTCATGTCACACACCGATGGAGAAGGCCACTTTTACTTATTTAGGCCCCTGACACCCAGACAGAGGAGATAGGTCCCATAGCAGAGAATCAGGCTTCATGTCACCCACCGATGGAGAAGGCCACTTTTACTTATTTAGGCCCCTGACACCCAGACAGAGGAGATAGGTCCCATAGCAGAGAATCAGGCTTCATGTCACCCACCATTGGAACAGGCCACTTTCAGATATTTAGGCCCCTGGCACCCAGACGGAGGAGAGGTTCATTCAACCTTGGGTTGCCCCGCAATATAATGGTAAAATTAAAAAAAGAGGATTGAATGAAGAAGTGCCCTGGAGTACAAGAATATATGGTTAAGGGGAGCTAGTTATAAATGTCTAATCTGCACAAGGGATGGACAGGTCCTGTGGGATCCATGTCTGGTTCATTTTTATGAACGTCAGCTTGTCCACATTGGCTGTGGCGTGTGTCTGTAATGACGCCCCCTGCCGTGCTGAATCCATGTTCAGACAAAACGCTGGCCGCCGGGCAGGCCAGCACCTCCAAGGCTAGCTCTGGCCACGTGGACAATTTGGAGACCCAGAAGTTGAATGGGGCCGAACCATCAGTCAGTACGTGGAGGGGTGTGCACACGTACTGTTCCACCATGATAGTGAAATGCTGCCTCCTGCTAACACGTTCCATATCAGGTGGTGGAGTAGTTAGATGTGGCGTGGTGACAAAACTTTTCCCCATCTCTTCCATGCTAACCCTTACATCAGAGGAGCTGGCTGTGACACAGCTGCGTTGGCGACCTCTTGCTTATCCTCTGCCTTCGCCTTACGCTTCCACTTGTTCCCCTGTGACATTTGGGAATGCTCTCAGTCAGGGGCGTACATAGAAATCACTGGGCCCCATACCAGGAATCTGATTTGAGCCCCCTAACCCCGCCCACTACCCACCCCTGGCCCATCCCACCTCTTGTCCTGGCTCCTCCCCTGCCACACCCCCATTTGCCAATAAAGAAATGTATACATACGTTCGTACGTATTAGTACTGACCCAGAAAATGAAGGGCACAGGTCAGTTTTGCGGCAAAGGGAATGCTATAGGAACAAAACCCTGTGGTATCTGAATCTATGGGACTACTGTGGATATTCCATAAAAGTTTTATCTGTAGTCCTATGTAACATTGCAAATAACACAGTGATAACTCTCTGAGTACAGATAATGTAGTAGATGTCACCTGCAGTCCTATGTAACACCACAAATAACACAGTGCAGATAACACAGTGATTGCTCTCTGATTACCGAAAATGTAGTAGTGTTACCTATGTAAAACCACAGATAACACTAGTGCTGATAATGTGGTAGTGTTACCTGTGTCCTTAGTGTCCCTCCCTGTGCCTCTCCCACGGACTCCATGCTGGCGTATCTGTCTCCTCTTCCTTCTTCTTTCTCTTGCCCCGCACAGAACGTCCTGATGCAGCTGCATCTAGACATAGGAACACTGTGGGCATGGTGATGGTGACAGACACAGGGAGAGACACACAAGGACACACATACATACATACAATACATATGATCACATCACTGCCGCCATTTTTCATCACTTCTCTTACCCCACCAAATGGTTGCAGTACGCCACTGCCCAAACCGCTTTAACTCCTTGCTGCTGATGCTGAGTGTGCACATAGCCACCAATCATATTCCCCCACAGGTGACTGATGTGTTGGGGGGTGGGGAGAATATGATTGGTGGCTATGTGCACTGTCAGCATCAGCAGCAAGGAGTTAAAGCGGTTTGGGCAGTGGCGTACTGCAACCATTTGGTGGGGTAAGAGAAGTGATGACAAAATGGCGCTGGCAGCGACCCCTAATGCCCCCCCAAAATGCCCGGGGGGGGGAGCTGTAGGAGAGAACACTGTCCACTATGAGCCCCCAAACCCTTAATGCCCCCCAAAATGCTCAGGACAGTGTGATTTCCTTCTACTCCTCTCCCCTTGGCATTTTGGGGGGGCTCATAGAGGACCTGGGGGGGAAGAGGCTCATAGAGGACAGTGTGCTTTCCTCCTACTCCTCCCCCCCTGGGCATTTTGGGGTAATGGGGGCATTAGGGGGGCTCATAGAGGATTCAGGGGGGGAGGGCTCATACAGGACAGAGTAGGAGGAAAGCAGACTGTCCTCTATGGCCCCCCCCCTCCCTCCCTATGAGTTCTCTTGCTGCCTGGCAATGCTGCAGCCTGCATTAATCTATCTATCTATCCCTGGACCCTTCCCATTCCCAATATAACAAACAACCGGCACCAACCATTTCCGGTCAGGAGCGGGCAGGCAATCCTTCAGTCTGGGGCTGTGATCTATGCAGTGTGCACGTTGCGCAGCCTACTTCACTCGAGTCGCTCAGGTCAGAGGATGAATGTGTAAGTATGACCGGCGCCCGCCCCTCCTGCCCGCAAACACTGACCAATCAGCAGCTGCCTATTTGTGCTGCTGACCTGCGCTGATTGGCCAGTGTGAAAAGTAGAACACACCTGCAGACTGGCCTGGAGAATCAAGTTCAAGCAGTGAGGCAGCAGGTTAATACGAGGGGGGGCGCCAGTCAAAGGCAAGTGCCGCGGGCCCGCGCTGCACCTGCGCCGCCCACAGTGTTTGTTTGTACTAGTACTGGCTAAAATAAATGGAGGGTGCGGGGCCCTCCGTGCGCTCCGGCCCACCTGCGCTGCGGGCCCCATAGCAACGGCGTGGTCTGCCTATATTGGCGGTACGCCACTGCTCTCAGTAGCGCGTCTACCAATGTGCGCTTGTACTCGTGCATCTTCCTATCACGCTCCAGTGCAGGAAGTAAGGTGGGCACATTGTCTTTGTACCGGGGATCCAGCAGGGTGGCAACCCAGTAGTCCGCACACGTTAAAATGTGGGCAACTCTGCTGTCGTTGCGCAGGCACTGCAGCATGAAGTCACTCATGTGTGCCAGGCTGCCCAGAGGTAAGGACAAGCTGTCCTCTGTGGGAGGCGTATCGTTAACATCCTCAGTTTCCCCCCAGCGACGCACCAGTGATGGGCCCGAGCTGCGTTGGATGCCACCCCGCTGTGAACATGCTTCATCCTCCTCCACCTCCTCCTCATCCTCGTCCTCCAGTAGTGGGCCCTGGCTGGCCACATTTGTACCTGGCCTCTGCTGTTGCAAAAAACCTCCCTCTGAGTCACTTCTAAGAGACTGGCCTGAAAGTGCTAAAAATTACCCCTCTTCCTCCTCCTCTTCCTCCTGGGCCACCTCATCTTCCATCATCGCCCTAAATGTTTTCTCAAGGAGACATAGAAGTGGTATTGTAACGCTGATAACTGCGTAATCGCCACTGGCCATGTTGGTGGAGTACTCGAAACAGCGCAACAGGGCACACAGGTCTCGCATGGAGGCCCAGTCATTGGTGGTGAAGTGGTGCTGTTCCGCAGTGCGACTGACCCGTGCGTGCTGCAGCTGAAACTCCACTATGGCCTGCTGCTGCTCGCACAATCTGTCCAGCATGTGCAAGGTGGAGTTCCACCTGGTGGGCACGTCGCATATGAGGCGGTGAGCGGGAAGGCCGAAGTTACGCTGTAGCGCAGACAGGCGAGCAGCGGCAGGATGTGAACGCCGGAAGCGCGCACAGACGGCCCGCACTTTATGCAGCAGCTCTGACATGTCGGGGTAGTTGTGAATGAACTTCTGCACCACCAAATTCAGCACATGCGCCAGGCAAGGGATGTGCGTCAAACCGGCTAGTCCCAGAGCTGCGATGAGATTTCGCCCATTATCGCACACCACCAGGCCGGGCTTGAGGCTCACCGGCAGCAACCACTCGTCGGTCTGTTGTTCAATACCCCGCCACAACTCCTGCGCGGTGTGGGGCCTGTCCCCCAAACATATGAGTTTCAGAATGGTCTGCTGACGTTTACCCCGGTCTGTGCTGAAGTTGGTGGTGAAGGTGTGTGGCTGACTGGATGAGCAGGTGGAAGAAGAGGAGGAGGAAGCCGAGTAGGAGGAGGAGGCTACAGGAGGCAAAGAATGTTGCCCTGCGATCCTTGGCAGCGGAAGGATGTGCGCCAAAGAACTCTCTGCTAGAGATGTCGTGAACATAAAATTTTCAGTTCGCGAATGGCGAACGCGAATTTCCTCAAATGTTTGCGAAAGGGCGACCCGCCATAGACTTCAATAGGCAGGCGAATTTTAAAACCCACACACATTTCTAGCCACAGTAGTGATGGAAAAGTTGTTTCAAGGGGACTAACACCTGGACTGTGGCATGCCGGAGGGGGATCCATGGCAAAACTCCCCAGGAAAATTACATAGTTGACGCAGAGTTGGGTTTTAATCCATAAAGGGCATAAATCAGCTAACAATCCTAAATTTTTTTGAACAACGTGGTTTAAAACATCCAGTGTGTGTATACGATCAGGTATGATGTTGTATCGATCAGGTAGTGTAAGGGTTACGCCCGCTTCACAGACATTGACAGACCAAACTCCCCTTTTAATGCACCGCAAACAACCGCAAAGAGTCCATTTGCCCAACCGCAAACTCCCCATTTGGGGAGTTGGATACCAAGCTAGCCATGTCACGTTGATGTCATTGAAGGTTTCTTTCTCCACCCAGCCACGTACAACACCAAGGGTCCCCGAAAGGTGAATTGAATAGATTTTTAATATGGGGAGATGGTTAAAAAAAGCTGGCTCCCTCCCCTTTGTTTCAATCCACGGTCACTGCGTCTGCGCCGTGCAATTTACTCTCACACCCGATATGAGTGTTATTTTCTGTAGTTCTCTTCTCATCAGTTTAATCCCTGTTACGTCCCCAATCTGGGGTCCATTTATTGAATAGATTTTTCGAACGGGGAGATGGTTAAAAAAACGCTGGCTCCCTCCCCTTTGTTTTAATCCACGGTCACTGCGTCTGCGCCGTGCAATTTACTGTTACACCCGATATGAGGGGTATTTTCTGTAGTTCTCTTCTCATCAGTTTAATCCCTGTTACGTCCCCAATCTGGGGTCCATTTATTGAATTGATTTTTCGAACGGGGAGATGGCTAAAAAAAGCTGGCTCCCTCCCCTTTGTTTTAATCCACGGTCACTACGTCTGCGCCGTGCAATTTACTGTCACACCCGATATGAGTGGTATTTTCTGTAGTTCTCTTCTCATCAGTTTAATCCCTGTTACGTCCCCAATCTGGGCTCCATTTATTGAATTGATTTTTCGAACGGGGAGATGGTTAAAAAAACGCTGGCTCCCTCCCCTTTGTTTTAATCAACGGTCACTGCGTCTGCACCGTGCAATTTACTGTTACACCCGATATGAGTGGTATTTTCTGTAGTTCTCTTCTCATCAGTTTAATCCCTGTTACGTCCCCAATCTGGGGTCCATTTATTGAATAGATTTTTTGAACGGGGAGATGGTTAAATAAATGCTGGCTCCCTCCCCTTTGTTTTAATCCACGGTCACTGCGTCTGCGCCGTGCAATTTACTGTCACACCCGATATGAGTGGTATTTTCTGTAGTACTATTCTCATCAGTTTAATCCCTGTTACGTCCCCTATCCGGGGACTTGTGTTGAATTGATTTTAGGAAACGGGAGATGGAAAAAGCAGCTTGGTCGGTCCTCTTACTCCCAAGTTGGGGCACTGCACGTGCACAGAGCAATGTGCTGTGACACCCTATATGAGTGGTGCCTTAACTAGTACTATTCCTATCAGTTTAATCCCTGTTACGTCCCATATCAGGGATTGCCTTTTGTGAAAAAACATTTAGGCCGGGTACCTTCGACTGCCTTCACAGTGACAGACCAAACTCTGATACACCAAACTGAATTGATTTTAGGAACCGGGAGATGGAAAAAGCAGCTTGGTCGGTCCTCTTACTCCCAACTTGGGGCACTGCGCGTGCACGGATCAATGTGCTGTGACACCCTATATGAGTGGTGTCTTAACTAGTACTAATCCTATCAGTTTAATCCCTGTTACGTCCCTCTGTACTTGCTTTGTATTGGAATTGATGGGGATATTTTAAATTGTCTGCATTATTTCTAATAAACTATTAAGAGACTTTATTATGATTTTTTTATTTTATGTATTAAAAATCCATACAACTTAAAAAAATTTAATAAAATAAAAATTTATGTTTTTTCTATGAAAAATTATCCAGCCGATTGCTTTTTGCCTGATCATAATGAAGCAACGGCCTTATCATCTGGGGTGTGATAACATTGCCAACACACTCATAGAGGTGATGATCGCTTCATTGTGATACGCAAACCCCTTCACCACGACAAGGTAACGATCACGAAGGGGAATTGACACATGTATGTGCCTTTTTTTTTGTTTTGTTTTTGCCGCCACAGTGCAGCACCAGAGGCCAGAAAAATTAGGCATGTACACATGCCTGAAAAATAATGGTATTGTTGCAGCCGCTGTTGTAGCAGCGGCTGGTAAAAAATTATGTTTTCCAGGCAGAAAGGTGACTAAAACATTGTGGCTTGAACCCTAGTTGGTGGCGGAGAATTCACGAAAGTCATCCGGTATGCAGACATTAAATGCAGCAGCGTGGGGACCATTTTGAGGCCAAGGCATGTCATCAGGCCTTTTGTTAGTCAAACGTATCCCCCACTGTCAGTCCCTTCGGGATCCATGCCTCATTTATCTTAATGAAGGTGAGGTAATCAACACTTTTTTGACCGATGCGACTTCTCTTGTCAGTGACAATGCCTCCTGCTGCACTGAAGGTCCTTTCTGACAGGACACTTGAAGCGGGGCAGGTGTCATGGAAGACACAAATGAAGAAAACTAGAAGACACAAATGAAGATCCGACTGACTTGATCCCAAAACTAAGGAACCAAATGGTAAGCCCTGTAACAGCCCTAGCTCTCTCCCTTACTGCTCAGCCTATGCAAAAATCTCTATGGTATATAATTGCATACCCTTGTTCCTCGACTGTATGACACCTGAACACCCTATAATAGTGAGGGGACATGACCACGTGCTCCCTACACTTAATACAGAGGGAGTCAGGATCACCTAGGATCAAGCAAACAGGAAAACAGGAATAAAAAAACTGACTTATCTTGTGGATGCAGCAGTAACAGCTTTTAGCATCAGCACACTCCCGGAAGTTGTGTAAACCACAAAGTGATGCAGTATGGGAGGGGATTTAAAGGGATGCAATCAGTGCAACTTGATGACAGCTGAGAGAGGGAAACGAGATGACAAAATGAAAGCAAAACAAAAGAACCTCAAGCAGGAGGTTCTGAAGAACGTCTGTCAGAGCTTCACAGATGTCTGGCGGTAACAGCAGGCCAGAAGTTCTATCGCAAACTGGGATAGCTCAGACCACAGGTCAAGCCTCCACACCCAGTAGTCAAGGGGTTCATCGCTCCTCAGAGTGTCGATATCTGCAGTTAAGGCAAGGTAGTCTGCTACCTGTCGGTCGAGTCGTTCTCTAATGCTGGATCCCGAAGGGCTGTGGCGATGTGTAGGACTGAAAAAGCTCTGCATGTCCTCCATCAACAACACATCTGTAAAGCGTCCTGTCCTTGCCGCCGTGGCCATGGTAGGAGGAGGATTACTTTCACCTCTTCCCCAGTTAGATTCCCATTGTGCTGTGACATCCCCCTTATAAGCTGTGTAAAGCATATTTTTTAGTTTGGTTTTGAACTGCTGCATCCTTTCCGACTTTCGGTAATTTGGTAACATTTCCGCCACTTTCTGCTTATACCGGGGGTCTAGTAGCGTGGCCACCGAGTACAGGTCGTTCTCCTTCATCCTTTTTATACGAGGGTCCCTCAACAGACATGACAGCATGAAAGACCCCATTTGCACAAGGTTGGATGCCGAGCTACAAATTTCCCGTTCCTCGTCCTCACTAATGTCATTGACGGTCTGTTCTTCCCCCCAGCCACGTACAACACCACGGGTCCCAGATAGGTGACAACAACAAGCACTCTGCTGTGGTTGGTCTTCCTCCTCCTCAAAGCCACATTCCTCCTCTGACTCCTCTTCCTCATAATCCTCTTGCAGCGTTGCCGCAGGTCCGGCAAGCGATGATGACAAGGCTGTTTCTGGGGGTGATAGTGACCACAACTCTTCCTCTTCCTCTTCACGCTCATGCACAGCCTGATCCAGCACTCTTCACAGGGCATGCTCCAGGAAGAAAACAAATGGGATGAGGTCGCTGATGGTGCCTTCGGTGCGACTGACTAGGTTTGTCACCTCCTCAAAAGGACGCATGAGCCTACAGGCATTGCGCAGGAGTGTCCAGTAACGTGGCAAAAAAATTCCCAGCTCGGCAGAGGCTGTCCTAGCACCCCGGTCATACAAATACTCGTTGACGGCTTTTTCTTGTTGGAGCAGGTGGTCGGACATTAGGAGTGTTGAATTCCAACGTGTCGGGCTGTTGCAAATCAAGCGCCTCACTGGCATGTTGTTTCGCCGCTGGATAACTGAAAAGTGCGCCATGGCCATGTAGGAACGCCTGAAATGGCCACACACCTTCCTGGCCTGCTTGAAGACGTCCTGTAAGCCTGGGTACTTAGACACAAAGCGTTGTACGATGAGATTTAACACATGTGCCATGCACGGCACATGTGACAACTTGCCCAAATTCAATGCCGCCAACAAATTGCTTCCATTGTCACAAGCCACTTTGCCGATCTCCAGTTGGTGCGGGGTCAGCCACTGATCCACCTGTGCGTTCAGAGCGGACAGGAGTGCTGGTCCGGTGTGGCTCTCTGCTTTCAGGCAAGTCAACCCCAAGACAGCGTGACACTGTCGTATCTGGGATGTGGAATAGCCCCTGGGGAGCTGGGGGATTCAGTTGATGGACCCTTGCCCCAACACTGTATGCCAGAGATGCCATGACTACCTTTTCAATAACAGAGTAGAGGTTTGGGATTGCCTTTTTTGAAAAAAAAAATTAATCCGGGTACCTTCCACTGCGGTGTCCCAATAGTGACAAATTTTTTGAAGGCCTCAGACTCCACCAGCTGGTATGGTAAAAGCTGACGGGCTAAGAGTTCCGTCAAGCCAGCTGTCAGACGCCGGGCAAGGGGGTGACTCTGTGACATTAACTTCTTACGCTCAAACATTTCCTTGACAGACACCTGACTGTGGGCAGTGGTTGACATGGCTGAAGATGCTGGACCAGGAGGAGGATGGTGGCTTTGAGTTTGTGTGCTGCTTGTACTCATGTGTTGATCCCATAGGCATTTGTGATGTGCGATCATGTGCCTTCGCAAAGCAGTTGTACCTAGGTGGGTGTTGGAATTCCCACGACTCCGTTTCTTTTGGCACAGGTTGCAAATGGCATTGCTGTTATCAGAGGCAGACACACAAAAAAATGCCACACTGCTGAGCTTTGCAATGACGGCATTCTGGTGGTGTCAACAGCACGCGTTGATTGGCTTGCTGTCTGGCTGACCCCAGGTGCTGATACATGCTGTCTGACTGTGCCTCTTGCTCCTTGCGACAACCTCCCCCTGCTTCCAACTCGTCTCCTCCTTCTCTCTGTCTCCCCTTCTGAACTTTCCCCCTCTTCTTCTTCTCTTCGAGCAGGCACCCACGTGGCATCCACGAACACATCGTCATCATCAACCACTTCACTTGTATCTGACACCTCAGCAAAGGAAGCAGCAGCGGGTACAACATCATCATCATCATTACACTGTACGTCCATGTGTGTAATCCTGCCTGACTGAGACATATCCCTGTTATCTCCATTCTCTGGCAATAATGGTTGCGCATCACTAATTTCATCCAACTGATATGTAAATAACTCCTCTGACGGATCAAGTGAAGCGGCTGTGGTGGCTGTGGTGGTAGTGGTGGTGGTGGCGGCGGGCGGGAGAGTGGTAACTTGAGAGCAGGTGACCGAAGCTGAGCTGGAGGAGGATGGTGCGTCAAGGTTCTTAGCGGAAACTGTTGAAGATTGGGTGTCCTGTGTAAGCCAGTCAACTATGTCCTCAGAATTTTTCGGGTTCAGGGTACGTGGCCTCTGAACACTGGGCATTATTCCAGGGCCAGTGGAAATCACAGCACCACGACCGCCCCTGCCTGCCTCTGCCTGTCATTTTTTTTTAGATAAGTGGTACTATGCGTGCAAGGTACTGTGCCACCCTATATAAGTGGTGGGCAGTGGGCACAGTACAGTCTGTGTGGGCCTGACACACACTGGCTTGCAACTGCGATTATATCAGAGAGAAAAAATAAATTGACTTTAGTTTTATCTGCAAGGTACTGTGACACCCTGTAATGGTATGAGTGGTGGCCTGGCCAGTAGCCATAGTACAGTCTGTGGGCCAGACACTCACTGTCTTGCAACTGCGATTAAATTTATTACAGAGAAAAAAATAAATTTACTTTAGTTTTATCTGCGAGGTATTGTGACACCCTGTAATGGTATGAGTGGTGGCCTGGCAGTGGCCACAGTACAGTCTGTGGGCCAGACACTCACTGGCTTGCAACTGCGATTATATTTATTACAGAGAAAAAAATAAATTAACTTTAGTTTTATCTACAAGGTATTGTGACACACTGTAACGGTATGAGTGGTGGCATGGCCAGTGGCCACAGTACAGTCTGTGTGGGCCAGACACTCACTGGCTTGCAACTGCGATTATATTTAATACAGAGAAAAAAATACATTTACTTTAGTTTTATCTGCAAGGTATTGTGACACCCGGTAACGGTATGAGTGGTGGCCTGGCCAGTGGCCACAGTACAGTCTGTGGGCCAGACACTCACTGGATTGCAACTGCGATTATATTTAATACAGAGAAAAAAATACATTTACTTTAGTTTTATCTGCAAGGTATTGTGACACCCGGTAACGGTATGGGTGGTGGCCTGGCCAGTGGCCACAGTACAGTCTGTGGGCCAGACACTCACTGTCTTGCAACTGCGATTATATTTATTACAGAGAAAAAATAAATTGACTTTAGTTTTATCTACAAGGTATTGTGACACCCTGTAACTGTATGAGTGGTGGCCTGGCCAGTGGCAACAGTACACTCTGTGTGGGCCTGACACACACTGGCTTGCAACTGCGACTATACCAGAGAGAAAAAATGAATTGACTTTAGTTTTATCTGCAAGGTATTGTGACACCCTGTAACGGTATGAGTGGTGGCCTGGCCAGTGGCCACAGTACAGTCTGTGTGGGCCTGACACACACTGGCTTGCAACTGCGATTATATCACAGAGAAATTTTTTTTTACTTTAGTTTTAGCTGCAAGGTATTGTGACACCCTGTAATGGTATGAGTGGTGGCCTGGCCAGTGGCCACAGTACAGTCTGTGGGCCAGACACTCACTGGCTTGCAACTGCGATTATATTTATTACAGAGAAAAAAATTAATTAACTTTACTTTTATCTACAAGGTATTGTGACACCCTGTAACGGTATGAGTGGTGGCCTGGCCAGTGGCCACAGTACAGTCTGTGTGGGCCAGACACTCACTGGCTTGCAACTGCGATTATATTTATTACAGAGAAAAAAAATATTTACTTTTGTTTTATCTGCAAGGTATTGTGACACCCTGTAACGGTATGAGTGGTGGCCTGGCCAGTGGCCACAGTACAGTCTGTGGGCCAGACACTCACTGGCTTGCAACTGCGATTATATTTATTACAGAGAAAAAAATACATTTACTTTAGTTTTATCTGCAAGATATTGGGACACCCTGTAACGGTATGAGTGGTGGCCTGGCCAGTGGCCACAGTACAGTCTGTGTGGGCCTGACACACACTGGCTTGCAACTGCGATTATATTTATTACAGAGAAAAAAATGAATTGACTTTAGTTTTATCTTCAAGGTATTGTGACACCCTGTATGAATGGTGTGCACACAGTACAGTCTGTGAGCCTGCAGCCACTCACTGTCTGGCAACTGCGATTATATCACAGAGAAATAATAAATGGACTTTTTTTTATCTGCAAGGTATTGTGAGTGTGACACCCTGTAACTGTATGAGTGGTGGCCTGGCCAGTGGCCACAGTACAGTCTGTGGGCCAGACACTCATTGTCTTGCAACTGCGATTATATTTATTACAGAGAAAAAAAAATATTTACTTTAGTTTTATCTGTGAGTTATTGTGACACCCTGTAACGGTATGAGTGGTGGCCTGGCAGTGGCCACAGTACAGTCTGTGGGCCAGACACTCACTGGCTTGCAACTGCGATTATATTTATTACAGAGAAAAAAATAAATTTACTTTAGTTTTATCTGCAAGGTATTGTGACACCCTGTAACGGTGTGAGTGGTGGCCTGGCCAGTGGCCACAGTACAGTCTGTGGGCCAGACACTCACTGGCTTGCAACTGCGATTATATTTATTACAGAGAAAAAAATTAATTTACTTTAGTTTTATCTGCAAGGTATTGTGACACCCTGTAACGGTATGAGTAATGGCCTGGCCAGTGGCCACAGTACAGTCTGTGGGCCAGACACTCACTGGCTTGCAACTGCGATTATATTTATTACAGAGAAAAAAATAAATTTGCTTTAATTTTATCTGTGAGGTATTGTGACCCCCTGTAACAGTATGAGTGGTGGCCTGGCAGTGGCCACAGTACAGTCTGTGGGCCAGACACTCACTGGCATGCAACTGGGATTATATTTATTACAGAGAAAAAAATAAATTTACTTTAGTTTTATCCGCAAGGTATTGTGACACCCTGTAACGGTATGAGTGGTGGCCTGGCCTGTGGGCACAGTACAGTCTGTGGGCCAGACATTCACTGGCTTGCAACTGCGATTATATTTATTACAGAGAAAAAAATTTTTACTTTAGTTTTATCTGCAAGGTATTGTGACACCCTGTAACGGTGTGAGTGGTGGCCTGGCCAGTGGCCACAGTACAGTCTGTGTGGGCCAGACACTCACTGGCTTGCAACTGCGATTATATTTATTACAGAGAAAAAAAAAATTACTTTAGTTTTATCTGCAAGTTATTGTGACACCCTGTATGAATGGTGTGCACACAGTACAGTCTGTGAGCCTGCAGCCTCTCACTGTCTGGCAACTGCGATTATATATAAAAAAAAAAAATAATTTTTTTTTTATCTGCAAGGTACTGTGACACCCTGTATGAATGGTGTGCACACAGTACAGGCTGTGAGCCTGCAGCCTCTCACACACGGGCAGGCAACTGCAATATATATATATATATATATATATATACACTGCGTGCAGAATTATTAGGCAAATGAGTATTTTGACCACATCATCCTCTTTATGCATGTTGTCTTACTCCAAGCTGTATAGGCTCGAAAGCCTACTACCAATTAAGCATATTAGGTGATGTGCATCTCTGTAATGAGAAGGGGTGTGGTCTAATGACATCAACACCCTATATTAGGTGTGCATAATTATTAGGCAACTTCCTTTCCTTTGGCAAAATGGGTCAAAAGAAGGACTTGACAGGCTCAGAAAAGTCAAAAATAGTGAGATATCTTGCAGAGGGATGCAGCACTCTTAAAATTGCAAAGCTACTTAAGCGTGATCATCGAACAATCAAGCGTTTCATTCAAAATAGTCAACAGGGTCGCAAGAAGCGTGTGGAAAAACCAAGGCGCAAAATAACTGCCCATGAACTGAGAAAAGTCAAGCGTGCAGCTGCCAAGATGCCACTTGCCACCAGTTTGGCCATATTTCAGAGCTGCAACATCACTGGAGTGCCCAAAAGCACAAGGTGTGCAATACTCAGAGACATGGCCAAGGTAAGAAAGGCTGAAAGACGGCCACCACTGAACAAGACACACAAGCTGAAACGTCAAGACTGGGCCAAGAAATATCTCAAGACTGATTTTTCTAAGGTTTTATGGACTGATGAAATGATAGTGAGTCTTGATGGGCCAGATGGATGGGCCCGTGGCTGGATTGGTAAAGGGCAGAGAGCTCCAGTCCGACTCAGACGCCAGCAAGGTGGAGGTGGAGTACTGGTTTGGGCTGGTATCATCAAAGATGAGCTTGTGGGGCCTTTTCGGGTTGAGGATGGAGTCAAGCTCAACTCCCAGTCCTACTGCCAGTTTCTGGAAGACACCTTCTTCAAGCAGTGGTACAGGAAGAAGTCTGCATCCTTCAAGAAAAACATGATTTTCATGCAGGACAATGCTCCATCACACGCGTCCAAGTACTCCACAGAGTGGCTGGCAAGAAAGGGTAAAAAAGAAGAAATTCTAATGACATGGCCTCCTTGTTCATCTGATCTGAACCCCATTGAGAACATGTGGTCCATCATCAAATGTGAGATTTACAAGGAGGGAAAACAGTACACCTCTCTGAACAGTGTCTGGGAGGCTGTGGTTGCTGCTGCACGCAATGTTGATGGTGAACAGATCAAAACACTGACAAAATCCATGGATGGCAGGCTTTTGAGTGTCCTTGCAAAGAAAGGCGGCTATATTGGTCACTGATTTGTTTTTGTTTTGTTTTTGAATGTCAGAAATGTATATTTGTGAATGGTAAAAATAAATAATTGAAATGGGTATATATTTGTTTTTTGTTAAGTTGCCTAATAATTATGCACAGTAATAGTCACCTGCACACACAGATATCCCCCTAAAATAGCTAAAACTAAAAACAAACTAAAAACTACTTCCAAAAATATTCAGCTTTGATATTAATGAGTTTTTTGGGTTCATTGAGAACATGGTTGTTGTTCAATAATAAAATTAATCCTCAAAAATACAACTTGCCTAATAATTCTGCACTCTCTGTATATATATATATATATATTCAAAAAAAAGCAGACTGATGTACCAGCCCTAAAAAGGGCTTTTTGGGGTGCTGTCAGGACACTGTCCTTACAGCAGATGAGTCTGTGGACACAGAACACTGCCCTAGCTAACGCTTTCCCTATTAAATCAGCAGCAGCAGCACTGTCCCTCCTCTCACTAAGAATGCAGCTTCCGAATGAATCTAAAATGGATGCTGTCCAGGAGGTGGGAGAGTCTGGGAGGGAGGGTCTGCTGCTGATTGGCTGGAATGTGTCTGCTGACTGTGAGGTACAGGGTCAAAGTTTGCTCAATGAAGATGTATAGGGGCGGACCGAACATCGCATATGTTCTCCCGCCGCGGCGAACGCGAACAAGCCATGTTTGCCGTGAACTGTTCGCTGGCGAATAGTTTGGGACATCACTACTCTCCGCCTGGGGCCCAGCCACCACTACATTTACCCAGTGTGCAGTTAGGGAGATATAGCGTCCCTGGCCGTGCTTACTGGTCCGTGTATCTGTGGTTAGGTGGACCTTGCCACAGATGGCGTTGCGCAGTGCACACTTGATTTTATCGGATACTTGGTTGTGCAGGGAAGGCACGGCTCTCTTGGAGAAGTAGTAGCGGCTGGGAACAACATACTGTGGGACAGCAAGCGACATGAGCTGTTTGAAGCTGTCTGTGTCCACCAGCCTGAATGACAGCATTTCATAAGCCAGTAGTTTAGAAATGCTGGCATTCAGGGCCAGGGATCGAGGGTGGCTAGGTGGGAATTTACGCTTTCTCTCAAATGTTTGTGAGATGGAGATCTGAACGCTGCCATGTGACATGGTGGAGATGCTTGGTGACGGAGGTGGTAGTGTTGGTGGTACATTCTCTGTTTGCTGGGCGGCAGGTGCCAACGTTCCTCCCGAGGCGCGGAGGAAGAGGCCGAGGCAGCAGCAGAAGAGGTAGCAGGGGGAGCCTGAGTGAGTTTTTTGTGTTTAAGGTGTTTACTCCACTGCAGTTCATGCTTTGCATGCAGATGCCTGGTCATGCAGGTTGTGCTAAGGTTCAGAATGTTAATGCCTCGCTTCAGGCTCTGATGGCACAGCGTGCAAACCACTTGGGTCTTGTCGTCAGCACATTGTTTGAAGAACTGCCATGCCAGGGAACTCCTTGAAGCTGCCTTTGGGGTGCTCGGTCACAGGTGGCGGTGGCGAGTAGCAGGCGAACTCTCTTGGCAACGGGTGTTCTGCTTTTGCCTCCTACTCCCTCATTTGCTATGCTGTTGGCTCGGTCTCACCACTGCCTCTTCCTCTGAACTCTGAAAGTCAGTGGCACAACCTTCATTCCATGTGGGGTCTATGACCTCATCGTCCCCTGCATCATCTTCCACCCAGTTTTCCTCCCTGACCTCCTGTTCAGTCTGCACACTGCAGAAAGACGCAGCAGTTGGCACCTGGCAGTTGGCAGCAGTTGGCAGTTGGTACCTCAGCACGTCATCATCATAGATGTGCTGAGGTGGTATTCCCATGTCCTCATCATCAGGAAACATAAGTGGTTGTGCGTCAGTGCATTCTATGTCTTCCACCGCTGGGGAAGGGCTAGGTGGATGCCCTTGGGAAACCCTGCCAGCAGAGTCTTCAAACAGCATAAGAGACTGCTGCATAACTTGAGGCTCAGACAGTTTCCCTGATATGCATGCGGGTGATGTGACAGACTGATGGGCTTGGTTTTCAGGTGCCATCTGTGCGCTTTCTGCAGAAGACTGGGTGGGAGATAATGTGAACATGCTGGATCCACTGTCGGCCACCCAATTGACTAATGCCTGTACCTGCTCAGGCCTTACCATCCTTAGAACGGCATTGGGCCCCACCAAATATCGCTGTAAATTCTGGCGGGTCCTCTCCCAGCACCAGAGGGTCCACTAACACCACCACGACCATGTCCGCGTCCGTGTCCCTTACTAGATGTTTTCCTCATTGTTACCGTTCACCACAATAAGAAAGCAAATATTTGGCCCAATGTATTGAATTCAAATTCAGGCCTTTTTTCACAGGCACCTAACACTATCTGGCTATCTATTTATGTACCGTATTACACTAATATAGGGACAGCAGTAACCACAGATTTAGGGGAATATCAATTGTAGGACTAGTATTTAGGCCCTGGATGAAAGGTATCCTTTTACGGACAGAATTACACTTGGAGATGCACAGTAGCGTGTGAAAAAATATATAGGATTATGCTTTGAGCACTTGTATTTTAACACTTAGTGTAAAATACCCTTTAACGGAAAGAAATACACTTGGAGATGCACGGTAGCGTGTGAAGTTATTGAGGATGACCCTATCAGCACTTGTATTTACACCTTGAGTGTAATATACCATTTTACGGACAGAAATACCCTATGAGATGCACAATAGTGCGTGCAAATTTAAAGGATTATGCTTTCAGCAAATGTAATTTAACACTTTGTGTAATATACCCTTTTACGGAAAGAAATACACTTGGAGATGCACGCTGAGTGTAATATACCTTTTTAAGGACAGATTTACACTTGGCCTGCAACAGCAGTAACCACTGATTTAGGGTATTTCTATTTTGGCAATTTAATTTCACCCCAGAACAAACGCTATCCTTTGACGGACACTATGAAACTTGGCCAGCCACAGCTGGAACACCAGATTTGCGGTATTGCTATTTTGGCAATTGAATTTCACTTCAGAACAAAAGCTATCTTTTGACAGACACTATGAAACTTGTCCAGCCACAGCTGGAACACCAGATTTACTGTATTGCTATTTTGGCAATTGAATTTCAACCCAGAACAAAAGCTATCCTTTTACGGACACTACAGGGAGTGCAGAATTATTAGGCAAGTTGTATTTTTGAGGATTAATTTTATTATTGAACAACAACCATGTTCTCAATGAACCAAAAAAACTCATTAATATCAAAGCTGAATATTTTTGGAAGTAGTTTTTAGTTTGTTTTTAGTTTTAGCTATTTTAGGGGGATATCTGTGTGTGCAGGTGACTATTACTGTGCATAATTATTAGGCAACTTAACAAAAAACAAATATATACCCATTTCAATTATTTATTTTTACCAGTGAAACCAATATAACATCTCAACATTCACAAATATACATTTCTGACATTCAAAAACAAAACAAAAACAAATCAGTGACCAATATAGCCACCTTTCTTTGCAAGGACACTCAAAAGCCTGCCATCCATGGATTCTGTCAGTGTTTTGATCTGTTCACCATCAACATTGCGTGCAGCAGCAACCACAGCCTCCCAGACACTGTTCAGAGAGGTGTACTGTTTTCCCTCCTTGTAAATCTCACATTTGATGATGGACCACAGGTTCTCAATGGGGTCCAGATCAGGTGAACAAGGAGGCCATGTCATTAGATTTTCTTCTTTTATACCCTTTCTTGCCAGCCATGCTGTGGAGTACTTGGACGCGTGTGATGGAGCATTATCCTGCATGAAAATCATGTTTTTCTTGAAGGATGCAGACTTCTTCCTGTACCACTGCTTGAAGAAGGTGTCTTCCAGAAACTGGCAGTAGGAATGGGAGTTGAGCTTGACTCCATCCTCAACCCGAAAAGGCCCCACAAGCTCATCTTTGATGATACCAGCCCAAACCAGTACTCCACCTCCACCTTGCTGGTGTCTGAGTCGGACTGGAGCTCTCTGCCCTTTACCAATCCAGCCACGGGCCCATCAAGACTCACTCTCATTTCATCAGTCCATAAAACCTTAGAAAAATCAGTCTTGAGATATTTCTTGGCCCAGTCTTGACGTTTCAGCTTGTGTGTCTTGTTCAGTGGTGGTCGTCTTTCAGCCTTTCTTACCTTGGCCATGTCTCTGAGTATTGCACACCTTGTGCTTTTGGGCACTCCAGTGATGTTGCAGCTCTGAAATATGGCCAAACTGGTGGCAAGTGGCATCTTGGCAGCTGCACGCTTGACTTTTCTCAGTTCATGGGCAGTTATTTTGCGCCTTGGTTTTTCCACATGCTTCTTGCGACCCTGTTGACTATTTTGAATGAAACGCTTGATTGTTCGATGATCACGCTTCAGAAGCTTTGCAATTTTAAGAGTGCTGCATCCCTCTGCAAGATATCTCACTATTTTTGACTTTTCTGAGCCTGTCAAGTCCTTCTTTTGACCCATTTTGCCAAAGGAAAGTTGCCTAATAATTATGCACACCTAATATAGGGTGTTGATGTCATTAGACCACACCCCTTCTCATTACAGAGATGCACATCACCTAATCTGCTTAATTGGTAGTAGGCTTTCGAGCCTATACAGCTTGGAGTAAGACAACATGTATAAAGAGGATGATGTGGTCAAAATACTCATTTGCCTAATTATTCTGCACGCAGTGTATAAAACTTGTCCAACAACAGCGGAAACCACTGATTTAGGGTATTACTATTTTGGCAAATGAATTTCACCCCAGAACAAAAGCTATTCTTTTAAGCACACTATGAAACTTGTCCAGCCACAGCTGAAACCACTACATTTAGGGTATTGCTATTTTGGCTATTGAATTTCAACCCAGAACAAAAGCTATCCTTTTACGGACACTATGAAACTTGTCCAGCCACAGCTGGAATACCAGATTTACGGTATTGCTATTTTGGCAATTGAATTTCAACCCAGAACAAAAGTTATTCTTTTACGCACACTATGAAACTTGTCCAGCCACAGCTGGGATACCTGATTTATGGTATTGCTGTTTTGGCAATTGAATTTCAACCCAGAACAAAAGCTATTCTTTTAAGCACACTGTGAAACTTGTCCAGCCACAGCTGAAACCACTGATTTAGGGTATTGCTATTTTGGCAATTGAATTTCACCCCAGAACAAAAGCTATGCTTTGACGAACACAATAAAACTTGTCCTGCCACAGCTTTAACACCAGATTTAGGGTATTGCTATTTTGGCTATTGAATTTCCACCCAGAACAAAAGCTATTCTTTTACGGACACTATAAAACTTGTCCAACAACAGCGGAAACCACTGATTTAGGGTATTACTATTTTGGCAAATGAATTTCACCCCAGAACAAAAGCTATTCTTTTAAGCACACTATGAAACTTGTCCAGCCACAGCTGAAACCACTAAATTTAGGGTATTGCTATTTTGGCAATTGAATTTCACCCCAGAACAAAAGCTATGCTTTGACGGACACTATAAAACTTGTCCTGCCACAGCTGGAACACCAGATTTAGGGTATTGCTATTTTGGCAATTGAATTTCAACCCAGAACAAAAGCTATTCTTTTACGCACACTATGAAACTTGTCCAGCCACAGCTGAAACCAGTGATTTAGGATTTTGCTATTTTGGCTATTGAATTTCACCCCAGAACAAAAGCTATGCTTTGACGGACACTATAAAACTTGTCCTGCCACAGCTAGAATACCAGATTTAGGGTATTGCTATTTTGGCTATTGAATTTCAACCCAGAACAAAAGCTATCCTTTTACGGACACTATGAAACTTGTCCAGCCATAGCTGGAATACCAGATTTACGGTATTGCTATTTTGGCAATTGAATTTCACCCCAGAAAAAAATATATCCTTTGCCAGACAGCAGGCAGTATTACACTTGGCTAGCCACAGCTGGAACACTAGATTTAGGGCATTGCTATTTTTGCAAGTTAATTTCACCCCTCAATAAAATATAGAAAATTCTATCCTGAGTTTCTAGAGGTGACAATAAGCACAGCCAAGCCCCTGATGTAGGATATAGCAAAAAAAAAAAACTACTATTGATGGTTAAATGGACTTGGTCGCAGCTTGTGCTGGCGCACCACAAGACACAAAATGGCCGCCGATCACCCCAGAAAAAAGTGACCGAAAAATGCTTTGGGCAGCCTAAAAACAGTGAGCAATTAACTAGCAGAATTTGAATGATTCATAGCTGTAGATCGATCACTTCATTAAGTGTTTTTGCTGAGTTAATCCCTGCCTAATCTCTCCCTAACAGAAGCTGCATCCTCTCCCTACACTAATCAGAGCAGAGTGACGTGCGGCGCTACGTGACTCCAGCTTAAATAGAGGCTGGGTCACATGCTGCACTGGCCAATCCCAGCCATGCCAATAGTAGGCATGGCTGTGATGGCCTCTTGGGGCAAGTAGTATGACGCTTGTTGATTGGCTGCTTTGCAGGCTTTCAAAATGTGCTATAGAAATCGCCGAACAACGAACCCGAACCCGAATTTTTAAGTAAATGTTCGGGTTCGGGTCCGTGTCACAAACACCCCAAAATTCGGTACGAACCCGAACTATACAGTTTGGGTTCGCTCAACCCTACTACCTATCCTTTCCATACACCTTCAATAATCTTTCCTGCACTTGTAAATCTTTTTTTTAAAATAGAATGATGATTTTTCTATCACAGTCCCCACAGACACGTCTCTGCCTGCACTAGGTACGTTGGTGAATGGCAGAATCTAAGATGGCTGCCATATTTATAGGGCTGTGACCTCACAGGGCTGGCTGGCTGCTGCTTGGCTGCATGCATGTCAGTCTGGGTGATCCTGCCTTCGCAGCCTTCCCAGACTTCCTTTCTCCATGTCCTCACATGTGCAGCAGTGATTTTAGTAAAAATGCGATTCGTTACTATGAAGCGCGAGGAAATTCGCATTCGGTGCAAATCAAATTTTTCCTGAAATTCATAACGAATTCCACTTTGTCAGCTTCAATTTGCTCATCTCTAGTGAAGACCATTAGTACCAATGACAAAGCTAGATGTATGTGGCGGGTCCTTAGAAATGATTTTAGGGACTCAGGTTTCAAGCTCAGGGCAGAGACCTTTAATGTAGTATTTTTTTAAATAATACCTACACCACGGGCCACACCAGAAAGGCAGCAGAAGATTAAACTATGGACTGGGAGGGAGGGTAATTATATTATAGGAGGAAAAGATAGTGCAGATAGTGACCGGGGCTAAGATAGTGACCGGGTCTACTAAGTAATGGAACGGGGGATGGAACAGAAGGAGGGACTAGAACAGTTGATAAGTAAAGGTATAGGGTAAAAAAATTACAAAAACCTCCAGTATGGCAACAGAGAAGGTGGTATTTAGTGTAGGTGCCTATTCTAAAGAGATCTCATTTTTTATGGCAGACAGGCACAAATATTTTTGCACAAAATGTATTTGCCAAGAATCTCACATTTTTAAAGTAGCATTAGCATTAGTACATTTTCTATAGTAAGTATGGCACTGTTGTGTTTACTTGATTGTTTGTGTTTGCAGAGTTCAGTTGCATTGTGTTTTTTTTTCAACCTGCACACTACCAGCACCACGAGCCACACCAAAAAGGTAGCAGGAGATTAGGGAGGTAAACAAGTGGTTTAAGAAATGGTGTAGGAAGGAGGGGCCTGGAATCCTGGAGTAATCAGCTGACTTCTCTGTCGGCTACAGGCTGTGTCATAGGGATGGACTGCACCTCAATGGGGTAGGTGCAACTGTTTTGGGGGAGATGATGGTTGAAGGAGTGTTTAAACTATGGACTGGAGAGAGAGTAATTACATTATAGGAGAAAAAGATACAGATAGTGACCTAGGGCTAAGTAATGGCACTGGCGGTGGAACAGAAGGAGGGACTAGAACAGTTCATAAGTAAAAGTGTAGAGTAAAAAATATATACAAAAACCTCTTAATTGTATGTATTAACCAATACAATTGGTGAACTAGAATTAGTAATGTCTGAGGAGGACTATGACATAGTGGTAATAACTGAGACATGGATAGATAATAGCAATTATAAATGATCGAATCAAAGTTGACAAAGTAGAATTCGATCCAAATTTCAGGAAAAAAAAATTCAAAGCCAAAATTCCTCACGCTTCGTGGTAACGAATTGCATTTTTTACTAAAATGGCTGCTGCTCGTGTTAGGACATGCAGCAAAGAACTCTGGGAACGAGGGATCACCCACAATGCCATGCATGCAGCCAATCAGCAGCCAGTCATCCCCTGTGATGTCACAGCCCTATAAATAACTTTAGCCATCTTGGATTCTGCCATTTTCCAATGTACTTAGTGCAGGGAAAGATGTCAGAAGGCGCTAGGGACAGTGTTAGAAAAGACTATATTGTGCTGAAAAATCGATTTAGATGTTCAGGGACAGATTATTCAAGGCTTAGGGAAAGCATAGGGAGGCATCATCTACAGTATAAAAGGAGAACAGGGTGCAATAGGAGAGTGTACAGCCTGGGTTATTACACCTTGTTGCACTAATTGGGGATCCAAATTGCAGTTATACTGCTGCTTTTAGGTTGTTTGCACTATATGATACATCAGTAATTTCAGCAAACCTTGCTTGTTATTGGGGTCCAAGTTCTGTGTGATAAAGCCATTTAATAATAGGAAATATACGTACATCCTATTAGGTTACTTTCACACTAGCGGCAGGACGGATCCGACAGGGTGTTTACCCTGTCGAATCCGTCCTGCCGCTATTTTGCCGTGCCGCCGGACCGTCGCTCCGTCCCCATTGACTATAATGGGGACGAGGGCAGAGCTCCGGCGCAGCACGGCAGTTCGAGGTGAGAGGCCGCCGGACTAAAAAGTAGGACATGCAGTACTTTTAGTCCGGCGGCCTTTTGCCGTGCACTGCCGTGCTGCGCCGGAGCTCTGCCCCCGTCCCCATTATAGTCAATGGGGACTGAGCGGCGGTCCAGCAGCACAGTGAAATAGCGGCAGGACGGATCCGACAGGGTGAACAGCCTGTCAGATCCATCCTGCCGCTAGTGTGAAAGTACCCTTAGCCGTTCTGCTTTTACATTGCTTTACAGTTTTTTCGGGGGTGTATTAATAGGAAAAAAAAGGAAAAAATATATGTCATAATTGCCATTCAGCAGTAAAGTTACATTGCACTACAGCCATTTACGGGGGGGAATTAATAGGAAAGATACCTACGTCCTATTAGCATTTCTGCGGTAATTTTTGATATGTTATACTTTTTTGTGGGGGTTATTAATAGTAGAAGAATAAGTCTTAATTGACGTTCTGGGGTGAATTTACATCGTACTACAGTTTTTTACAGGTGTATTAATAGGAAATATACATTTTTCCTAGTAGCCATTTTGCGGTGAATTTTGATTGTTGTTTTTTTTTGGGAGGAGGGGGTGTATTAATAGGAAAAAAAAGGAAAAAATATATGTCATAATTGCCGTTAAGCGGTGAAGTTATATTGTACTACAGCCATTTATGGGGTGTATTAATAGGAAATATATGTACGTCCTATTAGCCATTCTGCATTGATTTTACATTGTTTTACTTTTTTTAGGGGATGTAATAATAGGGGAAAAAAAGAAAAAATATGTCATAATTGCCATTCAGCGGTGAAGGTAAATTGTATTACAGCAATTTACGGGGTGTATTTAAAGGAAATAAACGTACGTCCTATATATTAGCCGTTCTGCGGTGAATTGTAATTGTTTTGTTTTTGGGGGGGTTTATTAATTGGAAAAAATATATATCTTAATTGCCATTCTGTGGTGAAGTTACATTGTACTACAGCCATTTACGTGGTGTCTTAAAAGGAAATATACGTATGTCCTATTGGCCATTCTGCTGTGAATTGTGATTGTTATATTTCTTTTATTGTGGTGTATTAATATTAAAAAGTATACGTCTTAATTGCCGTTCAGAATAGAAGTTATATTGTACTACAGTCATTTACGGGGTGTATTGAAAGGAATTAAACCTATGTCCTATACATTAGCCCTTCTGCGGTGAATAGTGATTGCTATTTTTTTTTGGGGGGGGGATTTATTAATCGGAAAAAATATATGTCTTAGTTGCCATTCTGCAGTGAAGTTACATTGTACTATAGCCATTTACGTGGTGTCTTAAAAGGAAGTATATGTACGTCCTATTAGCGCAAAAAAGCAAAAATATATTTGCCGCTCAGCAGTGTAGTTATTTCTTGTTAAGCCTTTTGTGACGTGTATTAGCACAAAATATAAAAAATATATTTGGCGCTTAGCGGTGTAGTTATTTCTTATTAAGCTTTTTGTGACGTGTATTAGCACAATAAGAAAAAATACCTTTTCCTGCTCTGCGGTGCAGTTATTTCTTGTTAAGCCTTTTGTGACATGTAATAGCACAAAAAGAAAAAATACCTTTTCCTGCTCTGCAGTGCAGTTATTTCTCGTTAAGCCTTTAGTGACATGTATTAGCACAAAAAGATATAAAAATATATTTGCCGCTTAGCGGTGTAGTTATTTCTTATTAAGCTATTAAGCTTTTTGTGACGTGTATTAGCACAATAAGGCTGGGTTCACACTTGAGCGTTTTACAGCGCGTTCAAACGCGCTGTAAAACGTTCAACACATGAAAACCAATGCTTCCCTATGGCCCTGGTTCTCACTTGAGCGTTTTACAGCGCGTTTGAACGCGCTGAAAAACGCCCTACGCTCAAAAAAGTTCTTGACCTTCTTTGGGGCGTTTTGTCGCGCGTTTGCGGCCATAGGATTGCATAGGAATGCGCAAATACACTCACCTAAAGAATTATTAGGAACACCATACTAATATGGTGTTGGACCCCCTTTTGCCTTCAGAACTGCCTTAATTCTACGTGGCATTGATTCAACAAGGTGCTGATAGCATTCTTTAGAAATGTTGGCCCATATTGATAGGATAGCATCTTGCAATTGATGGAGATTTGAGGGATGCACATCCAGGGCATGAAGCTCCCGTTCCACCACATCCCAAAGATGCTCTATTGGGTTGAGATCTGGTGACTGTGGGGGCCATTTTAGTACAGTGAACTCATTGTCATGTTCAAGAAACCAATTTGAAATGATTCGAGCTTTGTGACATGGTGCATTATCCTGCTGGAAGTAGCCATCAGAGGATGGATACATGTTCTCATTCTGTTTACACCAAATTCGGACCCTACCATTTGAATGTCTCAACAGAAATCGAGACTCATCAGACCAAGCAACATTTTTCCAGTCTTCATCAGTTCAATTTTGGTGAGCTCGTGCAAATTGTAGCCTCTTTTGCCTATTTGTAGTGGAGATGAGTGGTACCCGGTGGGGTCTTCTGCTGTTGTAGCCCATCCGCCTCAAGGTTGTGCGTGTTGTGGCTTCACAAATGCTTTGCTGCATACCTCGGTTGTAATGAGTGGTTATTTCAGTCAACGTTGCTCTTCTATCAGCTTGAATCAGTGGGCCCATTCTCCTCTGACCTCTAGCATCCATGAGGCATTTTTGCCCACAGGACTGCCGCATACTGGATGTTTTTCCCTTTTCACACCATTCTTTGTAAACCCTAGAAATGGTTGTGCGTGAAAATCCCAGTAACTGAGCAGATTGTGAAATACTCAGACCGGCCCGCCTGGCACCAACAACCATGCCACGCTCAAAATTGCTTAAATCACCTTTCTTTCCCATTCTGACATTCAGTTTGGAGTTCAGGAGATTGTCTTGTCCAGGACCTCCCCCCTAAATGCATTGAAGCAACTGCCATGTGATTGGTTAACTAGATAATTGCATTAATGAGAAATAGAACAGGTGTTACTAATGATTCTTTAGGTGAGTGTATGTTATTTTGCGCGTTTGTGACCAGAAAAACGTGCGTACGAACGCGCGTTTGGCACATAGCAACAGGCAATAAAAGGCCACACCCTAGTGAGAGGCAAATGTCTAGCCTGACCAAGATGGAGGAAGCAGGCTGTGATAGTGAGACACTGATCAGGCTTGTGCAGGCAAAACGCTGCCTGTATGACATCCAAGATGCTAATTACAAAAACAGGAGAAGCAGGAAGCAGGCATGGGAGGACATTGGCCAAAACATCTGGCCACAGTGGAAGAGATTATCCAAAACAGGGAAAGAAGGCCAAGGTATTGACATGTGTGTTCTGAGTGTAAAAAGGAACTCCTTGTGTGCACTGGTGTAAAAACTATATGTAATAGTCCAGCCCAGCTCTGCCTGCGGCCCTCCAGCTGTTGTCAAACTATAACTCCCAATATGCTGTGCTGTATTTTACTTGCTGTAGCCTGTCCAGGCATGCATGGAGTTGGAGTTTTGCTACAGCTGGAGGGCCGCAGCTTCACCATCCCTGTTCTAGTATATGGCCAGTCAATGTTTCCCCGTCACCCACATTCTGGCACAATGTAGTGGGCCAGTATGCTCAATTTGCACTTGTTCCACTGTGTTTCGCCAGACGGCGCTGTTCCAATCTGGAAATGTATTTTAATTTCAAATGTTGGCCTACATTTGTGGTGCGGATTTGTGTTATAAAGTTGATATGGATATTGTCTACGTTGAAACATTATTGTGCTTGTGGGCTATTGCAGCACTGGCACATTATAGGTGATTGTATGTCTACAGTACCAGTATTGGGCACATAAATGGGACCCCTAATTCCGCCCACAATGTTTTCCCTTGGTAATGGTCGAGTATTGGGCACATAAATGGGACCCCTAATTCCGCCCACAATGTTTTCCTTTGTTAATGGTCGAGTATTGGGCACATAAATGGGACCCCTAATTCCGCACACATTGTTTTCCCTTGTTAATGGACGAGTATTGGTGGGCACTATTGGGGCTTCTACAAGGGGCACTATATAGGTGAAAAAACGGCATTGCACAAATTCACTCTTCAAATCTTTTAATTCAGCCATTACAATAAACAAAGAAAATTGAATATTAAAAGAAACAATCTTTTCAGCTGAAAAAGACAAAATAATATAAATTTATATGACTTGCATTTGCCAAGGTAACTCCCCCTGTGGTGACATGAAATATGCAGTAAAGTGGTCCCGAATAGCGGCACCATGTGTGGTCCCACGAACACCGCTGCGAATCAGACTCTCCATGGAATGGCTCAAAGAATCCTCAAAATTGAAGCCAAAATTGAGATGGCGGTCTCCAATTTAAGATGTATGGGTGAGTGCAGAACTCGCCATTTGTTGGATAATATGCCGAATGCACATTCCACCACCCTGCGTGCTCTTGTCAGATGATAATTAAAAACACGTCGCGCAATGGAGACACCACGGCTGGAGTATGGCCTTATAAGATTCTCACCTAGAGCAAATGCCTCGTCACCAACAAAAACAAATGGCATAGACGGATAAGTGGTGACAGGCAGTGTGGTGTTCCCGGGAAGTAATGAGCATTTGACCAAAGTCAGAATGCCCAAAAACAGCAGAGTCAGAGCTGCTGCCATAGGAACCCACATCGATGTAACGGAAACAATAGTTAGCATCACATACCGCAAAAAGAACAACAGAAAAGTAATTTTTATAATTAAAGAACTGACTGCCACTCCTCATTGGCTTCAGAACGCGGATGTGTTTGCCGTCAATTGCTCGTACACAGTTCGGGAAATTGCATGTTTGCTGAAAAGTATCCGCAATTTTCAGCCACTTCTCCTTGTTTGGTTGGCCCATCACAGCAGCATGAAGGACATCCCAAAGGGCGATGCAGGTTTCCTTCACGATCACACTGGCTGTGAATTTCCCGATCAGGAAGGTGTAGTGAAGACTGATCAAAGAGTGGCCAGTAGCTAAATAACTCCAAAAAATGTGAGAAAATAAAGATTAAAATTAATGGATGTTTTTTTATTTTTTATTATAGTAAACTTACTAAAAAACAAGTGGAAGAGCCTCAAAGATGCATTCATTCGTCATCGGCGCAAGGAGAGGGAACAGAGGAGCGGAGCTTCGCCAAGTGCACGGTCCAGCTATGTCCATGCGGAGCAAATGGCCTTTCTAATACCATGCACTGAAATGCGTAGGTGAGTCCAGTGCATACACATGCAGGAGAGGGTGTGGTATGACATGCATTCACTTTCATATCTTGCACATACTTATGTATATTTTCATGTTCACAGCACCGATAGTAGCTGGTCGCAAAGGCAACAGCAGGAGGAGGAAGAGGAGGAGGTCACCAGATACAGTGAGGCCTGTGCGTCTACGGGGCCACTAAGTCCTCCTCCACCCGATCCCACCCCTCCATTTCAAACCCCCACACAGCCTGCCCCACCTGTCGTGGAAACCGAAAACATTCGGACTCACCGTCCAAAAAGGAGAAGACCAGATCGCCAAGAGGACCGGCTAATTGCATGCCTGGATGCACTTGCCCATCCAGCACCCAAACTCTCTTGTGATGGCCTTTTCTTACTTAGTTTGGAGGAAAAATGCAGCAAGTGCCCAGAAGTCGCATAACTGAAGTGAGGGATACCTTAACCGACTCCGGACCGCCTAACGCAGGATCGCGTTCCGGAGGCGGCAGCGCTGCGCAGAGTCACGCATATACGCGTCATCTCGCAAGACGCGAGATTTCGCTCAAAGCCGGTCCGCGCATGCGCATCGCAGGCCGGCAAAATTTAAAGAACAATTTAGTCACCAGCCTGCCAGCAACGATCATTGGCTGGCAGGCTGGCGATTTTCAAAAAATCCAATCACAAGCCATATAACAGATCATATTAGTAAATATGATCTGTTATATGGCTTCTCTGCTCCTCTGCTGGTCCTTTTCGTCGGTTGGATCCAGCAGAGGAGCAGACTTCACAGTGAGTAGCACCAACACTACACCTTAGCCCCAGATCACCCCCCTGCACCCCAATTAACCCTTTGATCACCCCTTTGATCGCCCCTGTCAATCACTAGTGAAAGACAAAAAGTGATCAGTGTAAACTGTCACTTTTTTTTTTTCACTAGTATTGGCTGTTAGGTTTTAGGGATAGTTTAGGCCCCTTGGTTAGGTAGTTAGCGTCAGTTAGCGGCCAGCCCACCGCACCGCAGTCACTTTTATTCGCTGATTAGCGTATCGCTAATCAGCATTTGTACTTTTATAGTATCTGTAAGTGATCAAAACTGATCACGGTCAGATCTATAATTGTATTAGTGTCACCTTAGCTCGCCCTCCACCCAAAACACAGTGTTTGCCCGATCAGGCCTGATCGGTCGCCCACACGTGCGTTCACCCACGCCCGCCCCACCGCAGTGACAAATTTTTTTTTTTATTTATCACTGCACATTCACTTTACACGCACTGCGGCGATAAAAAAAAAGCAGTTTTGATATTTTTTATCAACCGCAGCGGCCTCCGGTACTTCGCTAGCCTCCCCTTTGTAAGACAGGTTTGCTTTTTTTCTTGGGTAGTCTCAGGGAATACCCCTAAATTTAGTAGTCCAAAATGTCAAACAGGGGGTATTCTTCTGAAGAGGCCTACAGGATTCTGACCCAGTCGGATGAGGAATGGGAACCCTCATCTGACGAATCTAGCGGGTCAGAATATGAACCTGTGGAAAGCAGTGGCTCTCTGACCCAAAGTTCGGACAAGGAGGTGGAGGTCCCTGATAGAACCAGGCGTACCCGGCCCCGTGTCGCTAGACCACAAGTTATGCAGGATCCGCTTCAAGAGCAGCAGAGTGGGGCTGTCGCTGCCGGATCACGTGGTGAGGCATACACCAGCAGCGCAGCCCTCCCTGGACCTAGTACCAGCACTGCCGTACAACATGGTGACGTGGCGAGCACCAGAAGGGCAGTTGAAGCTGGTACGGTGGCACGTGCAATAGTTACCCCGTAGCAGCCACCGCACAGACAGGCCTGTAGAGCCCCTAGAATCCCTGAGGTGCTGGCAAACCCTGATTGGCAGTCACCAACTTCAGCTGCACCTGTAGTTCCCCCTTTCACCGCCCAGTCTGGAGTTCGGGTTGAGACGGCTCATATCGGTTCGGCCCTGGGATTTTTTGAGCTGTTCTTGACTGCGGAGCTCTTGGACTTAGTCGTGGCAGAGACAAACCGGTATGCCACACAATTTATATCCGCCAACCCGGGAAGCTATTATGCCCAGCCTTTCCGGTGGAAACCAGTCCAAGTTTCCGAAATTAAAATTTTTCTGGGCCTTCTCCTCAACATGGGTCTAACTAAAAAGCATGAATTGCGGTCATATTGGTCCACGCACCCGATTTATCACATGCCCATGTTCTCTGCTGCTATGTCCAGGGCACGATTTGAGGCCATCCTCCGTTTCCTGCATTTTAGCGACAACACCACCTGCCGTCCCAGAGGCCATCCAGCTTTTGACCGGCTCCACAAAATTCGGCCCCTCATAGACCACTTCAACCAGAAATTTGCAGATTTGTATACCCCCGAGCAAAACATCTGCGTAGACGAGTCCCGAATGCATTTTACCGGGCGCCTTGGCTTCAAACAATACATCCCAAGCAAGCGTGCCCGGTATGAGGTCAAATTGTATAAGCTCTGTGAAAGGGCCACAGGCTATACCCACAAATTTCGGATCTATGAGGGAAAAGATCAGACCCTGGAGCCGGTCGGTTGCCCTGACTACCTGGGGAGCAGTGGGAAGACAGTCTGGGACTTGGTGTCACCCTTATTTGGCAAGGGGTACCATCTTTATGTGGACAATTTCTACACAAGTGTGGCCCTCTTTAGGCATTTGTTTCTAGAACGGATTTGCGCCTGTGGCACCGCGGGAACTAGTCGCGTGGGCTTCCCCCAACGGCTCGTTACCACCCGTCTTGCAAGGGGGGAGAGGGCTGCCTTGTGTAACGAAGAACTGCTCGCGGTGAAATGGAGAGACAAGCGTGACGTTTACATGCTCTCCTCCATTCACGCAGACACGACAATCCAAATTGAGCGAGCAACCCGTGTCATTGAAAAGCCCCTCTCAGTCCACGACTATAATTTGCTCATGGGATTGGTGGACTTCAATGACCAGATGTTGTCTCCGTATTTAGTTTCCCGACGCACCAGACGCTGGTATAAGAAGGTGTCTGTATATTTGATTCAATTGGCTCTGAACAATAGTTTTGTTCTCTACAGTAAGGCTGGGAGAACAGGATCCTTCCTCAAATTCCAGGAAGAGATCATCGAGAACCTCCTGTATCCAGAAGGTTCCGTGGCCCCATCCACCAGTGTAGTTAGCCGTCTACACGAGTGAGGTTTGTTCTATAAAAGGTAAAAAAAACTAAACAAAAAAAAAAATACCGGTAAGTAAAAAAGTTAACGTTCAGTTAAAAAAGTTTAAAAAAAGTTTATATGTTTGGTTCAAAAGTTAATAAATTTATTGCGTTGCGGCCTGGTTTTTTCTTTTTTGTTTTGTTTTTTTTACCTTCCAGGTGGACCAACCGATCGACTAGCTGCAGCACTGATGTGCATTCTGACAGAAGCATTGCGCTGCTGTCAGATTACACGCAAGTCGGTGTATGCGGCGCTGCAAGACGAGATTTCTCCTCTGCAGTAAAAGATACGTTTGCCGAGGCATATGAGCTGAGGAGGTGGCGGTGTTCATATACTTTGGCAAACACTTTGTGTATATAAAAAAAATAATCTCGGCAAGGATTTATTCATCCACATCGATTGATGTGAATGGAGAAATCTGGTTTGCCAGGGCATATACGAGCTAAGTGGGTATGGATGTTGGGCGGAGCTCCTATGTCCTGGCAGACGCCTTTTCCCTCCTTTTTCTTTTTTTGGCAGAGATTTTTTCATCCACATTGATCGATGCGAATGAAGAAATCTGTGCCGTTCATTTTTTTCTTTCAGCCCAGAGGCTGAACGGCAAAAAAAATCTCATTACCCCTATGCTCAATATAAGGAGAATAGCAGAAACTCCTAATGCTGGCCATACATGTAATGATTGCGGAGACCCACAAACACCCCACAAATGACCCCAATTTGGAAAGAAGACACCCCAAGGTATTTGCTGAAGGGCTTATTGAGTCCATGAAAGATTGAAATTTTTGTCCCAAGTTAGCGGAAAGGGAGACTTTGTGAGAAAAAAAAAATAAAAATCAATTTCTGCTAACTTGTGCTCAAAAATTTTTTTTCTATGAACTCGCCATGCCCCTCATTGAATACCTTGGGGTGTCTTCTTTCCAAAATGGGGTCACATGTGGGGTATTTATACTGCCCTGGCATTTTAGGGGCCCCAAAGCGTGAGAAGAAGTCTGGTATCCAAATGTCTAAAAATGCCCTCCTAAAAGGAATTTGGGCCCCTTTGCCCACCTAGGCTGCAAAAAAGTGTCACACATCTGGTATCTCCGTATTCAGGAGAAGTTGGGGAATGTGTTTTGGGGTGTCATTTTACATATACCCATGCTGGGTGAGATAAATATCTTGGTCAAATGCCAACTTTGTATAAAAAAATGGGAAAAGTTGTCTTTTGCCAAGATATTTCTCTCACCCAGCATGGGTATATGTAAAATGACACCCCAAAACACATTCCCCAACTTCTCCTGAATATGAAGATACCAGATGTGTGACACTTTTTTGCAGCCTAGGTGGGCAAAGGGGCCCACATTCCAAAGAGCACCTTTCGGATTTCACAGGTCATTTACCTACTTACCACACATTTGGGCCCCTAGAATGTCAGGGCAGTATAACTACCCCACAAGTGACCCCATTTTGGAAAGAAGACACCCCAAGGTATTCCGTGAGGGGCATGGCGAGTTCCTAGAATTTTTTATTTTTTGTCACAAGTTAGTGGAAAATGATGATTTTTATTTTTATTTTTTTTCTTACAAAGTCTCATATTCCACTAACTTGTGACAAAAAATAAAAACTTCCATGAACTCACTATGCCCATCAGCGAATACCTTGGGGTGTTTTCTTTCCAAAATGGGGTCACTTGTGGGGTAGTTATACTGCCCTGGCATTCTAGGGGCCCAAATGTGTGGTAAGGAGTTTGAAATCAAATTCTGTAAAAAATTACCAGTGAAATCCGAAAGGTGCTCTTTGGAATGTGGGCCCCTTTGCCCACCTAGGCTGCAAAAAAGTGCCACACATGTGGTATCTCCGTATTCAGGAGAAGTTGGGGAATGTGTTTTGGGGTGTCATTTTACATATACCCATGCTGGGTGAGAGAAATATCTTGGCAAAAGACAACTTTTCCAATTTTTTTATACAAAGTTGGCAATTGACCAAGATATTTATCTCACCCAGCATGGGTATATGTAAAATGACACCCCAAAACACATTCCCCAACTTCTCCTGAATACGGAGATACCAGATGTGTGACACTTTTTTGCAGCCTAGGTGGGCAAAGGGGCCCACATTCCAACGAGCACCTTTCGGATTTCACTGGCCATTTTTTACAGAATTTGATTTCAAACTCCTTACCACACATTTGGGCCCCTAGAATGCCAGGGCAGTATAACTACCCCACAAGTGACCCCATTTTGGAAAGAAGACACCCCAAGGTATTCCGTGAGGGGCATGGCGAGTTCCTAGAATTTTTTATTTTTTGTCACAAGTTAGTGGAAAATGATGATTTTTATTTTTTTTTATTTTTTCTTACAAAGTCTCATATTCCACTAACTTGTGACAAAAAATAAAAACTTCCATGAACTCACTATGCCCATCAGCGAATACCTTGGGGTGTCTTCTTTCCAAAATGGGGTCACTTGTGGGGTAGTTATACTGCCCTGGCATTCTAGGGGCCCAAATGTGTGGTAAGGAGTTTGAAATCAAATTCTGTAAAAAAATGACCAGTGAAATCCGAAAGGTGCTCTTTGAAATATGGGCCCCTTTGCCCACCTAGGCTGCAAAAAAGTTTCACACATGTGGTATCTCCGTATTCAGGAGAAGTTGGGGAATGTGTTTTGGGGTGTCATTTTACATATACCCATGCTGGGTGAGAGAAATATCTTGGCAAAAGACAACTTTTCCCATTTTTTTATACAAAGTTGGCATTTGACCAAGATATTTCTCTCACCCAGCATGGGTATATGTAAAATGACACCCCAAAACACATTCCCCAACTTCTCCTGAATACGGAGATACCACATGTGTGACACTTTTTTGCAGCCTAGGTGGGTAAAGTAATAATCAGTCTTTCCGCTGGTGGTATACTGTCCCGCATGAAGGTGTCCTGATGTTCTAAACGGGTGCCCAACAACCCCAGGAGCTCATCAAAGCTGTTGAAAACAAAAATGGTGAGGGTTAACAATACCAAAAAACTAAAACTGGTACCTTCACAATTGGAACACCACTACTATAATTATTGTATATGTACAAACCTGGTGATGGACATTCGCGTGTAGGAAAAAAATTTGTCTTCATGGGCCCGGAGGGTCTCGTACAGTGCCCAGAACTGTCCCCTTTCCTGTCGATTGGCAATGACAGGATGGACCCAGAAGCGTCGCCTGCTCTCTCTCCTTCGCCGCAAACGTCTAAGATGGATTGCTGCAACAATTGCCGCAATTGGTCGCCTTCTGGAGAATTCCATGACTGCAAACAATCCACTCTCCCAACACACATGAAATTTCCCACCTGCTATAGACAGGGCTGTATTTTCATTGGACAACACTGCTGTCAATCACACAAACGCGCGAAATGCGCGCGTTGACTATGGACAAAAACGCGCACAAAAACGCGCATAAAAAGCGCAACAAAAACGCGTGTTAAACGCGCATATCAAATACGCTCAAGTGTGAACCCAGCCTAAGAAAAAATACCTTTTCCTGCTCTGCGGTGCAGTTATTTCTTGTTAAGCCTTTTGTGACGTGTATTACTACCAAAAGAAAAAATACCTTTTCCTGCCCTGCGGTGCAGTTTTTTCTTGTTAAGCCTTTAGTGACGTGTATTAGAGCAAAAAAATAAAAATACATATACCGCTCTGTGGTGCACTTATCTGTAGTAAAGGCTTTGGAGGAGTGTTTTAGCGCAAAAAGAAAAAATATATTTGCCGTTCAGCAGTGTAGTTATTTATTGCAAAGCCTTTTGTGACGTGTATTAGCGCAAAAAGAAAAAATACATATACCACTCTGTGGTGCACTTATCTGTAGTAAAGGCTGTGGTGGGGTGTTTTAGTGCAAAAATATATTTGCTGCTCACTGGTGTAGTTCGTTCTTGTTAAGCCTTTTGTGACGTGTATTAGCACTAAAATAAAAAATACCTTTTCCTGCTCTGCGGTGCAGTTATTTCTTGTTAAGGCTTTTGTGACGTGTATTAGCACAAAAAGAAAAAATACATATATCGCTTTGCTGGGGTGTTTTAGCACAAAAAGAAAAAATACATTTGCCACTCAGCGGTGTAGTTATTTCTTGTTAAGCCTTTTATGACGTGTATTAGCACAAAAAGAGTGGAGTGTTTTAATTTCCTTTTTATTTATTTGACCTTACAGTATGGAGTGGCAGAGGCCTAAATGTTTCTGGCGCAGGCAGAGGTCGCAGCAGAGTAAGGGGCCGTGGCAGCAGGGGTCACTGAGGCCTGAGCTCCCAGTCTCGTGACAAGCAACCCAGAGATTCTTGAGTGGTTGACTCGATCTTCGACTTCGTCGCAAGTGACATTAGACACAGCCAGCCAAGAGTCAGTGGGTTCGTGAGACACAACCCTTAGTTGCCATGGCCCTGGAGCAGGCCCTGCGACCTCATCTGTCCTCAACCTGCCTCTGTCCTTTTCTGTTCCCAGAGCCACAGAAGTATTGTATGCTATGGGCTCAGCTCCACTATACAGCGAGGACAAGGTACTAGAGGACAGTCAGCAGCTACTGCCCAGCCAAGATCTGGAGGAGACATCCACTGCGTCCTCCACTAGGCAGGAAAGTTGTGATAAGGAGAGTGGCGCGGGAGCTGGTGTTGTGAACGGTCAGGCTCCTGACCCAGAGACCATTGAGGAGGACATCAGTGACGTGCAAACAGTACTCGATGATGATGTAGCTGATCGCTCTTGGGAGCCGCGTGATGAAGGGGCTTCATCATCATCGAGAGAAGAGGGTGGCAGCTTGCCCGTGAGCCAGCGGCTGAGCCAGCAAGTTGCTAGCATGGCCGGGAGTCAGCAGGGTGGCAGCAGTGGGAGGTCGGGAGCCAAACGTGCCAGGGGTAGACCACACACTTTGCTGGAGCCTACTTTCCCGGGAAGTAGTGGTGCAAGGGTTCAAGGAGGCAGCGGCGGTAGCATTCAGCCAGTGCATAGTGTTGGTGGTAAAATCACCTACTCAGCGGTGTGGCAGTTTTTTCTTAAACCGCTGGAGGAGTTGAACGTGGCCATATGTAGAATCTGTTGGCAGAAGGTGAAGGGAGGCCAGGGTGCCAATGTTGGCACTATGGCCCTCCATCAACATATGCAGCGTCGCCATGCAGTGGCCTGGGAGAACCATGGCTCCGATATGGTGGTCCATCCTGCAGCAGTAACCGCTGCATCACCCAGTGGCACGCACCCAGTTTCAGGCAGTCAAGGCTCCACCACCTCATCCGAAGAGAGCTGTCTGTCATTCCCATCATTTGCTGGTGCCGATGCACATATGCCACCAGCAATCGATCACCAAAACGATTGCCAAGACACAACAGTATGCGTGCACTCGTCCAACGGCGCAGAAGCTGAATGTGCTCCTGTCCAAGTTGCTGGTGCTGCAGTCCCTCCCTTTCAAAGTGGTGGACTCTGCACCTTTCAGAGAACTAATGGCTTGTGCCGAGCCGAGGTGGAGAGTCCCAAGCCGTCATTTCTTTGCCAAAAAGGCAGTCCAGCCCTGCACAAATATGTAGAACAGAAGATGGGCCAGTCCTTGAGCCTGTCGGTGTCTGCTAAAGTGCACGGTAATGCCGACGTGTGAAGCTGTAACTATGGTCAGGGACAGTACATGTCATTTACGGCCCACTGGGTGAATGTGGTTTCTGCACATCCACGCCAGCAACTTGGCCAGGTGACGCCGCTTCCGCCTCCACTTTGCCACGCTGTTGGTCCAGAGACAATGTCCACCTCTGCCTCCTCATCCTCCACCGTGTCCTCAGCCTCCACTGCAGGGACAATTCACAGTGCTCCTCCAGCATAGCACATGTGCAGGGCACGGCGGTGTCACGCTGTTCTGCACCTCGTTTGCCTGGGCGAATGGAATCCCCAGTGGAGGAACTGCCCCATGTCCTTCATAAAGAAATCGAATCCTGGCTTTCTCCCCTACAACTCAAAATCGGAAACATGGTGACCAACAACAGGAAGAAGATTGTGTTGGCACTGCGTCAAGGAGGGCTGAGCCATGCGCCCTGCATGGCACACGTGTTCAATCTGGTTGTTATGCATTTCCTGAAGTCTTCCACCCATCTGCAAGACATCATAAAAATGGCCAGGAAACTTTGCATGCATTTCAGCCACTCATGCACCACAAAGCAAACCCTCCTTGAGCTGCAGCGGCATAACGGCATCCCCCAACATAGGCTGGTAAGCGACGTTTCCACCCATTGGAATTCCACCCTCCATATATTGGAACAACTGTACGTACAGCGAAAGGCCATCGATTTCCTGTTGATCCAAGCGGACAGGAGTACTCCCCTATGTAACTTCGATGTCAGCCAGTGGCAGCTCATGCGTGACACCTGCCGTTTGCTCAGGCCCTTTGAGGATGCCACGTTATTTGTCAGTCGCCAGGACTACAGGATGAAAGACATCATTCCACTACTTCATGCCCTGGAACAGATGCTGCTAAATATGGCTAGTGAGGGAACTGGAGATGTAGCGTCTAGATCTCATGGCCACATGAGCCCTGTGGGGGCTGAACTGGAGGAGGAAGAGGGGGAGGACATTAGAGCACAAGCAATGTGTAGCGAAATGGCTGGTGATTCGACACAGGTGACAGGACAGGAGGAGCAGGAGAAGCAAGAGGGAGATGAGGAAGATGAGGCAGATGACCCAGGCACACCATGGCAGTATGCAGTGGAGATGGAGGCAGGGAGTCCCTCCGAGTCTCTTGCGCAAATGGCCCGATGCATGCTCACTTGCGCGTAGTGACAGACGAATTGTCACCATTCGCCAGAGGGATGACTTCTGGCTCTCTACCTTGGACCCTCACTACCGGTCCAAAATGGGGGGCCTTTTTTACACCCGCTGAGAGGGAGGAAAAACTTAACTACTATAGAGACATCCTATGTAGTCAGTTGGCTGCTGCCTATCTGCGCCATGGTCCATCCTCTCATAGATCTGACCGGGAGCCTCTCTGTGCTCATGTTCAACTGCCATGGCTACTGGGGAGGGGTGGGGTGGCAGGAGCGGTACAAGCTCCATCAGCAGCAGCCTGAGTCTAGAGTCACTGATGAGCAGCTTTCTTCACCTGCATAGTGAAGTAACTACTCACCAGCAGCAGCATCTAGACCTGGAGCAGAACCTGAACCAGCAGGTGGTGGCATACTTGGAGTGCACTCTGCCAGCCGTCATTGAAGATCTGCCGGGCTACTGGGCAGCCAAACTGGATTTGTGGCCTCAACTGGTAGAGTTTGCCCTGGAAAAGCTGTCCTGCCAGCCAGTAGTGTGGCATCAGAGCAGGTGTTTAGTGTGGCGGGAACATAGTTACCCCAAGAAGAACTCACCTGTCCACTCAAAATGTGGAGAGACTGACCTTTGACAAGATGAATAAGGCATGGATCAGCCAGGATTTCCACCCACCAATTCCTGATGCATCAGACTAGATCACCCATGGTGCCACACCAACACTTTGACAAAAGAGACTGGTTTCTTCTGGCTACCTGCCTCAGCTACTATTCTGATGCTGCCACCCACCCGATACCACACATCTGATGCCAAGTGCTCCTTCTTTCACCCACCATCTTCATTGGGTACTGGAATTGCCACCCACCTCCAAACTATGTCACCTCCTGATGCTGCCACCTCCACCAGACTCTGTCATTGTACCACTCTGTGGCTTCCTGATGCTGCCGCCACCTCCAGACTCTGTCATTGCGCCACTCTGTGGCCTCCTCCTGATGCTACTGCTGCCGCCACCTCCACACTCTGTCATTGTTTCACTCTGTGGCATCCTGATGCTGCCGCCACCTTCAGACTTTGTCATTGTGCCACTCTGTGACCTCCTCATGCTGCTGTCACCTTCACACTCTGTCATTGTGCCACTCTGTGGCCTCCTGATGCTGATGATACCTTCAGACTTTGTCATTGTGCCACTCTGTGACCTCCTCATGCTGCTGTCACCTTCACACTCTGTCACACTCTGTGTCCTCCTGATGCTTTCACCACCTTCAGACTCTGTCATTGGGCCACTCTGTGGTCTCCTCATGCTGCCGCCACATCCACACTATGTCACCTAGGCACTCTGTGGCCTCCTGATGCTGCCACCACCACCACACTCTGTCATTAAACATAGAATGTGTCGGCAGATAAGAACCATTTGGCCCATCTAGTCTGCCCAATATACTGAGTACTATGGATAGCCCCTGGCCCTATCTTATATGAAGGATGGCCTTATGCCTATCCCATGCATGCTTAAACTCCTTCACTGTATTTGCAGCTACCACTTCTGCAGGAAGGCTATTCCATGCATCCACTACTCTCTCAGTAAAGTAATACTTCCTGATATTACTTTTAAACCTTTGCCCCTCTAATTTAAAACTATGTCCTCTTGTAGCAGTTTTTCTTCTTTTAAATATTCTCTCCTCTTTTACCTTGTTGATTCCCTTTATGTATTTAAAAGTTTCTATCATATCCCCTCTGTCTCGTCTTTGTTCCAAGCTATACATGTTAAGGTCCTTTAATCTTTCCTGGTAAGTTTTATCCTGCAATCCATGTGCCAGTTTAGTAGCTCTTCTCTGAACTCTCTCCAAAGTATCAATATCCTTCTGGAGATATGGTCTCCAGTACTGAGCACAATACTCCAAATGAGGTCTCACTAGTGCTCTGTAGAGCGGCATGAGCACCTCCCTCTTTCTACTGGTAATTCCTCTCCCTATACACCCAAGCATTCTGCTAGCATTTCCTGCTGCTCTATGACATTGTCTGCCTACCTTTAAGTCTTCTGAAATAATGACCCCTAAATCCCTTTCCTCAGATACTGAGGTTAGGACTGTATCACTGATTTTATATTCTGCTCTTGGGTTTTTACACCCCAGGTGCATTATTTTGCACTTATCCACATTAAATTTTAGTTGCCAGATTTTTGACCATTCCTCTAGTTTTCCTAAATCCTTTTCCATTTGGTGTATCCCTCCAGGAACATCAACCCTGTTGCAAATCTTTGTGTCATCAGCAAAAAGACACACCTTACCATCGAGGCCTTCTGCAATTTCGCTGATAAAGATATTTTGTGCCACTCTTAGCTTTCTGATACTGCCGGCACCTCCAGACTCTGTCATTGTGCCACTCTGTGGCCTCCTGATGCTGCCACCACCTCTAGACTCTGTCATTGTGCCACTCTATGGCTTCCTGATGCTGCCACCACCTTCAGACTCTGTCATTGGGCCACTCTGTGGCCTCCTCATGTTGCTGACACCTCCACACTCTCTCATTGTGCCACTTTGTGGCCTCCTGATGCTGTCAGCACCTTCAGACTCTGTCATTGGGCCACTCTGTGGTCATCTCATGCTGCTTTGACCTCACCTCTATGTCATAGGGCCACTCTGTGGACTTCTCATGCTGTTTCCACCCTCCCAACTTCATGACTAGACCACTATTTAGCCTTTTTGGCTTGGCTGACTTCAACATTTATTTAACTCCTCTTCTGATCTATCAGCAGGAAGGAAAAATGAGACGCACAACCGATCCTGTCTGTGTAGCAGCTGTAAGGCCTGTATGGTCCCATCAGAATTGGCTTATGATTTTATAGCCAAAAGCAGGAGTGGGTACAAAACACAGAAGACATGCAACTATTCTGTTCACGTGTCATCTTTGTTTTGCATCCACTCCTGTTTTTTTGGGCATTAGCAATACCGATGGATTACTGACCAAATGCTGACCAAGTTGAGGCAGATGCTCAACAGACAGGATCTGTTTTTTGTAGGTTATTGTTCTGACAGATCAGAGGAAGGGCAAAATAATCATTGACGTCACACAAACTTACTGCTGACACCCTCTCCACTCAAGGGGGGGGCTCTACTTTTATAAGCGTTTAATCGAACAGGTTCTGTAAACATCTATGTGGAATCAGCTGACGACGGTGTAAAAGGAGTGCGCTTCTTCTTGGCGCTAATATCCATTTGTAAGGCTGAGGTCATGCTTGATTTATTTGGTCAGTTTTGGCCCCGATGACTGGCCAAAAAAAAGTGAAGTGTACAGTGATTCTAAGTTCGACGTCTGCCATCTGCATGTCATACGGACTTACATTATTATTTCAATACCAAAGCAGACTCCCTATGCGTGTTACTGCAAGGCACATTGTTCTACACCACTATAAAGGCTGTCTGCAGCCAGGAAATAGCCGCTTTTTTACGTAATTCGCCTCAAACTAATTCGGATAGGCAAACTGGCGAATCAAATTCTCTCATCTCTAGTCTTCACCAGCCTTTCCCAGTAATCTAATAGCCCAAAATGCAATATGTCACCAGGAAGACAACATACAGTTTAGTTATTCCAGTCCTAGTGACAAATCACCCTATCTCTACCCCTAATGATTGAGTCTCCCACTACCAGCACCTGTCTGGCCTGCCCAGTAGTCCTGGTCCCTCCTTACTGGAGTTGAAATTCCCTGACTGGCAAGAGAATTTTCTAGCTACAGCAGTGCTATCCCTAAACCTACATCTGCCTCATCTGCCAACTTTGCAAACTTTTGGGGGGTTAGCCTCCCTGACACTGCTCCCTCTACCTCGCCTTCCGTTACCCAGCTAGGTACCTGACTTTCCTGCTCCTCCATACTACCACTCTCTCCCTCATCTTCCCCAGCGAGTGTCTGCTATTGTCAAGGTATCTAAGTGTTGCAATTCATCAACAGAATTTAGAAACAGGATACGGGCTTTCAAACATGCAATTTTCTCACATTTTGCACAGCAATATGCACCCTCAAATGAGTGTTCCAGGACTGCATACATTGCACAAGATGTGCACCGGACTGTACTGTCAATCATGCAACACATACTGGCTAATGGAGATTACACTAGAAAAGAAACAAAGTAAATTATACAATGCAATTAAACTGATAAACAAATGAATAAATGCAGTTCCCTCCTTAATTCTCTGAATCTAAAGTCATGTAATCTCAAGTCACACATTTAAGACAACACACACTTGCACACTCCCAAACTCTCTTTTTTAGTCTGCTTATAAACCTTCTATTCCCAATCATCTGCAAACCAGTCTGTAGATTTTTTTCCTTTGGATTTCAAGGGGGTATAGTCAAGTATGTATGATTCGGGGAAAAATAACACTGTACGTACACCACCTGATATAACATTACATTATTGTTTGGTGATACAGAGACTCCTGAGTGGTTCTACACTGTGTGGTCATAAAGCCTCCAAGCCATTTGCACGTGGCCTTAGGGTAGGGCTACACAAAGACAGAGTGATGTTACTGACTGACAATAGGTGTCTGCAAAATTGCATACATCTCAATGTATTACTTTGAACTGAAACTATAACTCAATAGTTAAAATCAATCAGTAACACTACAAAAAGTCTTAATGTAGTTTCAGCATTCATAATTTGAAAAATAGACCACTAAAAAAGAGAGCCTAAATTTGTACAGCATTTGTTATGTATGTTTAGCTGGAACATTTGAACAGTGAAATCAACTACACCATACAGCTAAGGCGGGTCTGCAATACACAGGGCACCGGCCGTGTGCTCCCCGCATCACGGATGCAAACCCATTCAATTGAATGCGTCTGCAATCACGGAGATGCGGTGCGTAGTGGAAGCACAGATCGGAAGCACTACAGAGTACTTCCGTGGTGTTTCTGGCCGTGCGACCGCACCGCAAAAAAAATAGAAGATGTTCTATTTTTTTGCGGTGCTGACAGATCACGGACCCATTCAAGTTTAATGGTTCTCGATCCGTCCCGGCCCCGCACCGACGTTGCCCGTGCATTGGGGACCGCAAATTGCGGTTCCCAATGCACGGAACGGACGCACCACGGCCGTGTGCATGAGGCCTAAGACTGTAGGTGTAATGTATAATGACCCAATGCATGCCAAAAGGATATTATTTTGTTGTGCGCTTGACCAATAAAGTCATTGCCGGGTACAATAGGAAAGTCTTATGCCATTTATGCTAACAATGAAGCACACACATGATGCAGCTTTAGTCCAACAAACTAATTTAATTCCCCCATAAGCATACATTTTAAGAAAATATTAATTGTAAGATTCGTAAGCCAGAAATGGGTGAAAATGTTTTTACAAAACCAGCAAGGAGAAAAGCAAATACTTTGAAGCTTTGCTTTCTATACTAACATAACATTTACATATTTTTTTTAAAATTAGGATTAACATGGTGCATTCGGCATGTCTTCTGTTAATACTGTATATAAATATATTTTATATACTTTTAGTAGGATTAGAATTTATTTGAAGAAGCATAATGTACAACTAGTTTATTGTGCTTTGTGCCTTTTAATTTGCTGTGTTCGCTGAAGGGTTAAGCGGGCAGGTCCCGCACCTGTTAAATGTGAGCACACAGGGTGTGTTTACTCAGGTACGGGACAGCACTATATAAACTAAGATGATTCCATTAGAGAGAGGAAGGAAAAAGCTAAGAAAGCAGAAAGAGAAAGAAAGGGGAAAGAAGAAAGGATTGTGAATCTACCAAAAGAAAAAAAAGAGAAAATTGATTGAGGTAAATAGAAAAGATGCACAATTATACGAGAGTTAGGCTGTAGACATGACAAGTAAAATGGAAATTAGATGAGATAAGATACACTATCAGAAAAATTTTATATGGAAAAAAGCAAATCATAAAATTTTTGATGATAAAGATGAAGCCAAAGCAGGTCAGATATACTACAAGTAGAGAAAGTAATGTGAGATGGAAGAAGAAAGTGGGAGAGACATGCCTTACACCAGGGACACGTGTCTCTTCCAGGATTTAAAGCATCGTCAGCGAGAGACAGAGGGAGGAGCGGAAGACTTGGAGAAAAAGAGGAGGGAAAGGAGAGGACTGAAATAAACACTGACTAAGAGAAGGAGATAATACAGAGGTAAAAGAGAGGTGTCAAACATTTGATGCCAATGAAATTGTAAATTCCTGCAAGGGACACTTATTCTGGACAGGTAAAGTTTTAACTAGAACTTTTCAGAGGGTGGCACCACAATACTTTAGTGAACTCATAATCCCAATTGTAGAACTTGAAATCTTATTTTTACACTTTAGTAATATTTGGTCTGCTGTAGTGTGTTGAATGCTGTCATGTTTTGAACCTGTGTTGCTTTAAAAGGATCTAGTACTTAGTATGTGGTAGTATGTAATAGGTCTTATTGTAGGACATATTTCCATAGAATTGGTTCCATTTTATGAGCTTATGTTACATTTGTTATTTGGGGATAAGAGGTGGTTAGCATTTCGGATTCTCTATATTTTATATTATCTTGTTTTAGTTAGTTCCTAATAGATATTAACCAACAACTCAAATTTCATTGAGGAAAACTTCTTATGCCTTCCAAACCATGATGTTCAGTAACTACAGAGCAAAATGTCTTTGTTGTGAATAAAGCTGACAATCATGAGAGTTTAGTATGTCAGTGTCACTGTTCTTCCCTTGTGATTGCTTGTGTCATTGTGTACTTGTGTACAGAATGCTCTGTTAGTTTTTTGTAGTGTTTCCAAAACGTTAATTGCTTTTTTAAGGTGAACAACATATAGAAACTTGCCATCAACATGTGAATTTGTGCATTTTGATATACTTTTTTAAAAAACTTTTATCCATTTTATCTTAGTACTTTTACTATGTGTCTTCTAATACTTCATAGTCTAGTTCTACATTTTCTGTAGTAAAACTTTTTTGAGACTGATTTTTAGTTAGGCTGGGAAAAATGTTGCATCTCATAAAGAATTACCCTACATTTTAGGGTATCAAAAGTGTTAAAGATTCAATATGCTGGAGGGATAAACCATTTGACCCGAAAATAGTCAAGGCTGCCATTCTCTTTAACTTACTCCTTGGAAGAAAAGACTTTCATTATTCAGAGCATGGTCTCTTTTAACAGGTTTAAAAATGTCTTTATCTCTGTTCAACCACTGGAATATATGGGATTTTAGTATTTTAAGCACAACTTAGCAACGTATATAACACAATTACAAGTGACCCACATAAGCAATTACTTTATGAAGAGCAATAATTTTCTGCCAGAACCAATAAATTGATAGTATTCTAATGAGGTATCCCAGCAATGGTTATATTTAACCCTTTCATGACAAGCACTGAAAAGGCCTAAATGACCTGACACTTTTTTTTAGTGCTTTAGCACATATGGTGGTTTACCAGCCCTAATGTTTTATTTGTTGGAAATAAAAATCATTTTTGTGACATTTTATGATGTGACCTCCTAGGGCTTTTTATTTATATGTTTTTTAGAGGTTTTCTTTTCCATTTGTGTATAATTTGGAGAAAACTTCACATTTTTAAAAAAAAATTCAAACTATTATCCATATATTTGAGAGTTTTATTTCCCTCAGCTTTTGTATGTATTGATTTTTCCCCCAGCTTAGTGAAATGTTGTTCACATTGATTTTTTTTCTCTCTGTTTAGAACTTCTAAATTAATTTCTCTAATATATGACATTTTTTCTCAGGCCTAGTTCACACGAACATTTTTCTTGTGAGTGTACGGGCCGTTTTTTTGTGTTCCGTATACGGTCCGTACACGGAACCATTCATTTCAATGGTTCCGCAAAAAAAACGGAATGTGTTCCGTATGCATTCCATTTCCATATTTCCATTTTTCCGTTCCGTTGAAAGATAGAACATGTCCTATATTTGGCCGCAAATCACGTTCCGTGGCTTCATTAAAGTCAATGGGTCCGCAAAAAAAATGGAACACATACGGAAATCCATCCGTATGTCTTCCGTATCTGTTCCGTTTTTGCTGAACCATCTATTGAAAATGTTATGCCCAGCCCAATTTATGTAATTACTGTATACTGTATATGCCATATGGAAAAACGGAAAGGAAACGGAAACACAACGGAACTCAAAAACAGAACAACGGATCCGTGAAAAACGGACCGCAAAAAACTATAAAAGCCATACGTTCGTGTGAACTAGGCCTCACTGTTATAAATAATATCACTAAAAACAATACAATTTTAGGTTCAAAAAGTATTTATTGAAAATTCAACAGGGTAAGATAAATTAGAACATGACACATCTGGTGGTTAAGTTAGAAATACACATGAGACATTGTTGTGACCGAATGAGCAAAGGAAATGAAAGGATGTATAAAAATGTGAAAAAAAGATACACAGGTAACAGCTGGATGCAGGAATGAACTGGCCATAGACCCTACAGGGAAATTTCTTGGTGGGTCGAAGCCCAGGGGTCTACCCGAGCCCTCCTCATGTAGGCTGGTCAGGTGCAAAACTAATTAATGCTATGAGCATCAGGCACTGATGCACCTGGCCAGCAGCCAGGTGCCCTCCTGAAATCAACTGTCCTCAGTATGGTGATAGGGAAGTATTTTATGTTGCATTGTGCTATTTGGTTTTGCTGGGGCGGTATTTTGTGCAGTACTATGGCATTGCTGGCCCCATCTACTTCTGCTGTCCCCGCCTATTTGTGGTGCGTATTGGCCCTGCCTACTTGTTTTCCCCCACCTTTTGTCAATTTGGACCTGCATACAACATGGGGCCACTTTTCATTTTGGGGAAAGAAAAATATGAGAAGAGTGGAATGGAGTGGACATACCCATGAAGGGAAGAGTAGAAAGGGAGAAGGGAAGGAAGATAGAATGATCTGCTAGAGATTGAGCTATCACAGCCTGATTTACGGATTTCACACTGAATAGCATTATGCAGCTTACTGAAATATATACACGCTGCAGAACAAAAAACTGTTTTAATAAAAACCTACTAGATAAAATATTTTAGCACAATACACATGGGAAAAATAAATGTAAATATATATAATCCCCAAAGGTGTCCATAGTCTTTTAAGTCAGCTTTGTGAACATTGTAGAGTAGATGAGAGAGATGGCTACAGAAAGGAGGCTGTCGGAAAGCTAGACTGATTTCACACTGAACAGGACTGAGAAGACTGCAAAGTATGGCAATACATGCAGGTTGCAATTACAAGGCCATATTAGCCAAAAAAAATACATGCTTATCCCAAAGGTGTCCATAGAATTTAAATGTGATGGTAAAATAGCCCAGTAAATTTTCTAGAAAAATATAGCCTGTATGAATTGTTTGTGAACTTATGTTTCCATGATCTGCAGAAAAACAGTCAGTTTAATCCGGCTAAACCTGCATTTAATGGATTAGTGTTTAAGTCACCCAAACATGGAGTATTCGCCACACACGTCACTTTTGTGTGCAACAGTGGATCAGAGACAGTCATGATCATATTGCCCGGTAACCTGTGCTATTCTGTCCTCGAAGAAAAAAACATCTGTATGAAATTGACAGCTTATTGAGGTAGAATAGGCTTTCATAGACTTGGAACTGTAAGGGTCCATTCACACGTCCGCATAATGGGTCCGCATCCATTCCGCAATTTTGCGGAACAGGTGCAGACCCATTAATTTTCAATGGGGCCGGAATGTGCTGTCCACATCCGCATTTGCGGATCTGCACTTCTGTTCCACAACAAAAATAGAACATGTCCTATTCTTATCTGCAATATGTCCTATTCTTGTCCCTGTTTTGCGGACCCGCAAAACACATATGGACGTGTGAATGGACCCTAAGGCCTCTTTCACATGGGCGTCCCGTATTTGCTCCGGATATGTCGCGTGTGCATTGCCAGAAAATCGCGTGAGTAGGCACGCAATTGCAGTCAGTTTTGACTGCGATTGCGTTCCGATGTTCAGTTTTTTCCGCGCGAGTGCAATGCGTGTTGCACGCACGTGAAAAAAAAACTGAATGTGGTACCCAGACCCGAACCCGGACTTCTTTAGTGAAGTTCGGGTTTGGGTTAGGTGTTCTATTCATTTTATTATTTTCCCTTATAACATGCTTATAAAGGAAAATAGCATTCTTAAAGGATAACTGTCATATATATATTTTTTTTTGCTAAAGTGTAGGGCAAGTGATAGGTAACAATTTTGCAATAGACTTTATTTAGCCAAAACGTTTATTTTTGGTAGAAAACTGGGGCTGAAATGGCCCTTAGCAGCACTCTTCAAAAGAGCGTTGCTAAGGGCCATCCGTCCATTAGAAAAGACGGGCTGTGCAGACGCTGTCCTTCTGACTCGTGCTTCCTTGGGAGACAGAAGGCTGGGCACAGGAGTCTTAGGAGTTAAAATTACATTTATATTCCCCCTTTCTATGCAAAACATTTTTACTCACCTCATACAATTGATCGCGCAGCTGGCATTGTCTTCTTGCTTTTTCTTTCAGGCCCTGCAAAAGGACCTTTGATGACGTAATTACACTCACCACGTGGTGAGCGTGGTGACGTCAGTGCAGGTTCTGCTAAATGAAGATAGAAGATTTCTATCTTCATTCAGCAGGACCTGCGCTGACGTCACCGCGCTCACCACGTGATGAGCTCAATTACGTCCTCAAAGGTCCTTTTGCAGGTCCTGAAAGAAGAAGCAAGAAGACGATGCCATCTGCACGATCAATTGAATGAGGTGAGTTAATTGTTTTTATTTTTTAACCCCTCAATCCACATTTTAGTAAGCATTCCGTATTAAAGGATAACTGTCATTTATTTTTATTTTTTTGGCTAAAGTGTAGGGCAAGTGATAGGTAACAATTTTGCAATAGACTTTATTTAGCCAAAACATTTATTTTTGGTAGAAAACTGGGGCTGAAATGGCCCTTAGCAGCACTCTTCAAAAGAACGTTGCTAAGGGCCATCCGTCCATAAGAAAAGACGGGCTGAGCAGACACTTGCGATTTTTACGCAGACCCATTAATTTCTATGGGGCCTGCATTGCGTGAAAAACGCAGAATATAGAACATGCTGCGATTTTCACGCAACGCACAAGTGATGCGTAAAAATCACTGCTCATCTGCACAGCTCATTGAAGTGAATGGGTCCGGATTCAGTGCGGGTGCTATGTGTTTACCTCATGCATTGCACCCACATGGAATTATCGCCCGTGTGAAAGGGGCCTAAGGGTGTCTTCACAAGCGGCAGAGGTTGCTGCAGAAAATTTCTGCTTCTGAAAATCAGTCCCATGCATCTCAATGGGGTTGTTTTAGCGCATACAAAATAGATTTCTGATAGACTCATGAATATAACTTTTCTGTCACTAAATCTGCTGCTTAAGAAAGCAACCTAAAGAAGCATTGAGCAAAAGGTCTTGTTTGATTTAATTTCTGAACAACTGACTGGCAAGAAACTCAATCAATTGACTATAGTACATGATAAAATATAATTTAGATTTGTAAAGTGAAATGTCCCAGTAAAATATTGAGTACAGATTTTTTCATTTCATTATTTCGTATTAGTTATAATGATTTATATATAACACACTAAGGGTTAATGTCTTGCTCCTCCCATCTGGGACAGAAGACAAATCATTAGTAAATCAGACTAATTAACCCCCCTATAAAGGAGTGCACACCCACTAGGCAGATGTGTTTTTTCCAAGCAATGTCTTTTTCAGGGAGGTATATATGTGCTGCCTTTGGACTCAAGGAAAGATACATTTCGGTAAGGAAATTTACACTTTCCTTATCGTCCTTCAGGCAGCACACAAAGCAATGTGAAAAGCAGCATTAAACAAGGGGGGGGGAGTAGAAATCGCAGCCTTAAAGGGATTCTGTTATCAGCATTTAGGCCTATAACCTAAACATATGGCGAGGTCCCAAATAATACACTGAATCCTAAAGTGACCTTATCAAATGCGCCTGTGGCTCTATAATCATATAAAACAGGTTTATATCACCTGTCACTCACGTCATAAATGTGTCCAAGGGAACGTCTCATGATCCAGGGTGCCCGGCTGCAGCCATCTCGTTTCGGTGCCCAGTGCCGCCTTCTGAATTGAAATCCCCGCCCTCCCTTTCATTAGAGCCGCCTACCTCAGTTCATCGCCGCCTCTCTAACGTCCGCTCTCCTCAGCCAGATCTCGCGCGTACGCACTAGGTATAACCTGATGCGCCCGTGCGGACTCCTGGCAGCGGCCTCGTTAAGCGAAGTGCGCATGCGCCGGCCGGCGCACTTCGCTCGAACCTAACTTGATAAACATTGGTTTCATCCTAAAACAATGCTGGTTTGCAATGTACACTAATGCCCATGTTACGGCTTCTATTTTAGAAGTCAGATTCCCTAGAATTCCCCTAGCAGTCCTGACAGGGGCATAGCTATAGGGTAATCTGCTGCTTTGGGGCCCAAACTTGGAAGGGGTCCATCCAGGAGGAGGACTAAAAGATTTTATTGTCAGGGCCACCCCAAGAGTCATATACAGTGACATGACATATAGTATATATGTGTAGGAAACAGACAGAGCGGCTGCTGGGCCTGGCCTAAGACAGCGATCTTGAGTAGCCACAGGAGTGGGGCATGTATGGGAGGAGGGGGTTGCAAAGAAGTTGATGGGGGAGCCCTGTTCAAATATTTGCTGTGGGTCCCAGTTATTTCTAGTTACACCACTGGGTCCTGACTGGCACTTGGTGATGGGACCTTGGACCTCACATTCACCTTGATTTCTGGATCCGCTCCTGTGAGAGCTTAAGCAACCAGAGCTGCAGTTAGTGCCACAACTAACTTAGAAAAACTCCAGGAGATGATGATGAAGTGAATTGAAGATGGTGAGGGATGGCCAACCTGAAAACCTGCGATGAGTTGACAGTAACGTGCAAAAGTATATATGAGATCCTGGCCATAAAATCGTCCTGCTGGTGAATGTTGATGACAGAACATAAATTCACTATCACAAATTTCTTCTGAGAAGGTATTTGCCCTGTACAGTAGTACAACATTCTATTTAGGTGTCTGACGTAATCTTTGTACAATTTGAGAAAAGGTTCTGTAATCTTGCTCCCACCGTTTCAAATTTGTACTTTCTAGTGCTTGGAGAGCCTGAACACTTGGAACTTACTCTTCTCTATCTGTCCCTTCTGAACCCCTCTTTGGAATGAAAATGACAAGAATGAATCTAGACCTTGTGGTATATTGTGGAGACCCATCTGTAATAAAGATTGATTCTAAATAGTATTCCTTTGGTAACAAAACATTCTAGACAGATGAAACGGTAAGGAGCAAAATGGTGTTAACAGAATATCCCTCTGCACACTGAGAGTGCTTATGGAGATCACATGAACTCAGAGACACATTCAGGGCCCATTCACATGACTGTATTTCTTCTTTCTGGACATGTCCCGCAATTTGCAGATCTCATGCAGACCCATTTATTTCAATGGGACGAAGAGATATGGACAGCCCAAGGTGAGCTGTCCGCATCTGTACTTTCATTCCGCAGCCCCGCAAAGAGATAGAAAAATGTCCCATTCTTGTCTGTATTGCGGACACGAATAGGCATTGCCATCATAGGTCAGGATGTTCTGATCCGCAAATGCAGAATGCACTCGAAACTTCATGGGGAAACTATCCTAGAAAACTGAAGCCAAAAACACTTTGCAATGCCATAGACAAGGAATTACTATGTTTTAGCAGGGAAACAATCTTTCTGACTAGAAACTCCCTAACAGGCAATAACTGACTGCGAGGAAAAAAAGTCTTCCTAGCCAGACTGGTGACTAGGATGTTACCTTAGGGGGGCTGCCACCCTGCAGATCCAGTACTTACTGCTCCTCTTCCGGCCCGTACTGCTCCACGTTAGGTCATAGTGTCACTGTTCGCAATCAGGACACAGTGCAGAGCGGGGCCTGAAAGAACACTAGGGAGAGTACAGCCAACGCAGCACTTCCCTCACCACTCCCTGCGCTTCCTGCATGCTAAGCATTCAGAATATAAGACACACTGCCATTCCCCCCCCCCCCCACACACACTTTTTGGTGAAAAAAGTGTGTCTTATAGTTTGAAAAATATAGTATATATAGTAAATTCTATGGTGAGAAATGCTCCAGTGTTATTTGCCCTCCCCACCCAAGTGTGTCTTATAGTTTGAAAAATATAGCATATATAGTAAATTCTATGGTGAGAAATGCACCAGTGTTATTTGCCCTCCCCACCCATCTTCCCAGAGCCATAACTTTTTTACTTTCCTGTTTTTTTGTTTTTTGTTGAACAAGTTGTATTTTCTTATTAGCACTATTTAATTTGCCATGTCATATTTTGCAAAACAATTATTTGCGGGGTAAAATTGAAAAAAATCATTTCTTGGGTCAGTATGATTTATATTAATACCATAATGTTTTTAATTACACTGAACAAAAATAGAGACGCAACACTTTCGGTTTTGCTCCCATTTTGCATGAGCTGAACTCAAAGATCTGAAACATTTTCTACATACACAAAAGACCCATTACTGCCAAATATTGTTCACAAATCTGTTTAAATCTGTGTTAGTGAGCACTTCTCCTTTGCCGAGATAATCCGTCCCACCTAACAGGTGCAACACATCTCCGTCTCAGGTTGATCAGGTTCTTGATTGTGGCCTGTGGAATGGTGGTCCACTCCTTTTCAATAGCTGTGCGAAGTTGCAGAATATTGGCAGGAACTGGAACACGCTGTCGTATATGCAGATCCAGAGCATTCCAAACATACTCAATGGGTGACATGCCTGGTATGTATGCTGGCCATGCAAGAACTGGGATTTTCAGCTTCCAGGAATTGTGAACAGATCCTTGCAATATGGGGCCGTGCATTATCATGCTGCAACATGAGGTGATGGTTGTGGATGAATGGCACAACAATGGGCCTCAGGATCTCGTCACGGTATCTCTGTGCATTCAAAATGCCATCAATGAAATGTACCTGTGTTCGTTGTCCATAACATACACCTGCCCATACCATAACCCCACCGCCACCATGGGCCACTCGATCCACAACGTTGACGTCAGCAAACCGCTCACCCACACAACGCCACACACGCTGTCTGCCATCTGCCCTGAACAGTAAAAACCAGGACTCATCCGTAAACAGAACGCCTCTCCAACGTGCCAGACACCATTGAATGTGAGCATTTGCCACACTCAAGTCGGTTACGACGACGAACTGCAGTCAGGTCCAGACCCCGATGAGGACGACGAGCATGCAGATGAGCTTCCCTGAGACGGTTTCTGACAGTTTGTGCAGACATTTTTTGGTTATGCAAGCCGATTGTTGCTGCAGCTGTCTGGGTGTCTGGTCTCAAACGATCATGGAGGTGAACATGCTGGAAGTGGAGGTCCTGGGCTGGTGTGGTTACACGTGGTCTGCGGTTGTGAGGCCGGTTGGATGTACTGCCAAATTCTCTGAAATGCCTTTGGAGACGGCTTATGGTAGAGCTCTGGTAGACATTCCTGCAGTCAGCATGCCAATTGCACGCTCCCTCAAACGTTGGAACATCTGTGGCATTGTGCTGTGTGATCAAACTGCACATTTCAGAGTGGCCTAATCAGCACCTTGATATGCCACCTGTGAGGTGGGATGGATTATCTCGGCAAAGGAGAAGTGCTCACTAACACAGATTTAGGCCTCTTTCACACTACAGTATGTCCATTTCAGTGTTTTGCGTTCCGTTTTTCACGGATCCGTTGTCCCGTTTTTGGGTTCCGTTGTGTCTCCGTTTCTGTTCCGTTTTTCCGTTCCGTTTTTCCGTATGCCATATACAGTATACAGTAATTACATAGAGAAAATTGGGCGGGGCATAACATTTTCAATAGATGGTTCAGCAAAAAACGGAACGGAAACGGAAGACATACGGATGCATTTCTGTATGTGTTCAGTTTTTTTTGCGGACCCATTGACTTGCATTGAGCCACGGACCGTGATTTGCGGACAAACATAGGACATGTTCTATCTTTTCACGGCACGGAAAAACGGAAATACGGAAACGGAATGCATACGGAACACATTCCGTTTTTTTGCGGACCCATTGAAATGAATGGTTCCGTATACGGACCGTATACGGACCGCAAAAAACGGACCGCAAAACGGAAAAAAAAAACGGTAGTGTGAAAGAGGCCTTAGACAGATTTTTTAACAATAGTTGAGAGTAATGGGTCTTTTGTGTATGTAGAAAATGTTTCAGATCTTTGAGTTCAGCTCATGCAAAATGGGAGCAAAACTGAAAGTGTTGCGTTTATATTTTTGTTCAGTGTATACAGTATTTCTACAGAGTTGTCTGACCATTTGCATTTTGCAGGGTGAGGTGTAGTTTTATTAATACCATTTTTGGGTACATACAACTTTTTAATCACATATTACTACATTTTTTTCTGGGCATTTTTGGATGTGGCAAGACTAATAATAATTGTTTTTGCATATTTTTATATGTGAACTTGGAATAGGGAGGTGATTTACATTTTTAATATTTTTGTGTTTTTCAGATTTTTTAAAACTTTTTAAAAATTTCACTCCAGGGGCTTCGATTAGAGGACAGAGGGAGTCCACTTCCTCTGTCTAACCTCTCAGGTGCTGTGGTTGCTATTGACAGCAATATCTGAGTTGTTAAATGACTGGCATTAGAGTTATCTCAGATCCCAGTCATTGTGGCCAGGTGTCAGCTGTATTACACAGACATGAAACCCCCACTTATAAAGCAGGCTTAATTCTTGAGACTGCTCCATGCACCGCTCATGCACCTCAGACATACACGCACGTCCGCCATTGTGACGCTACTTAAATATTGCAATTATTCTATATTGAATATATTTATGCTGATTTATAAATGACCTGAAGAACATACAGGAGTTGGACAATATTCTAAACATTAAAGAATAGAAGCCACTTGGCAGACAAACAAAAAATAATTTTCTGATTAAGCAGTTGTTACATAGATAGCAGGAATGGCATCTCTACTTTCCACTCTGTACGAACCAAGTAAAATACATGATAGTTTCATGGTGTTTAAAACTTGCATACTCTATGCATAAGACTGCTTTTAGTGGTATTATCTTCCTTGTACAGCACAATGAAAAACATTTAATTGATCAATGGTAAATAGTACATATGAAAAGCCCACATCATGGAAATATGGTTGCCCTACGATCCCTGTGCATCCGCTAGCCTTGTAATTCTTGGTGATACAGTGTTGTCTGCAGCAAGCCAGACAAGAAACTGTAATTGAGTACCTCAGGCATAATTGGCCCAGGTACTACATATAAGGCCTCTTGCACACGAACGTTGTGTGCCTGTGGCCGTATTGAAGTCCGCATAGGGCGGGTCCACAATACACGGGCACTGGCCCATGTGCACTCCGCATCACGGATGCGGATCCATTCACTTGAATGGGTCCGCAATCACAGAGATGCGGAATGGAAGCACAGATCGGAACCCCATGGAAGCACTACTTGTATTTTTTTGCCGTGTGGATGGATCACGGACCCATTCAAGTTGCACGGAATGGATGCACAACGTTCGTGTGCAAGAGGCCTAATTGTTATGGTATTTCTCTTACAAAAGAATGGTGGCCCAAGTATGCATGTTTATAAGGAGTCAGTCTGAGGCTTCCGTTTAGGCCTCATGCACACGACCGTTGTGTGCACCCGTGGCCGTTGTGCCGTTTTCCGTTTTTTTTCGCGGACCCATTGACTTTCAATGGGTCCGTGGAAAAATCGGAAAATGCACTGTTTTGCAGCCGCATCCGTGATCCGTGTTTCCTGGCCGTGAAAAAAATATGACCTGTCCTATTTTTTTCACGGCCAACGGTTCACGGACCCATTCAAGTCAATGGGTCCGTGAAAGAACACGGATGCACACAAGATTGGCATCCGTGTCCGCGATCCGTGGCCGTAGGTTAGTTTTTATACAGACGGATCCGAAGATCCGTCTGCATAAAAGCTTTTTCAAAGCTGAGTTTTCCCTTCGTGAAAACTCAGAACCGACAGTATATTCTAACACAGAAGCGTTCCCATGGTGATGGGGACGCTTCTAGTTAGAATACACTACAAACTGTGTACAAGACTGCCCCCTGCTGCCTGGCAGCACCCGATCTCTTACAGGGGGCCGTGATCAGCACAATTAACCCCTTCAGGTGCGGCACCTGAAGGGGTTAATTGTGCTGATCACGGCCCCCTGTAAGAGATCGGATGCTGCTAGGCAGCAGGGGGCAGTCAGGTACACAGTTTGTAGTATATTCCTACTAGAAGCGTCCCCATCACCATGGGAACGCCTCTGTGTTAGAATATACTGTCGGAAATGAGGTTTCACGATCTAACTCATATCCGACAGTATATTCTAACATAGAGGCGTTCCCATGGTGATGGGGACGCTTCAAGTTAAAATATACCATCGGATTGGAGAAAACTCCGATCTGATGGTATATTAACTCCTGACTTTACATTGAAAGTCAATGGGGGACGGATCTGTTTGAAATTGCACCATATTGTGTCAATGTCAAATGGATCCGTCCCCATTGACTTGCATTGTAATTCAGGACGGATCCGTTTGGCTCCGCACGGCCAGGCGGACACCAAAACGACTTTTTTTTCATGTCCGTGGATCCTCCAAAAATCAAGGAAGACCCACGGACGAACAAACGGTCACGGATCACGGACCTACGGACCCCGTTTTTGCGGACCGTGAAAAAAAACGTTCGTGTGCATGAGGCCTTAATGTATACATCTTTTGTATACGTTAAAAGGATGGGAAAAATGTGATGTGAACTCACCTTACTTGTATGTTGAGCTAATTTTGATACACTGATGATCTCTTTTAGGCCTCATGCACACGACCGTTTTTTTTTGCGGTCCGCAAAACGGATTTCCGTTGTTCCGTGATCCGTGACCGTTTTTTCTTCTGTGGGTCTTCCTTGATTTTTGGAGGATCCACGAACATGAAAAGTGAAAAAAAAAACTAAGTAAGTTTGCATTGAAAATGATAGGAAAAACGGACACGGATCACGGACACGGATCACGGACGCGGATGACTATCTTGTGTGCATCCGTGTTCTTTCACGGACCCATTGACTTGAATGGGTCTGTGAACCGTTGGCCGTGAAAAAAATAGGACAGGTCATATTTTTTTCACGGCCAGGAAACACGGATCACGGATGCGGCTGCAAAACGGTGCATTTTCCGATTTTTCCACGGACCCATTGAAAGTCAATGGGTCCGCGAAAAAAAACGGAAAACGGCACAACGGCCACGGGTGCACACAACGGTCGTGTGCATGAGGCCTTAGGCTGGTTTTCTACATCAAGGTTTTTAGATGTAGTTTATGAAGCCAAAGCAAGGAAGGAATCATAAATAGGGGACACGTACAGTATAAAAGAAAGACATAATTCTCTCCTCTTCTTAATCCCACTCCATCTAAAAACCTGAATCTGGAAACCTAGCTTTAAAGGGGTTGTCCAGTTCTTATTAGGTGATGTCTTATCCTCAAGATAGGCCATGACTATCTGCTAGTGGAGGTCTAGCACCCTGCACCACCGCTGATAAGCTACTTGAGTGTAGCTCTGGTGGAGTTTGAAGTTAAAAACCTGAAGCCAGCTGTGGTGATCTTACTGATTTAGCCAAGCTAGTAAAAATGCGCAATGTGATATGGATAGTAATTTAGCTATACAATAACCCTTTAATTAGAGATGAGCGAATTTCTAAAAAAATTTATTCGGCCCGTTCAACGAAATTTCCGAAAAAATCTGAATATATTTGCGATGAATCGTGATTTAAAACGGCTATTTCCAGGCTGCATAGAGCCTTCATATGGGTGTAGAACACTGTGCCTTACAGTAACACGCATAGGGAGTGTGCTGGGGTAGTGAAATAATACTGTCAGTCAGTATGACATGCAGATGACAGGCGTCACTATTAGAATCACACTGCACATTTCACTTATTTGGGCAGTCACGGGGCCAAACCCGACCAAATAACTCAAGTATTAACTCAGCCTTACAGGTCAAATAACACCACAGCGCAAATAACACCAAATGTGAACTGCGTCTTTTTTTCTCGTATTCTAGTGAAAAATGACAAGAAACGCTTTTAGCGCAAATAACAGCAAATATGAACTTAGTCTATTTTATCTTTTTCTCTAGAAATATTGCAATAAACGCTTTTAGCGCAAATAACAACTAAAGTGACCTGCGTAAATATTTCTCGTATTGTATTGAAATAGGCCACTAAATGATATCAGAGAAGTTAACAGCAAAAGTGACCTGCATATATATTTATCTTTTTCTACAGATAAAAGCCACTAAAGACTTATCAACATTGCACCCCAATAACTAATTGCTGGAATGACAGAGCTGTCTTATGAGACTATCTGGATCCCCAAGTAATGTTTTCCTGCACAATGAAGATTTTCCTATAAATCTCCCTAGCATCTGCACACATCTCTCCCTGCCTGTGAAATGATTCCTCTCACTATCCTTTCCCTGCACTAGTAAATCGTTTCTTTCCTTTTATTTTTTTAGTTTTACTTTCACTCTCCCTAGCGCCTGCATACACGTCTGTCCCTGAACAAAGTATGATGGTGAATGGCAGAATCTAAGATGGCCGCCGTATTTATAGGGCTGTGACATCACCGGGCTGGCTGGCTGCTGATTGGCTGCATGCATGGCATTATGGGTCAACCCGCCTTCCCAGAGTTCCTTGCCCCATGTCCTCACACATGTAGCCACCATTTTAGCCGCCATTGTAGCCGGCTAGCCACCATGTTAGGAAAAATTGCAATTCGTTACCACGAAGCGCGAGGAAATTTGCATTTGTTCAGAATATAATTTTTCCTGAAATTCGGAACAAACTCGACTTTGTCAGCTTCGATTCGCTCATCTCTACCTTTAATCAAACTTAACAAAACAGGAGATGCTGTTTTGAGCAGAGCAGGCCTCTAATTTTAAGCACTAAAAAAAAAAAACCTGGTTTCAAATTTTATTATATATACAATAAGCAGCTCTTCCTTTTGAAATTTCACTTCCTGGAAGGAATGTGTTAAATTTACTGGTGTCTTGAATAACAGCTGAAAGGGAGGGGCCATGGTTTGTTTAGAAAAGATCATCTATAGTCCCATAGTAGTGACATAGGTATCTAACATGCATGTATATCCTGTCCATCTGCAGAATATGATGAGGAAAACTCTAATGGTTTACTACTGCCAAAAATATCATCCTTTTCACTTTCTGATACATTAACGTTTACTGTATATTGTATAGTGTTGGTGAGAACATGTCACAAGGCTATAACACTATATTTAATTTCAATATGACATCAGTATACCACTTAAAAAAACAGACAGGTGAAGAGATAGATTAGTGCTAAATCATTTTAAATCATTTTTCCTTCAGGTTTTTCTGCCTAGAAATTCTTCGGAATGGGCAGCAGTGGAACCAACCTACTCAATGTTACACACACACACTTGGAGCTACAGGATTCTTCACTCACTAGCCTTGACAAACCTCTTGAAGAGGGGGCACCTGGGTACTATCTGCCATTTTGTGACATTCTATACAGTGGCGATGGAGGAAGCTGGGCGGCTCCTAAAAACCTGTTGCCCAGTGGGCCCAGAGGTGAAGGGCAAAAAGAACCCGAACAGTGCCCTGTTATAGACAGTCAAGGACTTCACCATGAATTGGAGTACCAAACGTCACTACATCTTGAGGATCATTCCCTTGAACAAATGCAAACAATGGTAGTGGGAGAAGTTTTAAAAGATATTGAGACAGCTTGTAAACTTCTCAATATTTCAGCAGGTGAGTGATATTTCATGCACAGTACAATAAATATATTGCTTACGGAAATATTTTTGCTGTGAGTAAAATGCTAACCGCTTTTCATTTATGTTAGATAAATATAAAAAACTGATTTGTGGAAAATGAGTTATTTTACACTACAGGTTAATGAAGAACTGGACTATGAGCCTTGCTTACCACTTTCTCCAAATATGGCCTTAAGAGTTTTTTTGGAGGGATTTAGATATTGATCATCTATCCTCCAAGTAGGTCATGAATATCAGATCATTGGGGGTCTGACACCCGGCAACGTCACCTGCCAGCTATTTTAGACAGCCACCGTAACAGGAAAATATACAGCTGGAAGCAGAAGAGTCCGTTCACTGTGTAGTGGCTGAGATGAGGGATATAGCAGCTAAGCACCCATTCAAGTGAATAGGAACTGAGTTAGTACACTGATGCCAGAAACTACACAGTGGATGGAGCCTTCCATCCATTGTAATAGTGTCTGGCGCCGGAGATCTGATATTGATGACATATTCTGAGGATAGATCATCAATATTTAAGTCTAAGTCATAAAAGGCATCACACCCATCTTCTTTAAAACCCTGCAAGCTAAAGTGTAATTAGTTGTAATATCTGTTTTTTCTGTAATTAAACAGTGCTTTCACAAACTTACTCTAAGACTGTAATTCTACAGAAGCTGCTTTTTATTTTCAGCCCTATGGTCCCTTAAGTAGAGATTAAGTGATAAGAAAACCAGTTCTTTAATACGATTGCTAAGAAAACAGTATAACTGTGTTGGTACAATTAACATTTCATTTTAGTTAAGCAGTTCTATGCTCACAAACTTATAGGGTGCTGTCAGATGATATGGACACCACACAGCTGAGCCACAGCCTAGATAAGGCCAGGAGCCGCAGGTCTGTAAAGCTTAGTAATGAAATAAGTGCTGTCTGCTTGCTCTTTGCTAATGGCCACATGGTTTTACGCAAAACTCATGGTCATGTGGTGACCGCGACCGCTGTCAGCACTCTTTTTACATGGGCAGATAAAATGTCCACATGAGCATTTATCAATGGTATAGGAAACAGATCGGCATTCTGTTTTACTTTAATTTTCATAGGGCAACTATGACTGACTTACCACTTCCTGCAGCCGCTCCCTTGTTAAGAAGCAGGACCAGCCAACTTCTGTCCAAAAGAGGGAGAATGGAATTGTAAGTTCCATTCTATGTAAAGATATCTCTGCCATATATCGGCAGCTATCTTCTGGTGAACCAGGCAGGCACCTTACATGTATTATAAGAAATTACAGTTATATAGCAGTGGTTAGGAATGCACAATACAAAGATAACATTATTGGTAGATTATCAATGACAGTAGCAGGGTATAGGAATAGGAATACCACTGTGGAGTATTAAAAATCAAATAGCCAAGATGGCTCTAGTCCAAAGCAGAAGCCAGTCAGCAGGATACTGACATGGTCTCCAAGACAAAACAGTCTGAGGCATTGGCTAGGTAGCAGGCTATTACTGAAAACTACAGTATGTTGGTGCAGTTTTGGGAAGGATGGTCAGGCAATATTTGCATATACAGTGAGCCCCCAAAACAAAATTTACTGTTGGGTCTTAGGTAGGGATGAGCGAATTTCTCATAAATCCGATTCGGGCAGTTCGACAAATTTTTTGAAAAGATTTGGTTCGATCCGAATTTATTTGCGGCAAATCGCGTTACAAAACGGCTATTTCTGGCTGCAGAGAGCCTTTATAGTGGTGTAGAACACTGTGCCTCGCAGTAACATGCATAGGGAGTCTGCTGTCATAGTGAAATAATACTGAGTCAGTATAACATGCAGATGACAGGTGTTGGTCTTAGAATCACTGCAAACTTCACTTATTTGGGCAGTCACGGAGCCAGTGGCATAACTACCAGGGAAGCGGCTGCTTTGAAGCCCGGGCTGACAAGGGGCCCGGCAGTGTGTCAGTCAAGTTTCATAGTTTTTATTTATATGCAAATTACCTTCCTTAACGTAACCAAGGGGCTGTCCCTCCGGCCGTTTGTGCCCAGCTGCACTCATTAACGCCAAGCCCAGCGCCGCCCCGCTGTTAATTATTCACTGCTGCCCTCATCTTTTTCTTTTTATAAGTGCGCCATAGTCTCCCGCATGCGCTGATGTTGCTCACATCCGGTTACTCACGCAGTGTCCTGGCAGCAGCCTCAAGTAGTGTAATCGTGCATGCGCCAGCTTACTATGCTTTCTGGTGCACGCGCAATTACATTACTTGAGGCTGCTACCAGGAAACCGCGCGAGCCTGGACAGGACATAACATTGGCACATGTGCGAGACTATGGCGCACTTAGAAAAAATATATACATGAGGACAGCAGTGAATAAATAAAAGTGGAACGGCGCTGGACTTGGCGATAATGGACGCGCTGAGCACAACGGCCGGAGGGACAGCCCCTTGGGCACGTTAGGAAGGCAATTTGCATATAAATAAAAACGATTTTTATAAAAAAATGAAAGGACAGGTGCACAGTTCAATATTGAAAATTGGGCGGGGGGTGGGGGCCCATACAACAATTTTCTGTGGGGCCCAGTCACTTCTAGCTATGCCCCTGCATGGGGCCATAACTCAAGTATGAACTCAGCCTTACAGATCGTTGTTAGCGTCAAGCTGATTCCACATAGACGTCTACAGAACCTGTTCTATTAAATTCTTATACAAGTAGAGCCCCAGGACAAAGTGGAGAGGGCATCAGCAGTAAGTTTGTTTTGATGTCACTGATTATTTTGCCCTTCCTCTGATCCATCAGAACAATAACCCCCAAAATACCTTCACTCGGTCAGCATTTGGTCAGTAATCCATCAGTATTGCTAATGCCAAAAAAACAGGAGTGGATCCAAAACAGAGATGAATATTTTCATGTCTTCTGTCTTTTGTACCTACTCCTGCTTTTGGCTACCAAATTATACGCCAATTTTGATGGGACCATACAGGCCTTACAGCTGCTACAAAGACAGGATCCATTGTGCGTCTCATATTTCCTTCCTTCTGACAGATCAGAAGACGGATCAAATAAATGATGTCAGCTGAAAGGCAAAATAGTGGCCCAGTCATGAAGTGGGGAGGGTGGGAACAGCATGAGAAGTCCACAGAGTGGCCCTATGACATAGCGCTGAGATGGAAGCATCAGGAGGAGACCACAGAATAGCCCAATGACAGAGTCTGGAGGTGGCAGCAGCATCAGGAGGAGGCCATAGAGTGGCACAATGACAAAGTGTGGAGGTGGCAGCAGCATGAGGAGGCCATAGAGTGGCCCTATGACCTAGTGGTGAGGTGGAAGCAGCGTGAGGAGGCCACAGAGTGGTTGTATGACCTAGTGGTGAGGTGGCAGCAGCATCAGGAGGCCGCAGAGCAGCACAATGACAAAGTCTGGAGGTTGTGTCAGCTTCAGGAGGCCACAAAGTGGCACAATGACAGAATGTGGAGGTGGAGGCTGCAGCAGCATCAGGAGGAGGCCACAGGGTGGTACAATGACAGTGAGGAGGTGGTGGTAGCAGCAGCATCAGGAGGCCACAGAGTGGCACAATGACAGTGTTAAAGGTGGCGGCAGTAGCATCAGGAGGAGGCCACAGGGTGGCACAATAACAGTGCGAAGTTGGAGGCAGCAGCATCAGGAGGCCACAGAGTGGCACAATGACAGTGTGGAGGTGGCAGCAACAGCATCAGGAGGCCACAGAGTGGCAAGGTGACATATTATGGAGGTGGCAGTAGCATCAGGAGACCACAGAGTGGCAAAGTGACATTGTGTGGAGGTGGCAGCAGCATCAGGAGACCACAGAGTGACCCGGTGACAGAGTGGGGATATGGGTGGCAATACCAGTACCAGCTGAAGATGGTGGGTGAAGAAGGAGCAGTTTGCATCAGATGTGTGGCAGCATCAGAGTAGTAGCTGAGGCAGATACCCAGAAGAAACCGGTCTCTTTTGTCAAAGTGTTGGTGTGGCACCATGGATTTTATCTAGACTGATGCATCAGGCATTGGTGGGTGGAAATCCTGGCTGATCCACACCTGATTCATCTTGACAAATGTCAGTCTCACCACATTTTGGGTGGCCAGTCGAGTTCTTCTTGGGGTAATTATGGCCCCCACCGCACTAAACACCTGCTCTGATGCCACACTACTGGACGGGCAGGAAAGCTTTTCCAGGGCAAACTAGGCCAGTTGCCACCCCAAATCCAGTTAGGCTGCCCAGTAGTCCAGTGGATCTTCAATGACAGCTGGCCTGGTGCACTCCAAGTATGCCACCACCTGCTGGTTCAGGTTCTGCTTTATGTCTAGCTCACTATGCAGGTGAAGAAAGCAGCTCATCAGCAACTCTAGACTCAGGCTGCTGCTGATGGAGCTGGTACTGCTCCTGCCACCCCACCCTTCCACAGCAGCCATGGCAGTGGAAAGTTAGAGCACAGAGAGCCCGCCGGTCAGACCTACGAGAGGATGAACGATGGCACAGATAGGCAGCAGCCAACTGACTACATAGGATGTCTCTGTAGTAGTTAAGTTTGTCCTCCCTCTCAGTGGGTGTAAAAAAGGCCACTATTTTGGACAAGTAGCAAAGGACCAACAAGGTAGAGAGCCAGAAGTCATCCCTCTGCCGAATGGTGACAATTCGGCTGTCACTACGCAAGCAAGTGAGCATGCATTGGGCCATTTGTGCAAATGACTTGGAGGGACTCCCTGCCCCATCTCCACTGCATACTGCCACGGTGTGTCTGGGTTCTCTGCCTCGTCATACTCATCGCCCTGTAGCTCCTCTGGCTGCTCCTCCTCTCCTGTCACCTATATAGAAAAACAACCCATTTCACTACACATTGCTTGTGCTTCAATTTCGTCCTCCTCCTCCTCCTCCTCCAGTTCAGCCCCCACAGGGCTCATGTGGCCATGAGATCTAGGTGCCACATCTCCAGTCCCCTGACCAGACAGATTTACCAGCATCTGTTCCAGGACATGAAGCAGTGGAATGACATTGTTCATACCATAGTCCTGGCGAATGACAAATAATGTGGCCTCGTTAAAGGGCCTGAGCAAACGGCAGGTGTCACATATGAGCTGCCACTGGCTTACATCGAAGTTACACAGGGGAGTACTCCTGTCCGCTTGGATCATCAAGAAATCGTTTATGGCCTTTCTATGTTCGTATAGTTGGTCCAACATATGGAGGGTGAAATTCTAACGAGTGGAAACTTCGCATATCAGGCTATGTTGGGGGATGCCATTCTGCTGCTGCAGCTCAAGGAGGGTATGCTTTGCGTTGTACGAGTGGCTGAAGTGCAGTCAAAGTTTCCTGGCCATTTTTAGGATGTCTTGCAGATGGGAGGAAGACTACAGGAACCGCTTGACATGGCTCAGCCCTCCTTGACGCAGTGCCGACACCATTTTCTTCCCGTTGTCGGTCACCATGGTTCCAATTTTGAGTTGTCGTGGAGAAAGCCAGGATTTGATTTCTTGATGAAGGACACGGTGCAGTTCCTTCCCTGTGTGATTCCATTCACCCAGGCAAACGAGGTGCAAAACAGCATGACAACGCTGTGACCTGCACTTGTGGTATGCTGGAGGGGCACTGTGAATTGTCCCTGCAGTGGAGGCTGAGGACACGGTGGAGGATGAAGAGACAGAGGCGAACATTGTCGCTGGAACACCGGCGTGACAACATGGAGGCGGAAGCAGCGTCACCTGGCCAAGTTTCTGGTTGGCTGTGCAGGAACCACATTCACCCAGTGGCTATAGCTCCACATGTCGGCACTACCGTGTACATTGGCAGACACCGACAGGCTGAAGGACTGGCCCACCTTCTGTTCTACATGTGTGTGTAGGGCTGGTACTGCCTTTTTGGCAAAGAAATGACGGCTTAAGACTCTCCACCTCGGCTTGGCAAAAGCCATCAGTTCTCTGACAGGTTCAGAGTCCACCACTTGGAAAGGGAGGGACTGCAGCACCAGCAACTTGGACAGGAGCATGTTCAGCTTCTGCACCGTTATATGAGTGCATGCATACTGTTGTCTCTTGGCAATCGCTTCGGTGATCGATTGCTGACTGACGAGAAGTAGGAGGACGAGGAGCAGGGGCATCAGGGCCAGCAGATGATGGGAAGGACACATAGCTACCTTCGGCTGAGGTGGTAGAGCCTTGACTGCCTGAAATCGGGGACAGCATGCCACTGGGTGCTGCAGCAGGCTGGAACACCACATCGAACCCACGGTTCTCCCAGGCCACTTTATGGTGACGCCGCATATGTTGACACAGGGCAGTGGTGCCAGTATTGGCACCCTGGCCATGCTTCACCTTCTGCCCACAGATTCTACATATGGCCATGTTCACCACCTCCTCATGTGGCTTAACAAAAAACTGCCATACCTCCAAGTAGGTGATTTTACCCCCAACACTACACACTGACTGACTGTTAACGCCGCTGCCTCCTTGAACCTGTGCACCGCTATTTACTGTTCAGGTAGGCTCCTGCGAAGCGGGTGGCATGTTTGGCTACCGACCTCCCACTGCTGCCACCCTGCTGACTCTCGGCCACACTAGCGACTTTCTGGCTCCACTGCTGACTCATGGGCAAGCTGCCTCCCTCTTCTCCCAATGATGATGAAGCTGAGGGAACAGAAAAGGACAGAGGCAGGTTCTCCCAGGCCACTTTATGTTGACGCCGCATATGTTGACACAGGGCAGTGGGGCCATCATTGGCACCCTGGCCATGCTTCACCTTCTGCCCACAGATTCTACATATGGCCATGTTCACCTCCTCCGGTGGCTTAACAAAAAACTGCCATACCTCCAAGTAGGTGATTTTACCCCCAACACTACACACTGACTGACTGTTAACGCCGCTGCCTCCTTGAACCCGTGCACCGCTATTTGCCGTTCAGGTAGGCTCCTGCGAAGCGGGTGGTATGTTTGGCTACCGACCTCCCACTGCTGCCACCCTTCTCACTCTCGGCCACACTAGCGACTTGCTGGCTCCGCTGCTGAATCATGGGCAAGCTGCCACCTTCTTCTCCCAATGATTATGAAGCCCCTTCGTCACCCGGCTCTCAAGTGCTATCAGCTACATCATCATCATCGAGTTCTGTCTGCACGTCACTGATGTACTCCTCAACCGTCTCTGGGTCAGGAGCTTGACCGCTCGCAACACCAGCTCCCACGCCACTCTCCTCATCCCTAGTTGCCCGCCTAGTGGAGGAAAGCGGCGAATGTCTCCTCCATATCTTGGCTTGCCTTTAGCTGCTGACTGTCTTCTCGTAGCTCGTCCTCGCTGTATAGTGGAGCTGAGCCCACAGCATGCAATAATTCTCTGGATGAGGGAACAGAAAAGGACAGAGGCAGGTTGAGGACAGGTGAGGGCACAGGGCCTGCTCCCGGGCCATGCCAACTAAGATTTGCGTCGTCTGACGAACCCACCGACTCTTGGCTGGGGGTGTCGTATGTCACTTGCGACAAAGTCGAAGATCGAGTCAACCATTCAAGAACCGCTGGGTTGCTGGTCAAGACATGACCGCTAGCTGACCCCTGCTGCCACGGCCCCTTACTCTGCTGCGACCTATGCCTGCACCGGAAACATTTAGGCTTTTGCGACTCCCCTGTGCAGGGCCTGGCGCTTCTTTGTCTGACATACTGTTAGATCAAATAAATAAATAAAAAGGAAATTAAAACATCCCAAAAAAGTCTGTAATTTTCTCACTTCATCACACAACGGCTAATAAGCCCTTTTTTCCCCACTAATAAATGCCAAAAAGGGCTGTAAATTTCTCACTTCATAAATTTTGTATTGCATGGGTTGGAAGTAAATTATTTTATTTCAATCGCAACAAATAGAATCTCGACACTTAAAAAGAAAAGGTAGTCTAAAAATATATTATAAAAAACATATATATAAAAAAATGTACTAAGATATGGAATTGTATCTGGAATAAGAGATTGTATCTCCAGATATTCAAGGGCGATATAGATGCCTGTGAAGGGTAGAAGGTACCCTTCACAGGCATTCTGGTGCACTCCGCTCCAGTTTGTTCAGTTTTGTCTCTGTTGACAATGAATGGCAACAAAACTGAAGCATTGTGTTGCGGTTTTGCGAGCCTGTGCCGGATCTCAAAACTGTACAGCACAACGCAGATGTGAAAGTCTGCATTATTTCTTATACTGGTTTTAGAGTGTTATGTAAATAATATTTCATCCTTGTATATTCAAAAAGTCTACCATTTTCTGATATGCTTAGTAATTCTTCACCATTTTCAATATCTCTGTTTGTTGGCAGTGAAAGACAACTTTCTTTCTCACATAAGGAAGTTGAAACCATATGTAAGACTAATACTTTGTTTTCTGGGACGTCCTCCATGACAGCACCACAGGAGGATGTTTGACCTCTGAAGGGACAGGAAGACAGAGAGAGCAAATAAACAACCCCTACCACTCACCGGTGTTCTTCCTGTCCCTCCAGGGGAAGGGCGCTTCAGTGCAGTGAGAGCACGAAGATTGAAGAAATTGGGCTGGAGCTTCATCGGGGGACACATTCCGCTCCTTCCGTCTCATAGGTAGCCCTGCTAAAACCTCTAGGGGAAGAGTTCCTTTAGCATACAGCATGACTACCTGGGGCCAGGTCTGGTACTTGCACAATCCAGCTGCAGAGAATTGTTCTACTGCACTGGTTACCTCCATCCAGCATCCCAGCACTCCCAAGTAGCATGCGGACCAAACAGATGAAGTATCACGAGATGGGGGTGACGTCACATGGCAGCATACGTAGACGAGTGGAATCTTCAGCAGGCTGTAATATTGTGAGGTGGGAAGTTATGTCTCACAATGGGAAGTGTTTACCGGGGAAACTGTCCAGAACGCCGATGCACGGAGAAGGAGGCTGGCGACATCCTACACTACCACAATGGAGGCCCAAGGATCTGGGTGTGAAAAGCACAATCTAGAAACACCTACTACTGGCCATGTACAGTGTATTTTGCAAAAGTATTGACCTCCTTGACTTTTTTTGTGTTTTGTTACATTACAACCTAAAGTTCAATGTTTTGTTAATCTGAATTGTATGTGATGGATCAGAACACAATAGTCTAAGTTGGTGAAGTGAAATGAGAAAAAAAAGTATATATAAAACTATTGTTTAAAAATAGAAAACAGAAAATTGGCATGTGCGTATGTATTCACCCCCTTTGTTAGGAAGCCCATATAAAGCTCTGGTGCAACCAATTACCTTCACAAGTCACATAATTATTGAAATAATGTCCACCTGTGTGCAATCTAAGTGTCACATGATTTGTCATTACATATACACACATTTTTTGAAAGGCCCCAGAGGCAGCAACACCTAAGCAAGAGGCATCATTAGCCAAACACTGCCATGAAGACCAAGGAACTCTCCAAACAAGTCCGGGACAATATTGTTGAGAACTACAGGGTTAGGTTATAAATAGAGATGAGCGAATTTCTCAAAAATGAGATTTGGCCGGTTCACCGAATTTTTTGAAAAAATTTGCTTCGATCCGAACATATTCGCAACGAATCACGATAAAAAAACGACTATTTCCGGGCTGCATAGTGCCTTTATATGGGTGTAGAACACTGTGCTTTGCACTAACATGCATAGGGAGTGAGCTGGGGTAGTGAAATAATACTGACATTCAGTATGATATGCAGATGACAGGTGTCACTATTAGAATCACACTGCACACTTCACTTTTTTGGGCAGTCATGGGGCCAAAACCGACCAAATAGTAACATAGTAACATAGTACATAAGGCCGAAAAAAGACATTTGTCCATCCAGTTCGGCCTGTCATCCTGCAAGTTGATCCAGAGGAAGGCAAAATAAAACTGTGAGTTAGAAGCCAATTTTCCCCACTTTAGGAGAATAAAAAATTCCTTCCCAACTGCAATCAGGCAATCAGAATAACTCCCTGGATCAACGACCCCTCTCTAGTAGCTATAGCCTGTAATATTATTACGCTCCATAAATACATCCAGGCCCCTCTTGAATCCCTTTATTGTACTCACCATCACCACCTCCTCAGGAGACAACAGACAACAGTATGCATAGTCTCACTGCTCTTACCGTAAAGAATCCTTTTCTATGTTTGTGTACAAACCTTCTTTCCTCCAGACGCAGAGGATGTCCCCTCGTCACAGTTACAGTCCTGGAGATAAATAGATGATGGGATAGATCTCTGTAGTGACCCCTGATATATTTATACATAGTAATTAGATCTCCCCTCAGTCGTCTTTTTCTAAAGTGAACAGCTCAAGTATTAACTCAGCCTTACAGGTCAAATAACACTACAGCTCAAATAACACCAAATGTGAACTGTGTCTATTTTTCTCGTATTGTAGTGAAAAATGACAAACGCTTTTAGCACAAATAACAGCAAATATGAACTTAGTCTATTTTTCTTTTCTTCTCTAGAAATATGGCAATAAACGCTTTTAGCGCAGTTAACAGCAAAAGTGACCTGCGTATATATTTATCTTTTTCCACAGATAAAAGCCACTAAAGACTTTTCAACATAGCACTTGCATCCCAATAACTAAATTCTGAATGACAGAGCTGTCTTATGAGACTATCTGGATCCCCAAGTAATGTTGCCGCGCACGCTTTTTTTCACAATGAGGATTTTCCTATAAATCTCCCTAGCATCTGCACACATCTCTCCCTGCCTGTGAAATTATTCCTCTCACTATCCTTTCCCTGCACTAGTAAATCGCTTTTTTCGTTTTATTTTTTTAACAATTAGGTTTTAATTCACTCTCCATAGCACCTGCATACACGTCTGTCCCTGAACAAAGTACGATGGTGTATGGCAGACTCTAAGATCGCCGCCATATTTATAGGGCTGTGACATCACCGGGCTGGCTGGCTGCTGATTGGCTGCATGCATGGCATTATGGGTTATCCCGCCTTCCCAGAGTTCCTTGCCCCATGTCCTTATACATGTAGCCGCCATTTTAGCCACCATTGTAGCCGGCTTTCCGCCATGTTAGGAAAAATAGTGATTCGTTACAACAAAGCGCCAGGAAATTTACATTAGTTCAGAATCAAATTTTTCCTGACATTCGGAATGAATTCGACTTCCTCAGCTTTGATTCGCTCATCACTAGTAATAAAAAAAATATCCAAATCTTTGATGATCCCCAGGAGCACCATCAAATCTATCATAACCAAATGGAAAGAACATGGCACAATAGAAAACCTGCCAAGAGACGGCCGCCCACAAAAACTCACGGACCCAGCAAGGAGAGCATTAATCAGAGAGGCAGCACAGAGACCTAAGGTAACCCTGGAGGAGCTGCAGAGTTCCACAGCAGAGACTGGAGTATCTGTACATAGGACGACAATAAGCAGTACGCTCCATAGAGTTAGGTTTTATGGCAGAGTGGCCAGAAGAAAGCCATTACTTTCAGCTAAAAACAAAAAGGCACTTTGTGAGTTTGCGAAAAGGCATGTGGGAGACTCCCAAAATGTATGGAGGAAGGTGCTCTAGTCTAATGAGACTAAAATGTAACTTTTCGGCCATCAAAGAAAACGCTATGTCTGGCGCAAACCCAACACATCCCATCACCCAAAGAACACTACCATTTTCAGCAGCCGGGACTGGGAAACTGGCCAGAGTTGATGGAAAGATGGATGGTGCTAAATACAGGGATATTCTTGAGCAAATCCTGTATCACTCTGTGCATGCCTTGAGACTAGGACTGAGGTTCACCTCCCAGCAGGACAATGATCCCAAACACACTGCTAAAGCAACACTTAAGTGGTTTAAGGGGAAACATGTGGTCAGACTTAAAGATTGCTGTTCACAAGCGCAAACCATCCAACTTGAAGGAGCTGGAGCAGTTTTCAAAGGAGGAATGGGCAAAAATCCCAGTGGTAAGATGTGGCAAGCTCATAGAGACTTATCGAAAGCAACTTGGAGCTGTGATTGCTGCAAATGGTGGCTCTACAGAGTATTGACGTAGGGGGGTAAATAGTTATGCACATTGACTTTTGTCCTATCTTCAAAGTTGTGGGCATGTTCTGTAAATTAAATGAGGCAAATACTCAAACAATCTACCGTATTTTTCGCTTTATAAGACGCACTTTTTCCCCCCCAAAAGTGGGGGGAAAATGGCAGTGCGTCTTATAAAGCGAACACTGCCATGTTTACTTTGGTCACGCTGATACATCGCAAGCCGCGATGTATCAGAGGGGTGGGAGGAGGGGACGGAGGCTGGCAACACTCGCGGCGGGGCCCGATGCAGTCACTGTACTGTAATACATCGGACCCCGCTCACGGTAATTATCACATGTAAAGTCTATAATCTTCAAGCAGTGTCTCTGCTTTAAACTAGGGCAATCCTCTGTAGTGCAACTCACTATGAAAGCGGCAGGCAGAGCGGCAGCGTAACCTCGCGATTCTCACTCATTCATGGGAAGGAAGTGGGAGGAGCATTAATGAGTGAGAATCGCGAGGTTACGCTGCCGCTCTGCCTGCCGCTTTCATAGTGAGTTGCACTACAGAGGATTGCCCTAGTTTAAAGCAGAGACACTGCTTGAAGATTATAGACTTTACATATGAAAACGGCTTCATTACACTCTGCTTTCTTCTATACCAGTACTCACTATGAAAGCAGCGGTCCTGCCGGCGCGTGACGTCACTCACTCGGTCATGCTCCTCCCACTTCATTAATGAAGCTGGCAGGAGCGTGACTGACTGAGTGAGTGACGTCACGTGCTGGCCGGACTGCTGCTTTCATAGTGAGTACTGGTATAGAAGAAAGCAGAGCCATTAAAAGATTTTACATATAAAGTCTACTGTGTGCCCGGTGGTGTAATGGGGGTCACTATTCACACAGGGACAATATACTGTGACACATGATACTGTGACCAGCATAAGATCATCTTATGCTGGTCACAGTATCATATGTGTCACAGTATATTGTCCCTGTGTGAATAGTGACCCCCATTACATAAGATGCTATATATGATGCTACATCCCCCGTAGTAGTGCGTCACCCACAGGTCCCCCCATAACAGTGCGTCACCCACAGGTCCCCCCATAACAGTGCGTCACCCACAGGTCCCCCCATAACAGTGCGTCACCCACAGGTCCCCCCATAACAGTGCGTCATCCACAGACCACCATTAGTTCAAAACCCCTCTAAAAGCACACCATTAGTTCAAAACCCCTCCAAAAGCACACCTTTTGGTTCAAATTTTTTTTTTCTTATTTTCCTCCTCAAAAATCTAGGTGCGTCTTATCATCAGGTGCGTCTTATAAAGCGAAAAATACGGTATATTAAAGGGATTTTCCCATCTCAGATAATGGGGGCATATCGCTAGCATATGCCCCCATTGTCTGATAGGTGCGGGTCCTATAATGAGAGCGGAGCGGGGAAATGAACGTAGGGCCACTGAGCATGTGCAGCCACCCTCTATTCATTTCTATAAATGGCTCGGCTATTTCCGTTGGCCCCATAGAAATGAATGGGAGCATGGGCCGCACATGCGCGGTGCGCTCCCATTCACTTCAGGAATAGTAAAAAAACATCCAGCTCCTTTTCCTTAAAAACCAATGCTTTATTCTTTCACATATTCAATTAAGATTTATGTGTACAAACGGAGAAACCCTTGCACAATGTGACGCGTTTCGGGCCACTTGCGTATGGGCCCTTCATCCAGACATGATGTCAGGATAAAGGGCCCATACGCAAGTGGCCCGAAACGCGTCACATTGTGCTACAGTTTCTCCGTTTGTACACATGGATTTTAATTGAATATGTGAAAGAATAAAGCATTTGTTTTTAAGGAAAAGGAGCTGGACGTTTTTTTGCTATTCCTGGATTGCTCACCTGGCTGCGTCTAGACCAGTACAGTCCATGACTCACTGGAGGTGAGGGCTGCAGTAAATGAATTTTTTTATTTTTTTGCTCCTATTCACTTCTATGAGACCAGCGCATGGTGGTGGACAGACCCCGGGAAATCCGGGGTCCTTCAGCCACAGCACTCCCCGGTTCATTCTCGTTGTAGGTGCGGGTCCCAGCGGACTTTCATTGACTGATCCAGCATAGATACTCCATTGCCTAAGCAAGACAATGACACCTGTGCCTGCTGGTGTGTTCAGGGATCCTTGCAGGTTGTCGAGCACACAGACCATGCTGATGTAAACGGTTTTGAATGGTCTGACGTTACACTTGAGTGCCTCTCAACTTAAATGTGCCTGGAGTTATGTGGCATTCATCATCTGGTTCCGCAGTGCATTGTTCACAATGAAGTGGTCATCAGTGTGGGATGTGGCCAAAGGATGACCACTTCTATGCCTTTCTGTGACTCTTACAGTCTCTCTAACTCTCTAAACCTCTGTTGTAACCTGCTGATGACACTCTGTGACACTCTAAGCTTAGTAGCCACTTCCGTCTGAAAACATCTTGCTTGAAGCCTCGCAATGGAAAGGTACTGTTGATTATTATTATTAATTTTAAAGAGACATTAATTCCATTGGGCTGTACTTCCAGATAGGTTACAACAATATAAAAATACAAGAAACAATAAACTGTTAAAGGGGTTGTCCAGGATTGCGGACATTCTTGTATGTGTACAACAGTCACCTAAATATTACATTCATGCCTGTCCTACCTTTACCAGACATTTCTGATGCCCCTTTAGCAATTCACAAAATCTCAGCCGGAAGTGCTGTTTTTCTAAGAGTCAGTGACGTACCGGGTCCCTTTCTGCAGAGCGAAACCTCTTCTTCCACTTCGCAAGGAGCCCGGTGACGTCACCGTCAGCCAAAGTAATTATTCAGAGCGCTGGATGGGTGGTAGCTAGGTGGCAGCAAACTGAGCTAAGCCACGCCCCTCTGGTCCAGTGACGTCACCAGGCAGGGCGCTTTATTATCAGTGAAGGAGGCAGAGGGGTGTAACTAAGGGGGAGGAATATGTGCGGCAGGAGGCGGCATATGAATTAGGGGGGCGGATGCAGGGAGGAGCAGACAGACACCAGAAACCACGAGATACTGCGCTGCGCTGGGACCCAAAAGGCAGTGCGGCAGGACATAGATGTCAACAATCAGTGGGGGACTGTCGGAACGCTGCTAATGTCGAAAAATACATAAAAACATCTGGGGGGACCTTAAAACAGCTATTAACTCCTTTCTGGCATATTACGTAATAGTACGTCATGGCGGCACATGCGTTCCCACATTTTGACGTACTATTACGTCATAGTGATCAGGCGCCCGATCACTGCAGGGGTCCTGCAGTCTCTGATAGCTGGGCCCCTGCTGTATCAGCCGGCATCCGGCGGATTAACCCCTTCTAAGCCGCTATCAGCACTGTATAGAAGAGATTTGAGGCGGGTGAGGGAGCCCATCGAGTCCGCTGTGTCGGCGACCCGATGGGTGGGAAGGCAGCCCGATGCAGTGCAGAGGCTGCCCAATGCCCTGCACGGCATCGGGACCTGCCTTCTACGGGTGCCCAGGAGATCCAGCCTCAGGCCTCAGTGTAATACACTAACAGGCAATGCATTACAATACAGATGTATTGTAATGCATTGCAGAGGGGGTCCTACCCCCAAAAGTAAAGCCCCAGAGTAGGACAGAAATAAAGTTAAAAAAAATCCCAAAAATAGTTTTTAATAAAAACAATTATGTTTCAAGTAAAAAAAAGAACAAAACGCCCCTTTCCCCTGATTTTAGATTTAAAAATAGAAGAAAAAAGAACACATACATATTAGGCATCGCCTCGTCCGTAACGACCGTCTCTATAAATATTTCACATGATCCACCCAGTCCGATAAACACCATAAAAAATTAAAATAAAAACTGTTTAAAAGAAAGCCATTTTTGTCACCTTACATCACAAAAAGTGCAACACCAAGCCATCAAAAAGGCGTATGCCCCCCAAAATGGTACCAATCAAACAGTCACCTTATCCCGCAAAAAATGAGATCCTACCCAAGACAATTGCCCAAAAAATTTAAAAACTATAGCTCTCAGAACATGGAGACACAAAAACATCATTTTTTTGGTTAAAAAAATCTAAATTTTGTGTTAAAGTGAAATAAGTATAAAAATGTGTACATATTAGGTATTGTCGCGTCCGTAACAACCAGCTCTATAAAAATATCACATGAATTAACCCCTCAGGTGAACACAGTAAAAAATAAAATAAAAACTGCCAAAAAAAGCTATTTTTTGTCACCTTACATCACAAAAAATTGCAACACCAACCGATCAAAAAGGCGTATGCCCCCCAAAATAGTACCAATCAAACCATCACCTCATCCTACAAAAAATGAGATCCTAACTAAGACAATCTCCCAACAAAATAAAATAACTATGACTCTCAGACAATGGAGACACTAAAATATGATTATTTTTTGCTTCAAAAATGCTATTATTGCGTTAAAATGAAATAAAAAAAGTTAATATGTTAGATATCGCCGTGTCCGAAACAACCTGCTCTATAAAAATATCGCATGACCTAACTCTTCAGTTGAACACCGTAAAAAAAAACATAAAAACAGTGCCAAAAAAGCAATTTTTTGTTACCTAACATCATTTAAAGTGCAACACCAAGTGATCAAAAAGGCGTATGTCCCCCAAAATAGAACCAATCAAACCGTCATCTCATCCCACAAAAAAATGATCCTCTACCTAAGAAAATCGGTCAAAAAATAAAAAAGCCATGGCTCTCAGACTATGGAGACACTAAAACATATTTTTTTTTGCTTCAAAAATGCTATTATTGTGTAAAACTTAAATAAATAATAAAAAGTATACATATTAGTTATTGCCACGTCCATAACGATCTTCTCTATTAAAATATCACATGACCTAACCCCTCAGGTAAATTCTGTAAAAATAAATAAATAAAAACTGTGCCAAAACAACCAATTTTTTTTGGTCACCTTGCCTCATAAAAGTCATAAAGTGTAATAATGAATGATCAAAAAATCACATGTACCCAAAAATGGTACCAATAAAAATGTCAACTCTTCCCGCAAAAAATGAGCCCCTGCACAAGATGATTGGTATAAAAAAATATGTTGTTCAAAAAATGGAGACACAAAAACATTTTTTTTTCAAAAATGCTTTATTATGTAAAACTGAAACGAATAAAGAAAAAAAGTAGACATATTTGTTATCACCACATCCGAAAAATAGAGCATGATCTTACATTTCCTCACAGTTCCCTAGTTTCCAAAATGGGGTCACTTTTGGGAGTTTCTACTTTAGGGGTGCATCAGGGGGGTTTCAAATGGGACATGGTGTTTAAAAACCAGTCCATCAAAATCTGCCTTCCAAAAACCATGCGGCAGTCCTTTCCTTCTGCGCCCTGCCATGTGCCCTTACATCAGTTTATGACCACATGTGTGGTGTTTCTGTAAACCTCAGAATCAGGCCTCTTTCACACGACTGTATGGATTTTTCAGTGTTTTGTGGTCCGTTTTTCACGGATCCATTGTTCATTTTTTGTTTCTGTCGTGTTTCCGTTTCTGTTCTGTTTTTCCATTCCATTTTTCTGTATGGCATATACAGTACACAGTAATTACATAGAAAAAATTGGGCTGGGCATAAAATTTTCAATAGATGGTTCCGCAAAAACGGAACGGATACGGAAGACATACGGATGCATTTCTGTATGTGTTCAGTTTTTTTGCGGACCTATTGAAATGAATGAACACAAAAAATAGCCCGTATACGGAACGCAAATAACGTTTATGTGAACGAGCCCTCAGGGTAATAAATGTTGAGTTTTGTTTGGCTGTTAACCCTCAATATGTTAAAGAAAAAAAAAATTTAATGGAAAATCTGCCAAATTTTTTTGGACATTTTATCTCCATTTTCCTTTTAATCCTTGTGGAACACCTAAAGGGTTAACAAAGTTTGTAAAATCTGTTTTGAGGAACTTGAAGGGTGTACCTTCTACAATGGGGTCATTTATGGGGGGGGGGGGGGGGGGTAATATTATGTAAGCCCCACAAAATGACTTCAGACCTCACCTGGTCTATAAAAAGTGGGTTTTGGAAATTTTCTTACATTTTTTTAGAATTGCTTCTAAAATTCTAAGCCTTCTAACGTCCCCAAATAATAAAAGGACATTTACAAAATGATGCAAACATAAAGTAGACATATGGGGAATGTTAAAGGGAGCCTGTCACCTCTACTATGCTACCCTCACTGAGCGTTTCTAAATGTTCATTGTGTTACCCTAAACATATAAATGACACTTAAACATTAATTTATATTTAATTTGCAGACGATTTCAATAAGTATTATACATTTTTGTACTTCCCGCCTTTTATGCAAATTAACATAAAAGAGTCATATCTTACTTGTGTGACCAGAGAAGAGACATATTTTCAAGCTCTGACTCATCTCAGGTTAATTTGCATATGTATCAAATAATTTTTTTGGACTGGGTATTGCGGATGTGCTAGCGGCCATCTAGCAACCCATGTCCTCAGCTCTATACCCAAAATCCAGGTGACAGGTTTCCTTTAAGTAATAAATATTTTATGAGGTATCACTTTCTGTTTTAAAGGCAGAGAAATTAAAATTTTGAAAATTGAAAATTTTTCCAAATTTTTGGGAAATTTGGCATTTTTTCATAAATAAAGGTGAACTATATTGACTCAAATTTATAGAGTACAATGTGTCACGAGAAAACAATCTCAGAATGGCTTGGATGAGTCATTACCACATAAAATGACACATGTTAGATTTGCAAAAAATGGCCTGGGCAGGAAGGTAAAAACTAGCCTGGGGTAGAAGGGGACAACCCCTTTAACAGAATGGTACAGAGGGGTAGAGGACACTGCCTGCAAGACCTTACAAGGGAAGTGGAGAACACAGTAGGTGAGGGTATAGGATGCTTATGTGGCTGTGTGGTGGCATCATGCTCCTTGCAGATGGTAGGCTTTCCTGAAAAGGTGGCTTTTCAGGTTACTCTTGAATGTTTGGATGTTGGGGGAGAGTCTTATGTGTTGGAGTAATGAGTTCCAGAGTAGCGGAGAGGAACATGAGAAATCTTGTAGTTGATTGTGTGAAGAAAAGATGAGAGGAAAAGAGAGGAGAAGGTCCTGTGAGGATCTGAGATTATGTATCAATTGTTAGCTGGATGCTGGCATAGGTTTCTTGTATTACAAAATTGGCGAGGGAAGTGGAGAAGGGACAAAGGGGGTAATTTATCAAAGAGAAATATGCCTAAATTAGGGGCATTTTTGGCAGAGATTGCAGCACAAAGATCCTTTGTGTTGCAATCTGCGACTTCTTTCTGATCATACCAGGTGTAAAAAAGGGGGTATGGCGTGGGGGTGAATGGGGCGGGCTGACAGGCCCCTCTCATTTACCATTTTCTACACCTGTTTTAGGCGTAGAAAATAGTCTAAATATAAGACAGCTAGGAAGCTGTCTTAAATTTAGAAGTAGCATTGGCTGGCACCTCCTTATAACTCTGGCGTATCCACTGCCAGGTTTAAGGGTTATTAAGACTGGCATCTAAAATGCCAGTCTTAATAAATGTGCCCCAAAAAGTTGTAAATAATTATTCAAAAGAAGATTCTCCTCCTTTTTATATATATATATATATATATATATATATTGATACATAAGGAAATGAGTTTGGTCTGCCGATTGTATGTAGCTCACTGAGGATTGCCTCTATTGGTCAGTGTGAAAATTGCAGGATATTACATTTTTAAAATATACATAGTAGTTTACCATAAAAACATGATTTAAACAATAGCTCATTTCCTGATGATACATTCCAATTAACACTTTACATTCTTGGAAAGGATTAAAGGGTTATCACATGACTAATGTGAAAAATTAAAATCAGATATCATAAAGTAGTGGTAGGTTGTGGTGGCTCACTAGCAAGTAGTTAAGGTATGGTGCTGCAAGCTCATATAGAGGGAATCACCCCACCCTCTCTTAAAGGCAAATGTAGTAATAGAGTAATGAGCGAGCACTCATACACTTGGCAACCAAATTGACATGTGCAGAAAATATTTATTATATCCCCATAAAATACAAGTAATAAAATTTATAAGAACAATGTAGCAATAATATACAACATTACAATCACATATATTGTGGTAGATATGATCAACACTATATTCATATGACTCAATAGTGTCGATAAATTCAATAACATATCACACCAAAAAACTTCAAGTATATGCTGTTATTTCCTGTGGACACTTTATGAACATATTGCGCTCCCAGTGAATACACCTACAACATTTTCAGTGATATTCAGTTTCCCAAATTGGGATAGAGCGCTAGAAGATAATACCCCCTCTTTCCCAAATAACAGCATATACTTGAAGTTTTTTGGTGTGATATGTTATTGAATTTATCGACACTATTGAGTCATATGAATATAGTGTTGATCATATCTACCACAATATATGTGATTGTAATGTTGTATATTATTGCTACATTGTTCTTATAAATTTTATTACTTGTATTTTATGGGGATATACTGTAATAAATATTTTCTGCACATGTCAATTTGGTTGCCAAGTGTATGAGTGCTCGCTCATTACTCTATTACTAGATATCATAAAGTACCTGACAATCTCTTTTTAACAAAGCTAGAACCAGACCTGTGCCTGGATCCAGAGATGTTCCCATTAATTGCTCTGCCTGAAGCTCAAGGGAGTGTCCTTTCTGCGGCAGTTTCTCCCTATCACAGCTCAAGAGGCAGTTGAAGAACGAAAATGAGCATGTACGGCCATTTTAATGAGCCAGACCAAGAAATAAGGAAAAAAACAAACAGCAAGTGGTGCTATACAGATACATTTTATTGAATGCTAAATTTTTTATTATATGCAAATACAAATGTAGAATTTCTTTCATGGGACAAAACCTTTAGCGATGGTTGTTTAGAGCAGGAAATCTTTATAATCTCATTTTATTTTTTCCAACATTATTATGCATACGGTATAGAAGTTATTATGTGCAACATCATATGTCTGATGTGCAAAAGGTTTTGAGGTTATGAGGACAACATACCATTACTTCATGCAAATAAAATATCTCTACTGAATATACTGTACCTACTCAGACACTGACATTTTATTAAGTGACTTGCTGACTAGAACAATGCAAAGAGTATTAACTTTGTTAACACAAAGCTGCATACTTGGTGCACAATATAACTTAATTTAAGGGGTTTTCAGGGATTTTAACATTGATGACCTATCCACGGGATAGGCACATGAAAAAATACCCCCAAAACTATCTTGGAGTATAATTGCTGAGATAGAAAAATGTATTAATATGCTAATTAATATTTTGACTTTTTAACTACAAAACACAGGCTTTGTGAGTAAAAGCTGCTTCTTTATTGTATTGTATTGCATGTATTTTTGCATTATACATTCAATGCATTGGTTGATCTACTTTGATATGTTTTGCTTTTCATTAAAAGTCTAGAGGTATTTGTAGCTGCTATTGTGGTTACAGTATTGGTTTATGTGAACACATGTCAGTTATCTCTCAGGGGTATAAACTGTTTTATCCATAAAACTTCCCTCTAGACACAGAATATTCAAAACAGTTAAGCAGGGAAGCAAGTTTTATCAGGCGGGGTGAAGAAATAGTCTGTTGGTGTTAGATGTTTATATGTATACATTATACAGTTCAGCCTTTCCAATGAGGGTTCTGTACTAAAATGAAAATATGATATAAACTTTCAGCACATTGAATATGGCCACTTCTTAATATACCGAGCATTGTATTAAAATTCTGCCTCTGCAGCTAAAGTACAATATCTGTACAAAGAGGTGACAAGCTGCCACATGGACAAGTTGGCTTTAATAGGAATCAGAGTAATTAGGCTTGTCTGTGCAACAGCTCACAAGGACAGACCTGCTGCCTTTCTGTCAGCTTCCCTGGCTCCACCATACACCTGAATGTTCAGATCAGTGGGGGTGAGCATGTTTATTTCAGTAGTGTGAGATAGACAAGCCTTTCCTCCCAAGAGAACAAAGGACTGGACAGTGAGTGTCCCTGTATACATTAAAGGACTTCTGTCAGCAGATTTGTACCTATGAAACTGGCCGATCTGTTGCATGTGCACTTGGCAGCTGAAGGCATCTATCTGTATTGTCCCCATGTTCATATGTGCCTGCCTAACTAAGTTTTATTATATACAAATGACCTTCTAAGAGCAACGGGGGTGTTGCTCTTACACCTAGAGGTTCTGCTCTCTCTGCAACTGCCGCACCCTCCGGACTTTGATTGACAGTGAAAACATCATCATGCCTGGCCCTGTCAATCAAAGTGCAGACAGCAGTTGAAGAGAGAGCAAAACCTCTAGGAGTAATGGCAATGCCGCTGTTGCTCTTAGAAGCTCATTTGCATACATTAAAACTCAATTCTTCTCAGTAATGCGGGCACATATGAACATGGGACCAACACAGATGCCTTCAGCTGTGAAGCGCACATGCGACAGGTCAGCCAGTTTCATAGGTACAAATCTTCTGAAAGATGCCTCTTAACACTTCTATTTTTGAACGCATTCTTAGGGCTCATGCACGTGGCTGCAGTGGATTTTGCGGTCCACAATTGCGGATCCGCAAAACACGGATAACGGCTGTATGCCTTCCGCATTTTGTGAAACAGAACGTCCATCCCATAATAGAACTGTCCTATCCTTGTCCATAATGTGGATAAGAATAGAACATGTTCTATATTTTTTCGGATGCCACAGAATGGACAGACGGCATTGTGTGCTGTCCACATCTTTTGAGGACCCATTGAAGTGAATGGGTCCACATCCGAACCGGAAAAATATGTACGTGTGCATGAGCCTTGACTTTGCAGCATTTTTCCACACCTGCCTAATACTTGCACAGTACAGTATATATTCCCAAACTAACCATGGTTCGTTTGATATCAGACCCTATGGAATGGTCTTTAGGTAATGTTCAGAAGTGGATTCTATGGACAGAGCACCAGTATCGGCTGCCGCAGGTGGGTCGCAGCTTCCAAGATTTAACAGGAAGAGACTTATGTGCACTGAATGAAGATGGCTTTAGAGACAGGTCCCCGTTGTGTGGAGATGTCTTATATGCTCATTTGGACATTTGGAAGTCAGGTAACTTTTCCTAAGTGACTAATAGAAATTGAATATGGTAAGGAAACCCTGTACTAGCTTATTTTCTGTTTTCTAAATATTTTGATTCTCTTTGCAGCAGCTTGGATGAAGGAGAAGACAGGACCTGGAGACATGAGATATTGTGGTAAGGAAGGAAGTCTAAAGGGGTCATTTATGATTAGATATATACGCCGTTTTGTTTCATCCACTTCCACACCATGTACGTTCTAAAAAAGGGGGAATGGCGTGGGCGGGGTAAAGGGCGGACCGGCAGGCCAGTCTCATTTATCATTTTCTATTTCAGTTTTTGGAGTACAAAATGCCAGCAAGGACACTGGCGTAGAATTAAGGCTGTTAGGCACTAGCGGTGGATGCACCTAAGTTATGTAGATGTTGGCGGCTCTACATAACTTAGGCACATCAAGCGCCACTGCAGGGGTATTAAGACTGGCATATAAAATGAAATGAATGACCCCATAAGTTTCTACGAGTTTAGCCTATAGACTCCTACAACCCTTGACAAATAACCTGACATATTTTTCCATTCCAATGATGCACCAACACTTATTCACTTTTCTTCCAGTTCACTGTAAATGTAAATACTCTAATCATAGTTTTAGGGCTCATGCACACAACCGTTGTTTTAGTCCGCATCTAATCCACATTTTTTGAGGTTCAGATGCGGACCCATTCTCTTCAACACCATCTGCTGTATGCATCCATATGTCAGTTCCATGGCTGCACCAAAAAAAAAATAGAACATGTCTTATTCTTGTCTGTATTATGGACAAGGATAGGACAGTTCTTTTATGGGCCAGACATTCCGTTTTGCAAAATGTGGAACGCACACAGCCGGTATCCATGTTTTGCAGATCCACACTTTGCAGACCGCAAAAATGGCTACGGCCATGTGCAAGAGTCCTTACATAGTAAAATAGATTAACATAGAAGGTCCTTTATGATGCTGAAATACTATGCTGAAATATTAGGTTTCACAAAATTATATAAAATTTTTAAACATTTTGCAGTAAAAATGAAAATTTAAACTTCTTTCAATAAAATGTTGCATAATCCACAACTATTTCATTTTCACAAGGGTAACAGGAGAAAAAGCATGCCACAATCTGTTACCCATTTTCTCCTGAACATAGCAACACTTCATAAACTGCAGTATGGACACACCACATGGCTCTAAAGGGAAGGAGTCCTATATGACTTTTGGAGGGCAGATTTTGGTGGAACGGTTTTCGGGTGAGGTACTCCTACAGTGGAAATCCCTAAAAAGTGAATACATTTTGGAAACTACACTGTCAAAAGAAATTTTCAAGGGGTGTAATGAATGCTGTTTCATAGAATTTAGAAACACTTGAGTGACTTTTTTCAATAAAATGTTGCTTTAGACACTACCTTTTTAATTTAACAATGGGTAGCAGGAGAAAAGGGACCCAACAATTTGTTACCCATTCTTTCCTGAATACAGCAACACCCCTTATATGGTCGTAAACTGCTGTTTGGGAATAATGCAGGGTTCAAAAGATAAAAAGCACCATGTGCATTTGAGGCCAATTTTGGTGATTTATACAGCACTGACTGACATAGGAACACAGTGGAACGTCCATAGCCTACAGTGGTAATTTATTGCAGTCTATGGAAGAAGCAATTGTCTGATTGCATGTTTAAACAGGAACGTTTTGGCCCTTTAAGGAGAGATGAGAGAGAAGTATATGAGGAGAAACTGAATATTTTGTTCGCCACTGTATATACTGAAGAAAATGAACTGTGTCCAAGTAAACTCCCCATTAAATTCCCCATTGTTTACAGCAATGCCCGCGAATACAGCAGGGTCCCGGTTGTCAATTACAGCCAGGCCCCTGCATTGATCGCGCACACCACTCCAGTGCCTGCTCAATCATCTTGACGTACTAGTACATCAAAGGTCATCAAGGCACTGGCGGCCATTATGTACTAGTACTTCAAGGGTCGTCAAGGGGTTAATGATCTTAAAATATCAATCTTTGCACATGGAAGAGGACAGTATACTGCTACAAATGGATCTGGATAGATTGAAGGCTTGGAAAAGGTAAGTGGCAGATGAGGTTTAACACTGACAAATGTAAGGTTATGCACATGGGAAGGAATAATGCAAGTTACCAGTACATACTAAATGGTAAAATACTGGGTAAGGGCTCATACACATGACCGTTGTTGTTTTGCTGTCCGTTTTTCACTGATCCGTTGTTCCGTATCAGATTTTTTTTCTCTCTGATTTAAGTCCTTTTCCGTTCTGTTATTTCACAAAAAATATCTGTATGGTTTCCATATGCAATCCGTTTTTTGCCGATCGGAAACAGTAACTTATTAATCACCAGGATGACAGGCAGAACTGCATGGACAAATGTCTTTTTTCGGCCTTATGTACTATGCTACTATGTTACCAAACACATGAGCAATATGGGCTGGGCATAGCATTTCTACAGTAAGGATCCGCAAAAGACGGATAAAATATGGATGACATATGGATGTGTTCTGTGTGCAATCTGTATTTTTTGTGGACCCATTGACTTGAATGGGGCCTCGGACCGTGATTTGCGGAAATAATAGGACATGCACAACTTTTTTGCGGAATGGAAATATGGAAATGGAATGCACACGGAGTACCTTTGGTTGTTTTTGCGGACCCATTGAAGTGAATGGTTCCGCCAACAGACCGCAAAAAAACGGAAGCGGAAAGAAAATACGTTTGTGTGCATGAGCCCTAACACTGACATGGAAAAGGACTATAAAACCAGTGTCAAACAGCTGCTGCCAAGGCCAATAAGATTAGGGGTGCGTCAAAAAGTGCATGTGATGCTTAGGATGAACATAGTCCCTTGGATACAGAGGGGAAAAAAATCAGCTATCTGGTTTGGAGTAGTGTTGGGCACAAATATTCAAATAGCGAATATTAATCGCGAATATCGACACTTTGAGAATTCGCAAATATATAGAATATAGTGATATATATTCGTGATATATTGTGATATATATTCGTATTTTCGAATATTCTAGATTTTTTTAATCTGAACCCATGATCCCTCCCTGCTTCTTGCTTGTGGGCCAATGAGAAGGCTGCAATGTCTTTATCTGAGCTTAGCAACATCCCTAGCAACCAATAGGAAAGTTGCCTACCCCTTACTATACAAGAACCTCCCCAGCAGCCATTTTCTACAGTTTTTTAAAGTTCTGAGAGAGACAACAGTGTCATTACTGTGCTCTGTGCCTTCCACTCGTTACATTAGATAGATAGTTAACTTATATATATAATACATATAGTTAGTAGGAGATAGTCAGTGTAGGTTATATCCTGATATAGTGTAGCTGATAAGTTCCAGTGCAGGGTGTTAGGCAGTGTGATAGGTTCTGCTGTCCATACATACATGCTACAGACATAGTGCTGTGATGTCACAACAATACATAGTGCACCAATCAGTAATATGTAGTCAGACCTGCTAAAATGTGAAGTTTCAAGTATTGCGCCAAAATATGCGCATCATTAATTGCCCATTTGCGCAATCGCAAATATATTGCAGCACTTTATCTGCATATAAAGCCATTTTTAATGTTCTGCCGTGCCAACCATTTTCTCCAGTCTCAGGAAAATTCTAGCAGCTTGGAAAATGTAGCAAAAGTGACCCACGTCTGTATTGCAGGCGCTTTATGCGAATATTACATTGCTGATTTTTGCAATCAAGAAAATAATAGCAAATTCTCGAATTCACGAATATATGACGAATATTCTACAAAATATTTGTGAAATATCGCGAATTTGAATATTGCCCCTGCCTCTCATCACTAGCTTGGATTTGTCTGGGAATAGCATCTATGTAAGCAAACTGAAAAGACGAGTTTGTAAGCATGTGAGCGTTTGATCGCAAGTGTGTATGACTTAAGATTAAATTACTTTAGATTCAGGGACTTTAGGAGAGGAATACTTTAATTCAGTTATCATTTTTATTATTTTCTTTTTTTTTTCTTCTCTTTTCTGGGTAATCCCCATTACTGTGCTTCCTGATGTCAGGATGGGCTTAAAAACACTTCCTCCTGAATCTTATTTACGCATGTCTCACCTTTCCCTTCTTTTGCTTAGGCCTCTTGCACACGAACGTTGTGCATCCATTCCGTGCATTGGGGACTGCAATGCATGGGCAACATCTGTGCGTCGGGCGGGACGGATCGAGACCATTCAACATGAATGGGTCCGTGATCCGTCCGCACCGCAAAAAAATAGAACAAGTCGAGGCACGGACAGAAACACCACGGAAGCACTCCAGCTTCCGTAAGGCTGGGTTCAGACCTGAGCGTCTTTGATATGCGCGTATAACGCGCGTTTTTGACGCGCGTTTTTGACTCGCCTTTTTTGCAATAGTAAACGCGCGTTTGACGCGCGTTTGTGTGATTGACTGCAATGTCCTATGGCCGCAAACGCGCGTCAAAACGCCCCAAAGAAGCTCAAGTACTTGTTTGAGCGTAGGGCGTTTTACAGCGCGTTTTTCAGCGCTGTAAAACGCTCAAGTGAGAACCAGGGCCATAGGGAAGCATTGGTTTTCATGTGTTGAGCGTTTTACAGCGCGTTTGAACGCGCTGTAAAACGCTCAAGTGTGAACCCAGCCTAAGGGTTCCGATCCGTGCTTCCGTCCCGCATCTGCGTGATTGCGGACCCATTCAAGTTAATGGGTCCGCATCCGTGATTCGGAGTGCACACGGGTCAGTGCCATTGTATGTGGGCCGCAATATGGCCACAGGCACGCAACTTTTGTGTGCACTAGGCCTTATAAAGGAGATCCACTTACAATGATTTAGCTATTATTTTTTTATTTTTAAAAACCTCCCTGGGGCAACCATACTGCAAACACAACCTTCCTTTTTGCTTTGGCTGTACATGCAGTGCAGAAAGGTGTATTTGCTGTATGGCTGCTGAAATAAAAGAAAAAAAAGCCCTCTGGATAAGAGAGGGTTAAAACATTCTAACAAGGATTAATAAGTCCAATAACAGATTTACCTGCTGCAGAGTTTGGAAAATCTAAGGCCCCTTTCACACGGGCGAGTATTCCGCGCGGATGCGATGCGTGAGGTGAACGCATTGCACCTGCACTGAATACCGATCCATTAATTTCTATCGGGCTGTTCAGATGAGCGGTGATTTTCACACATCACTTTTGTGTTGCGTAAAAATCGCAGCATGCTCTATATTCAGCATTTTTCACGCAACGCAGGCCCCATAGAAGTGAATGGGATTGCGTGAAAATCGCAAGCATCCGCAAGCAAGTGCGGATGCGGTGCAATTTTCACGCATGGTTGCTAGGAGACGATCGGGATGGAGACCCGATCATTATTATTTTCCCTTATAACATGGTTATAAGGGAAAATAATAGCATTCTGAATACAGAATGCAAAGTAAAACAGCGCTGGAGGAGTTAAAAAAATAATAATAATAATTTAACTCACCTTAGTCCACTTGATCGCGTAGCCGGCATCTCCTTTTGTCTCCTTTGTTGAATAGGACCTGTGGTGAGCATTAAGTACAGTTACAGGACCTTTGATGACGTCACTCCGGTCATCACATGGTACGTCACATGATCTTTTACCATGGTGATGGATCATGTGATGACCGGAGTGACGTCATCAAGGTCCTGTAACTGTACTTAATGCTCACCACAGGTCCTATTCAACAAAGGAGACAGAAGGAGATGCCGGGCCGCGATCAAGTGGACTAAGGTGAGTTAAATTTTTGAAAAAAATTTTTTAACCCCTCCAGCGCTGTTTTGCTTTGCATTCTGTATTCAGAATGCTATTATTTTCCCTTATAACCATGTTATAAGGGAAAATAATACAATCTACAGAACACCGATCCCAAGCTCGAACTTCTGTGAAGAAGTTCGGGTTTGGGTACCAAAGATGCGCGATTTTTCTCACGCGCGTGCAAAACGCATTACAATGTTTTGCACTCGCGCAGAAAAATCGCGGGAGCTCCCGCAACGCACCCGCACATTTTCCCGCAACGCCCGTGTGAAACCAGCCTAACTCCTTCAATTCCAGAGAACATAGCTTAGAGAGACCAGTGACTGGAGGTGATAGAGGAGATTCATATACACAGCCTTATCTGAGTGACTGTTGCCATTTTACATTAATTAGTGTAATAGAATTGTAATTAACCCACCTATGTTGAAATAGTCCCAGTCGACACAGTAAAGCTAACACTAAGGCCTATTGCACACGACCGTATGGCTTTTTCAGTGTTTTGCTGTCCGTTTTTCACGGATCCGTTGTTCCGTTTTTTGTTTCTGTTCCGTTTTTCTGTTCTGTTTTTCCGTATGGCATATACAGTATACAGTAATTACATAGATAAAATTGGGCTGGGCATAACATTTTCAATAGATGGTTCCGCAAAAAACGGAACGGAAACGGAAGACATACGGATGCATTTCCGTATGTGTTCCGTTTTTTTGTGGACCCATTGACTTGAATGGAGCCACGGAACGTGATTTGCGGGCAATAATAGGACATTTTCTATCTTTAAACGGAACGGAAATACGGAAACGGAATGCATACGGAGTACATTCCGTTTTTTTTGCGGAACCATTGAAATGAATGGTTCCGTATACAGACCGTATACGGAACGCAAAAAACGGCCAGTAAACGGGGGGGAAAAACGGTCGCGTGCAATAGGCCTAAAGCACGGGTTCGTACCAAACTTCAGGATTTTTGGACCCCGAACCCGAACTTTTCTGTAAAAGTTCGGCTTCTGTTGTGGAAAAACATTCAGGAAACGCATTCTTCAGGAAGAATAAGGTTTATTGTGGCTAGCCGGGAGCATTAACAGCTTCAATCGCACAAAGGAAAATGCTCAAAGGGGCAGAGGCCCACACTCGTCTTATACACATAACCACCCTAAACTTTACATACTTGTCTTATCCTCATTGGATAGGTTAAACTCTCTCTACAACCCCATTGGACATCTCCTTAGGCTACTTTCACACCTGCGTTCAGGTGTCCGCTCGTGAGCTCCGTTTGGTGGGGCTCACGAGCGGCCCTGAACGCAGCCGTCCGGCCCTAATGCATTCTCAGTGGAGGCGGATCCACTGAGAATGCATCCGCCTGCCAGCGCTCAGCCTCCGCTCCGCTCAGTGAGCGGACACCTGAACGCTGCTTGCAGCGTTCGGGTGTCCGCCTGGCCGTGCGGAGGCGAGCGGATCCATCCAGACTTATAATGGAAGTCAATGGGGACGGATCCGCTTGAAGATGACACTATATGGCTCAATCTTCAAGCGGATCCGTCCCCCATTGACTTTCAATGTAAAGTCTGAACGGATCCGCTCAGGCTACTTTCAGACTTAGAAATTTTTCTAAGTTATAATGCAGACGGATCCGTTCTGAACGGATGCAAACGTCTGCATTATAGGAGCGGATCTGTCTGATGAAACATCAGACGGACCCGCTCCGAACGCTAGTGTGAAAGTAGCCTTATATGGATAATGCGTGCTCACTTCATGTTCTTCTTGGCCAACATCTGTTATTATTACCAATGCTTGCTTCATCTAATCTATAGCCCCTCACCCAAGTGAGCTATCCCCCACTTCAGGAATGTGTACACACACATAAAATTTGGGAATGTATTGTCTGGTATAATCAGGTGGCATTATACTATATATTTCTAATTTTCTCCTTCACTTTGGGTTCGGTGTTCGGTGAATTAATGGCGCTTTTTGAAAGGCTGCAGAGCAGCCAATCAACAAGCGTTTCACTTGTGTGCCATTAGAAGCCATCACAGCCATGCCTACTAATGGCATGGCTGTGATTGGCCACAGCAGCATGTGACCCAGCCTCTATATAAGCTGGAGTCACGTAGCGCTGCACGTCACTCTGCTCTTATTAGTGTAGGGATAGGTTGCTGCTGCTGTGAAGGAGAGAATAGGAAAGAATGTTTTATCAGAAGTGCTTGTTAACTCAGCGATCTACAGCGATTTTGTTTTGTTGGCGCAGTGCACAATTTTTTTACCCTGCCCTGAGCTCAGTGACACAGAAAAATAATTTTTATCTGTCTGTTAGTTAGGTGGGCGTCGGAGGACATTTTATGCAAGTTCAGTGCACCAGCACAGCATATGTGCATTTGTGACAGTCAAGTACAAGCTTAAAATATCACCCATTTTTTGCAAGACCCTACATCTGGGGCCTTTGCTGCATTTGTCACAGTGAAATACAAGCTTGAAATACTGCAATAATATTCGGGGTTTAAAAAACACCCATTTTTGGCAATACCCTACATCTGGGGCCTTTGCTGCATTTGTCACAGTGAAATACAAGCTTAAAATACTGCAATAATATTCTGGGTTTAAAAAAAACACCCATTTCTGGCAATACCCTACATCTGTGGCCTTTGCTTCATTTGTGCATTTGTCACTGTGAAATACAAGCTTGAAATACTGTAATAATATTCTGGTTTTAAAAAACACAAATTTTTGGCAAGACTCTTCATCTGGGGCTTTTGCTGCATTTGTCACTGTGAAATAAAAGCTTGAAATACTGCAATAATATTCTGGGGTTTAAAAAAAAACATCAATTTTTGGCAATACCCTACATCTGGGGCCTTTGCTGCATTTGTCAGAGTGAAATACAAGCTTGAAATACTGCAATAATATTCTGGGTTTAAAAAAAACATCAATTTTTGGCAATACCCTACATCTGGGATCTTTGCTGCATTTGTCACAGTGAAATACAAGCGTTAGATATTGCTGTTATATTCTGTTATTTAAAAAACACCCATTTTGGGCAAGATACTATATTTGCGGCCTTTGCTGCATTTGTCACAGTGAAATACAACGAGTCAATACTGCAGTTACATTGTTGGTTGACAAAAAAAAAAAAATCTGAACGTGAAGTAATTGTATAAAATTTGCCTGCCACACTGTTGTGTGACCTCAAGAAATTTTTCCTCTTTATGACACCGGCACTGCCTTATTCTCAGTGAACTTAATTGTTAACTATTGGCGGTTACATTTTTTGGCTGACATAAACCATCTGTTAGTTTGGTGGGTGAACGCAAAGAATGAGGAGAGCGTCAAATAAGGGACGTGGCCCCGGTCGTGGTGCTGCTGGTGGAGCTCCTGTTGCAGGGAGAGGACGTGGTCGATCTGTGCCAGCTACACGCACAAGTGAAACACCTTCTTCAGGTGCGAGTAGGTGACAGAACCTTAAGCGTTATTTGGTAGGGCCAAATGCGGCTCTACGAATAGTGAGGCCAGAACAAGTACAGGCGATAGTAGATTGGGTGGCTGACAGTGTCTCCAGTTCCTTCACATTCTCTTCCACCCAGTCTCCTGCTGAAAGATCAGAGTTGGCACCTGCAGCCCATGTCCATCAGTCTCTTCTGCTTTTTGATGACTCTGCTAGCAGGGTTTCCCAGGGACATCCACATAGCCCTGCCCCAGAAGTGGAAACGCCCTGATGCCCAACCACTAACGTTTCAGGATAAGTACATGGGAGGACCACCAAGTACATGGGAGGACCACCGCAGCACGTCTCTGATGATGACGAAAGTGTGCAGACCGACAAGGAGGGCAGGCGTGAAGACTGGGTGGAAGATGATGTGGAGGACGATGAGGTCCTCGACCTCACATGGAATCAAGGTCATGCGAGTGATCTGTGTAGTTCGGAGGAAGAGGTGGTGGTCGCACAGAGCCACCAGCACAGCAGAAGAGGGAGCAGGGTGCAAAAGCGGAGCAGCCGTCCCCTAGACAGCACGCCTGCTACTGCCCACTGCACCAAGGGACCGAGCAGACCAAATCCAGATCCAAGAAGTTCCCTGGCGTGGCAGTTCTTCAGACAATGTGCTGATGACAAGACACGAGTAGTTTGCACGCTGTGCAATCAGAGCCTGAAGTGAGGCATAAACGTTCTCAACCTGAGCACAACCTGCATGACCAGGCATTTAAGTGCAAAGCACAAGCTGCAGTGGAGCAGACACCTCAAAAACAAAAAAAGGTCTCTGGCTCCTCCTGCTTCCTCTTCTGCTGCAGCCTCGGCCTCTTCATCTACCTCTGGAGTGACAGTGGCACCTGCCACCCCGCAAACACCACCTAGGTCACCAAGCATCTCCACAATGTCCCATGGAAGCGTTCAACTCTCTATCTCGCACTAACACTGGAGTGAAAGAGGAAGTACCCCCCACACCCACCCGCGATCCCTGCCCCTGAATGCCAGCATTTCAAAACTACTGGCCTTTGAAATGCTGTCATTCCGTCTGGTGGAGACAGAGAGTTTAAAAAGCCTTATGGCCGTGGCTGTCCCACAGTACATCGTGCCCAGCCGCTACTACTTTTCCAGGCAAGCCATCCCTTCACTGCAAAACCAAGCGGGGGACAAAATCAGGTGTGCACTGCGCAATGCCATCTGTGGCAAGGTCCACCTAACTATGGATACGTGGACCAGTAAGCACAGTTAGGGACATTATATCTCCCTAACAGCACACTGGGTAAATGCAGTGGCGACTGGGCCTGAGGCGGATAGTCCTTCCACCACTGAAGATTGCAGGGCGCTTCTCTTTGCCTCCTGTTGCTTCCTCCTCCTATTCTGCTTCCTCATCCGGTCAGCGTAACACCTTCACCACCAACTTCAGCACAGCCAGGGGTAAACGACAGCAGGCAGTTTTAAAACGTATCTGTTTGGGGGACAAACCCCACACTGCGCATTAGCTGTAGATGGGCATGGAACAACAGACCAATGAGTGGTTGGTGCCAGTGAGCCTCAAGCCCGGCCTGGTGGTGTGCGATAATGGGCGAAATCTCATAGCAGCTCTGGGACTAGCCGGTTTGACGTACATTCCTTGCCTGGCGCATGTGCTTAATTTGGTGGTGCAGAGGTTCCTTAAAAATTACCTCGATATGTCAGAGCTGCTGCAGAAAGTGTGGGCCATCTGTGCACGCTTTCAGCATTCTCACCCTGCTGCTGCTCGCCTGTCAGTGCTGCAGTGTAACTTAGGCCTTCCCGCTCACCGCCTCATATGCATCGTGCCCACAAGGTGGAACTCCACCTTGCACATGCTGGGCAGACTGTGCAAGCTAGAGCAGGCGATAGTGGAGTTTCATCTGCAGCATGCACGGGTAAGTCGCTCTGCGGAACAGCACCACTTCACCACCAATGACTGCTCCTCCATGCGAGACCTTTGTGCCTTGTTGTGCTGTTTTGAGTACTCCACCAACATGTCCAGTGCTGATGACTCAATTCTCAGCGTTACTATCTCACTTCTATGCGTCCTTGAAAAACGCTTCGGCGATGATGGAAGAGGATGTGGCACAGGAGGAGGAGGAGGAGGAAGAGGGATTATTTCAAAGGGTTTCAGGCCAGTCATACACAAGTGGGTTCCTGCACGCACAAACACCAGGTACACAATTGTCCTGCCAGTTCTGGAGGATGACGAGGTGGAGGATGAGGAGATGGAGGAGGAGGAACCATGTTCACAGCAGGGTGGCACCCAAACCAGCTCATGGCCGTCACTGGTGCATGGCTGGGGGGATACAGAGGACACAGACGATACACCTCCCACAGAGGACAGCTTTTCGTTGCCTCTGGGCAGCCTAGGACACATGAGCGATTACATGCTGCAGCGTCTCCGCAACGATCGCCGAGTTGCCCACATTCTAACTTGTGCTGATTACTAGGTGGCTGATTGACTGCTGCTGGATCCCCATTACAAGGATAATGTACAATCCTTAATTCCGTCACTGGAGCGTGATCGTAAGATGCGCGAGTACAAGCGCACACTGGTAGATGCGCTGCTTGTGGCATTCCCATCTGACAGCTGGGGCACAGTGAAAGGACAAGGCGAAGGCTGAGGAGGAGGAAGAGGTCGCCAAAGCAGCTGGGGCACCGCCAGCACCTCAGAAGGCAGGGTTAGCATGGCTGAAATGTGGAAAAGCTTTGTCAGCATGCCACAACAACCAGCACCACCAGCTGATATGGAACGTCTTAGCAGGAGGCAGCATTTCACCAATATGGTGGAGCAGTATGTGTGCACACGCCTACACGTACTGAATGACGGGTCTGCCCCCTTCAACTTCTGGGTCTCCAAATTGGGCACATGGCCTTAGCTTGCACTTTACGCCTTGGAGGTGCTGGCCTGCCCTGCAGCCAGTGTATTGTCTGAACGTTTGTTTAGCACGGCTGGAGGGGGTTATCATAGGTTATATTTCCCAATGTTTTGGGGTGTACCCTAATTAAAAATAAATAAATAAATAAATAATAAATTACAAACCAGTGTTGGCTACCTCCTCCTCCACCGCCACTTCCACCTACACCGCCACATCCAGCGCCTTCTCAACCTCCTACTCCATATGGACTTCCTCCTCTTAGATCAAGATTATAATTTTTTATTTTTGCGTATTTTATGTTATTTTAAGTCATATGCCTATCCACTTGCCATGCTCTTAACCACATTTTGATGCCATTTGCAGCCCTCTTGCCCTTTCCACTTTTTTAGAGCCATTTTAGTGCTCCAAAGTTCGGATCCCCATTGACTTCAATGGGGTTTGGGTTCGAGGTCAAGTTTGGGTCCCGAACTCGAACTCAAACTTTTTTGGGAAGTTTGGCCGAACCCTTCGAACTCGAACATCCAGGTGTCCGCTCAACTCTACTTATTATACATGTTGTAATGGCCAGGGTAAAAATTTAAATATTGATATGGATGGTCACATAAAAAGGCCTCCAGTAATACAATGCCTATCCTGCATATTCATCTTTTTGCATAGACACATAGCTGTGGTTCACCTGATGAAAAACATTATTATTTTTTTTTTATCTGAGGCTCCATTCCTCAGTTATAATAATTTTTCTTAATATGCAAATTAGACCTTTGGTGCAATGAAGATGTGATCATTGCTCTTATTATATCTAAGCTGCGCTCCTTTCTTTGGCCAGCTGTTTTGATGGAAGGGCCAGGCAGTTAAAAACTGTTAAAAAATATAGAAAAATGTAAAAAATATAAAAGTTTAAATCACCCCCCTTTCCGTAGAATAAAAAAATAAATACATAAATAACAAAAAATATAAATATCATGGGTAGGGATGAGCGAATCGAACTCGGATGAAACATCCAAAGTCGATTTGCATAAAACTTTGTTCTAATACTGTATGGAGCAGGAGCTCCGTACAGTTTTAGTATGTATTGGCTTCGATGTGCCAAAGTTATCGCTTCGCGAAGTCTCGCTCAATAACTTCATAAATTAATTTGTACTGTAAAAAAACATTTCCCGAATTCGGGTCAGTTCAAAGGTACCACTTGGATCTGAACCCAAGTTCAGGAAATGGTTTTCCTGTACTATTAAAATATAAAAATAGTTTTTCCAACGTGTCACTCATGAGCTAAAAGTAAGTGGTTGCTGAGAACCAGCATCATAGTCATTGCAGCATAGGCCTTGAAAAGGGTCAAATCTACCTGAGAAGAGTCATGGTTATTCATAATCTCCAGCTCTCCCAGCCCATCTGCTGATGATTGGCAGTTCTCTCCTAGAGAGAAAGGGAGAAAACTAGGTAGAAAACTAAACTGTCAATCATTAGCAGGTGGACAGGTAGAGCAAGAATTCATGAACAACCATGACTCTTCTCAGGTGGCCGTGACTCTTTTCCAGGCCCAGTCTGTGATTTTGGTTCTCGGCAACCACTTACTTTTAACCCTTTCATGACAAAAGGTCATTGATGCCCCAGTGTCCAGGTCAAAATTTACAAATCTGACATGCATCACTTTATGTGGTAATTGCTTTGGAACACTTTTATTTATCCAAGCCATTCTGAGATTGTTTTCTCGTGACATATTGTACTTCATAATGGTCATAAATTTGAGTCAATATATTTCACCTTTATTTATGAAAAAATCCCAAATTTACCAAAAATTTTGAAAGATTCACAATTTTAAAAATTTCTATTTCTCTGCTTCTAAAACAGAAAGTCATACCTAATAAAATATTTATTACTTAACATTTCCCATATGTCTACTTTATGTTGGCATCATTTTGGAAATGTCATTTTATTTTTTTAGGACGTTAGAAGGCTTAGAAGTATAGAAGCAATTCTTAAAATTTTTAAGAAAATTTCCAAAACCCACTTTTTTAGGACCAGTTCAGGTCTGAAGTCACTTTGTGGGGCTTATAAAGTGGAAACCCCCGATAAATGACCCCATTGTAGAAACTACACCCCTCAAGTTACTCAAAATAGATTTTACTAACTTTGTTAACCCTTTAGGTGTTCCACAAGAATTAAAGGAAAATGGAGATAAAATTTCTAAACTTCACTTTTTTGGCAGATTTTCCATTTTATTAAAAAATTTTCTTTAACACATTGAGGGTTAACAGGCAAACAAAACTCAATATTTATTACCCTGATTCTGCGGTTTACAGAAACACCCCACATGTGGTCGTAAACTTATGTAAGGGCGCACGGCAGGGCGCAGAAGGAAAGGAACGCCGTATAGTTTTTGGAAGGCAGATTTTGCTGGACTGGTTTTAGATGCCATGTCCCATTTAAAGCCCCCCTGATGCACCCATACAGTAGAAACTCCCAAAAAGTTACCCTATTTTGGAAACTAGGGGATAAGGTGCCAGTTTTATTGGTACTATTTTGGGGTACATATAATTTTTAATTGCTCTATATTAAGTTTTTTGTGAGGCAAGGTAACAAAAATTTGGCACAGATTATTATTATTTTTTTTACAAGATTCATCTGACAGGGTAGATCATGTGCTATTTTTATAGAGCAGGTTGTTACGGACGCAATGATATCAAATATGTCTACTTTGTTTGTTTGTTTGTTTCAGTTTTACATAATAAAGCATTTTTGAAAAAGAAATTATGTTTTTGTGTGTCCATTTTCTGAACGCCATATGTTTTTTTTATTTTTTGGCCGATCGTCTTGTGCAGGGGCTCGTTTATTTGCAGAAAGAGTTGAGGTTTTTATCGGTACCATTTTTGGGTACATAGGATTTTTTGATCATTCATTATTACACTTTGTGGGGCCAGGTGACCAAAAAATTGGCTGTTTTGGAACAGTTTTTATTTATTTATTTTTACAGCATTTATCTGAAGGGTTAGGTCATGTGACAGTTTTATAGAGCAGATCGTTATGGACGTGGCAATACCTAATATGTATACTTGTTCTTATTTATTTAAGTTTTACACAATAATAGCATTTCTGAAACCAAAAAAATTATAATTTAGTGTCTCCATAGTCTGAGAGCCATAGCTTTTTTATTTTTTGGCCGATTGTCTTAAATAGGGGCTCATTTTTTGCGGGATGAGGTGACGGTTTGATTGGTACTATTTTGGGGGTCATAAGCCTTTTTGATCGCTTGCTGTTGCACTTTTTGGCTTTTTTGGCACAGTTATTTTAATATTTTTTTACAGTGTTTACCTGAGGGGTTAGGTCATGTGATATTTTTATCGAGCAGGTTATTACAGATGTGTGCACTTCCTTTCAGTCCGGCCGGGTACAGGAAACAAATGCTCCTGTACCGCGGATCGAACAGAGCTCGGCCACGCTACACTAGAGGTGGGGGGGAATGAGAGTGACAAGGGAGTGGGGGGGGAATAAGAGTGACAAGGGAGGGAGCAAATGAGAGTGACAAGTGGGGGGGGAGGAAATGAGAGTGACAAGGGAGGGGGGGAATGAGAGTGATAAGGGAGGGGGGAATGAGAGTGATAAGGGAGGGGGGAATGAGAGTGACAAGGGAGGGGGGGAATGAGAGTGATAAGGGGGGGGAATGAGAGTGACAAGGGAGGGGGGGAATGAGAGTGACAAGGGAGGGGGGAATGAGAGTGACAAGGGAGGGGGGGGAATGAGAGTGACAAGGGAGGGGGGGGAATGAGAGTGACAAGGGAGGGGGGGAATGAGAGTGACAAGGGAGGGGGGGAATGAGAGTGACAAGGGAGGGGGGAAATGAGAGTGACAAAGGAGGGGGGGAATGAGAGTGACAAAGGAGGGGGGGAATGAGAGTGACAAAGGAGGGGGGGAATGAGAGTGAGAGTGACCTCACATTAAAAGGACACTATAGTCCCAGAACCACTACAGTTTAATGTAGTGGTACTGGTGTCTATAACCTGTTCCTGCAGAGAAAAGACACTGTGCAGTACTGGTGTTAAAGGAGCACTATGGTGCCAGGAAAACAAACTCATTTTCCTGGCACTATATAGCTGTTAGGAGTGGGGCACCCTCATGTCCCCCTCCCACTGGGCTGAAGGGGTTAAAACCCCTTCAGTCACTTACCTTTCTCCAGCGCCGGCACTGGGAACTCTTATCCCCGAACGTCCTCTCAGCTGCGAATGCGCATGTGCACGCATTTAAAAATATGTTCCACGTCTTCCCACTGTAATTTTCACAGTGAGAATCGCGGAAGCACCTCTAGCGGCTGTCAGGGAGGCAGCTACAAGAAGCTTGATTAACCCTAAAGAAAACATAGCAGTTCTTTTAATTTAAATGCTGAGAAAGGGGTGGAACATATGTGATGTCATGATATGGGCAGATCATCTGATAAGGAGGGGGGCGGCAATTTTTATCTTGCCTAGGGCGGCAAAAATCCTTACACCGGCCCTGCTCCCTTTGCAGAGCAGGGCAGTCTTTTTTTTTATGCCCACAAATACTCATGAGGAAAACCTCAGAGATTGTTGTTATTGTAGGTAAACAATGAGCCAGAAAAGAACCAGGGAGATAGGAAAATAGAATGAGCAAATGAGAAAAATGATATATATTTTTTTTGCCTAATACTTCCTTAGCTTAGTTATATATTGCTGACTATCAGATTTACAGTACTATATATTTTTTTCATAACTCGGACAACCCCTTTAACACATTCTCTGCCTTTGCCTATTTTTTTAATTTATCTCAGACAACCCCTTAATGCCCAATTACGTATATGTACGTCATATCTGGACGTGACTTAAAGCCCAGTGACATACATGTACGTCACCAGATCCGCGGGGCTCTGGGGAACAATCGGGGGAGAATCGCCATACCATGTCTGCTCTTACCAGCAGGCAGCCATGTCAGGTAAGGGCAGCATGGTTCTGAACCGCCCCCCCCCCCCCCCCCTGCAGCCCCGATCGCTGCTAATGGCCAGATTCCTTAGACATTTGCATCACAGTTCTGGCTGCGATACAGAGCTGCAGGGGAGGGCAGGGGGTGCCATGTGGAGGTGACCGGTGCTGAACAAGTCAGCACCTGTCTCCTCCTAAGTCAGACAGGGGACACCAGTGTTTTGGGTACCCTGCCAGCGCTACTATTGGCTGGAACAACGCTCCAGCCAATGGCAGCGCTATAGCTGCAAAGGAAGAGGCTGAACTTCCCTGCATGCAGTCATTCTAACTGGTGACTGCATGCAGAGAGATTATGTGCCTTTCTGTGCTGCTTGTGGCTTGCTGGGACTTGTGGCGCACACCACTGCAATTTAACCCCTTTCCTGCTGAAAAGAAGAAAGAACATCTGGAATTGCTGCACAGATTTTTTTTTTAATTTGCAGCTGTTCCAGATCCCTAAACCACTCTCCATCCCTGTCTCTTACTGTGTGCGTGCGTGTGTAAGACCGTGAACTGGGGAGAGACACCCAGGATACAGCAAAGTCACAGACACGAACACCAGCGTTTGTGCAAAAAACAGAAACTTTACTGAACAGTAGAATTAAACACAATCTCAAATGTAGTGAAAATGTCCTGAAGTTACATACGCTCGGCTTGGAAGCCGAGACCCCTGTGCTGCACAGCACAGCACCCCAAGATGGCCGACAGACACCACTTGCAATGCTTTACCTATTGCGAGCATACCTATCACTGCCTCGCTTTACCTATTATTACCCTAGAGAACGGGAATAATTGTGTGGGATGCAAGATACAGGCGACCCGCGGTGCAGCACAAGAGCTCACAATCTTAAAGGTATATACTATAATTTTGCCTTCCCTTGTTCCCAAACGACATTGTTGCACGTGTCCTTAATACTCCCAATACTCCCAGACACTGGAGTAGCTTTGTAACACAGTCCTTGTAGCACAATCCTTGTGACATGATTCTTGCAACCTGCTGCACACAGAATCCCTATCTATCTGACTAAATTCAGGCATGAATCACATATCTCGTATGTACTGGCTCCCACAATTTACTGCAGTGTGTGCACAATCTGGCTTACCGACGACCCGGGTATGGTATTTATCCTGTGGCGACTTAAACCAAATTAAAAGTCCTTCCATCCACCATGAGGCCCTGCAGAGTCTGTAAACAAATCACAGTGGTATTATAGGGTTACGAAAAGTATCAATATAATAAATCACAGAGAGAAATTACTTTTCATCTAAAACATAACTTTTACTATCGTTGATTAAAATATTACACCATCTTAAAATGAGTGTTAGGCTACATCAAATAAATAGACAGGCCTTACTTTGGACGTATCAGGATAGTGCAGTCCGATGTATAAAAAATATAACGGCAACTTACAGTTAGATGACTGTGGACCTGGCCATACGGTGAAAGTGAGGTGGTAGAGAAGGGGAGGGGAACAAAATCCCTAATACGTCCCTCAAAGTACCCCTGCCTACAGGCAGAGCACCCGCCCCGAAAGGGGCGACCCCACCTCTCGGTGGCTAAGCCCTCGCTGTCGCCTAATGTTACCCTGCCTTTAAGGATAGATGATGTTCGTCCCTTCTTAGCAGTTTGTTCCGACGCGTTTCCCCAGAAATTGTAAAGACTGGTTCATCAGGGGACTCAGGATAGATGATCAATTGTTGCAGGTTTCATTAGATAATCGCCTATCTGATATTAGAGGGCAAACTTCTGATAATTACATAGCAGACCTCCTGGTATCATAAGGTGCATTGGTATTACTGGGTAGGTGATTCAAATACCTGTTTTTGGCGCCTAGAAGTAAACCCCACCTCCTGGATAGCCCTATGACAGCCTTAGTATCGAGCACAGCACCACTTCCGGTGTTTGGAACGCACGCGGCGCCAGGTGGAACGCACATGTGATTCCAAAACCGGAAGTGAGCGGGCGTCATTAATATTGTCACTTCCTGCCTGTGAAACGCTTGCAGGAGTGTAGGAGAAGATTCAGGATGGCAGATAGCGATACTGCCCACATGATTGAAAGGGGGAGGGGAGTATTAGTGGATATATAAGTTCTGGAGCCATACATTATAAAACTATGCATCTTTTAAGCAAACCATCCCATATATATGATAGAATAAACTGTCTTGACATAAGTATCTTTCAAAAGAACAGGCCCCCCATATTGATATATATCGAAATGGACCAATTCCGGGCCGATATAAGGCAAGTTATTCAAGAATCACATATTTGAAGGGTAACCATAGATCATGGCTACTAAATGAACGCGAGGGAGATTAAATAAAACAACTGAAGGAAATCTGTTCATTTAGTCCCACTGGAAACACTGTATTGAGGCGGTATATCCATTGGGCTTCTTTGCGGAGAATTCTATAATAGAATTCTCTGCAAAGAAGCCCAATGGATATACCGCCTCACGTGCAGCAAGTCTATCCGATCTTCTCACCTCTCTCACAGGAGGGACCATGACAGCGGTCTTCACTAAGCTATATTTTTTCAAAATCTTTTTCTCTGAAGATTTTGTAAATTTAATAGTGGCCCAAACCAATTTTCACACCCAACAATTTATTGATCAGAACCCTACTTCGCCATACGCTAGACCCCTAGGTTGGACCCCAGTAAGTGCAGCAGAGAGGATGACATTTTGGGGACTCATGCTCCATATGGGCATTGTTGGAGTTCAGACATTTTCTACCAGACTCCAATTTACAGTCAGACCATGAGCCGGAATCGATTTGATTCAATTCGTAAATTCCTACACTACAACAACAATTCACAGTGCCCACCCCAAAACGACCCAACATTTGACCGTCTGTTTAAAGTTAGGCCTGTCATTGACCACTTCAGCACAAAGTTTGGTGAGGTGTACAACCCCAATAAAAATGTATTTGTACATGAGTCCCTATTACTGTTCAAAGGAAGGATTAGATTCCGCCAGTACCTTGCCTAACAAATGGGCAAGGTATGGAATAAAGTTATACAAACTTTGTGAGAGTAGCTCCGGGTACACCCACAAGTTCCACGTTTATGAAGGGAAAGATTCCCGGATAGAACCCCCAGAATGCCCCCCACCCTAGGAGTTAGTGGGAAGATTGTGTGGGACTTACTGCACCCACTGCTGGATAAAGGTTACCACCTCTATATTATACCAGCATACCCCTATTCAGGTCCCTAAATGCCAGAGGTACTGTGGCTTGTGGCACTGTACGCAGAAATCAAAGAGGCCTCTTTATATCCCTGGTAGGACAACCACTGAGAATGGGTGAAAGTAGGGCTCTCCACAATGAGAACATGCTGTTGGTTAAGTACAAGGACAAGAGGGATGTCCTTGTACTGACCACCATTCACACTAATGCCAGCTCCCCTGCCTCTGTACGTGGTACCACTACCACTGTCCCCAAACCAGTTTGTATCCTGGACTACAACAGGCACAAGGGAGGGGTGGATCTTGCAGATCAACTTACGAAGCCCTACAGTGCCGCACGAAAAATGAAAGTGTGGTACAAAAAGCTGGCCGTACACATTGTACAGATGGCAATGTGCAATGCATACATGCTATTTCATTCTACAGGCCACAGAGGAGCTTTCCTTCAGTTCCAAAAGGTGGTAATCAAGGCCCTAATATTTCAAACCAAGGTCGATGAGGGTCCCAGTACTTCTGGAAGTTATGGTGCCGTGTCGTACCAGGGCAACATTTTCCAGGTCAAGTCCCCCAAACAGCAAGGAAGGGAAGGACCCAAAAAAGACACCATTTACCACTGCGAAACCTGCCCTGAAAAACCTGGCCTATTCATGCAGGAGTGTTTCAAAATCCACCACTCATCCACCACTCATTAATTTAATTTCATCCTTTATGCTCCCTGTAATATTTCCACTTTATATCTCTGATTTAGTCAACCCCGCTTGCATATCCACTTTCCAACAACCACTACATATTCTTTTCTGTGAGACAACTGTTAGGTCAAAAGTGCCCTTTTCACCCCTTAAAATATTCATACAGGGGTGCTTGTTCTGAAATGGGGTCACTTCTTAGGCCTCTTTCACACAAGCTTGACGGATTAGGTCCGGATGCGTTCAGGGTGCGTTCAGTGAAACTCGCACTATTTTGCAAGCAAGTTCAGTCAATTTTGTCTGCGATTGAGTTGAGTTGTTCAGTTTTTTCCTCACGGGTGCAATGCGTTTTGATGCGTTTACAAACAAAATCTCTTAGCAACCATCAGTGAAAAACGCATCGCACCCGCACTTGCTTGCGGATGCAATGCGTTTTTCACGCAGCCCCATTCACTTCTATGGAGCAGGGCTGCGTGAAAAACGCAGAATATAGAACATGCTGCGATTTTCACACAACGCAGAACTGATGCGTGAAAAACAACGCTCATGTACACAGACCCATTGAAATGAATAGGTCAGGATTCAGTGCGGGTGCTATGCGTTCACGGCGCAGAAAACCCGCTCGTGTGAAAGGGGCCTTAAGGTTTTTCATTTCTGGGGACCTCAGGAATTTTTTTAATGCGACATGGCAGCTAAAATCAATGTCTGTTTATTCAGGCCTGCAAAAAACACATTTTGCACTTTGCCTCTAGAGCCCCGCTGTGCGCCCATACAGCAGGCTACAAGTACATATGGGGTATTTTCAAAAAGGGGAGAAAATGGGGAACATATACTGGGGTGCATTTTCTCCTTTAACCCCGTGTAAAAGTGAAAAATTGGGGTCTGCTAGTAATTTTTCATTTTTACAAATGTGTGCTTTGAAATGCTTTCACAAGGGTTTCTGTCTTCTGTGAGACACCTGTTTGCTGAAAAGTACACTTTCCACCACTTAAAATGTTCGTACGGGGGTGGTATTTCCGAAATGGGGTCACTTGTTGGGGTTTTTCATTTCTGGGGACCTCAGGAATTTATTTAATGTGACATAGCACCTAAAATCCATGTCTGCCATTTCAGGCCTGTCAGCAAAATTGATATTTTGCAGTTTGCCTGCTATGCGCCCATAAAGCAGGCTACAAGAACATATGGGTTGTTTCCTGAATAAGGAGAAAATGGGGAACACATCCTGGGGTTCATTTTCTCCTTTAACCCCCTGTGAAAAAATAATTGGGGTCTGCTAGTAATTTTTTTTTTTTCACAAGTGTTTCTGTTTTCTGTGAGAACTGCTGAAAAGTACCCTTTCTGCCATTTAAAATGTTCGTACTGAGGTGATCTTTCCAAAATGGGGTCACTTGTTAGGGTTTTTTTTATGGGGACCTCAGGAAATTATTTAATGCGACATGTCACCTAAAATCCATGACTGCCAATTAAGGCCTGTCAGCTAGTAATTACTTTTTTTCCCACAAATGTGTGCTTTTAAATGCTTTCACAAGTGTTTCTGTCTTTTGTGAGACACCTGTTTGCTGAAAAGTACCCTTTCTACCACTTAAAATATTCGTACAGGGGTGCTCTTTCCAAAATGGGGTCACTTGTTGGGGTTTATCATTTCTGGGGACCTCAGGAATTTATTTAATGGGACATGGCACCTAAAATACATGTCTGCCAATTGAGGCATGTCAGCAAAATTCATACATTTTTTTTTTTTAGCACATATGGGGTGTTGGCATATTTGGGGGCAAATTAGGAACAAAATGTGGGGCGCATTTTGTCCTGTTACCCCTTGTGAAAGTAAAAAATGTGGGTGTAAAGCAACTTTTTCTGGAAAAAATGTAAATTTTACATTTTCACAGCCAAGCGTTTCCTAAGGTCTCATGCACACGACTGTTGTGTGCACTCGTGGCCGTTGTTCCGTTTTCCGTGATTTTCTGCGGACCCATTGACTTTCAATGGGTCCGTTGAAAACTCGGACAATGCACCGTTTGTCATCCGCCTCCGTGATCCGTGTTTCCTGTCCGTCAAAAAAATATGACCTGTCCTATTTTTTTGACGGACAATGGTTCACGGACCCATTTAAGTCAATGGGTCAGTGAAAAAACACGGATGCACACAAGATTGGCATCCGTGTCTGTGATCCGTGGCCGTAGGCTACTTTCACACAGACGGATCCGCAGATCCGTCTGCATAAAAGCTTTTTCAGAGCTGAGTTTTGACTTCGTGAAAACTCAAATCCGACAGTATATTCTAACACAGAGGCGTTCCCATAGTGATGGGGACGCTTCTAGTTAGAATATACTACGAACTGTGTACATGACTGCCCCCTGCTGCCTGGCAGCACCCGATCTATTACAGGGGGCTGTGATCCGCACCATTAACCCCTCAGGTGCCGCACCTGAAGGGGTTAATTGTGCGTATCATAGCCCCCTGTAAGAGATCAGGAGCTGCCAGGCAGACCCCCCTCCCTCCCCAGTTTTAATTTCACCCCCCTCCCTCCCCCGGCACCCCCTCCCTCTATTGTATAAATATCATTGGTGGCCAGTGCGGCCCCCCCGGGCCCCTCTCACTCCCTCTATTGTATTATCATTGGTGGCCAGTGTGCGCCCCCCCCGGCCCCCCTCTAATGTATTAATATCATTGGTGGCCAGTGTGCGGCCTCCCCTCCCCCCCGATCATTGGTGGCAGCGGAGAGTTCCAATCGGAGTCCCAGTTTGTAGCAGTAGCGTCCTGGTTAAACTGGGACTCCGATCGGAACTCTCCGCTGCCACCAATGATCGGGGGGAGGGGGGAGAGGGGAGGCCGCACACTGGCCACCAATGATATTAATACAATAGAGGGAGGGAGGGGGGGCCGCACACTGGCCACCAATGATAATACAAGGGAGGGAGGGGGGTCTGCCCCCTGCTGCCTGGCAGCCCCTGATCTCTTACAGGGGGCTATGATACGCACGATTAACCCCTTCAGGTGCGGCACCAGTCCAGGCAGCAGGGGGCAGTCATGTACACAGTTCGTAGTATATTCTAATTTGAAGCGTCCCCAACGCCTCTGTGTTAGAATATACTGTCGGATATGAGTTTTCATGATGTAACTCAAATCCGATGGTATATTCTAACATAGAGGCGTTCCCATGGTGATGGGGACGCTTCAAGTTAAAATATACCATCGGATTGGAGAAAACTCAGATTCTATGGTATATTAACTCCTGACTTTACATTGAAAGTCAATGGGGGACAGATCCATTTGCAATTGCACCATATTGTGTCAACGTCAAACGGATCCGTCCACATTGACTTGCATTGTAAGTCAGGACGGATCCGTTTGGCTCATGTCCGTGGATCCTCCAAAAATCAAGGAAGACCCACGGACGAAAAAACAGTCACGGATCACGGACCAACGGAACCCCGTTTTGCGGACCGTGAAAAAATACTGTCGTGTGCATGAGGCCTAATTCTGTGAAACGCCTTATGGGTCAAAGTGCTCACTACACACAATGAAATATTCCTTGAGGGGTGTAGTTTCCGGAATGGTGTCACCTTTTGGGGGTTTCCACTGTAGGGCCACCTCAGGGTGTCTTCATATGCAACATAGCTCCCAATTACCATTCCAGCTAACTCTGCTCTCCAAAAGCCATATGGTGCTCCTTCCACTCTGAACCATGCTGTGCGCACATACATCAGTTTTTGAGCACACATGGGGTGTTTCTGTAAACTCCAGATTCAAGGTAATAGATTTTGAGTTTTATTTGGCTGTTAACCCTTTATGTGTTGCAGAAAAAATAGATTAAAATTAAAAATCTGCAAAAAAAATTTTTACATTTCATTCCCATTTCCATTTAATTCTTGTGGACCACCTAAAGGGTTAACAACGTTTTTAAAATCAGTTTTGAATAGCATGAGGGATGTAGTTTCTAAAATGGGGTGATTTATGGGTGGTTTCTAAGTCTACTTTCACACTAGCGTTTGGCTTTACGTTTGTGAGATCCGTTCAGGGCTCTCACAAGCGGTCGAAAACAGATCAGTTTGCACTCTAATGCATTCTGAATGGAAAAAGATCAGCTCAGAATGCATCAGTTTGCATCGTTTTGGTGTCCGTCTGATTAAACTGAGCCAAACGGATCCATCCTGGCACACAATGTAAGTCAATAGGGACGGATCAGTTTTCACTGACACAATCTGGCACAATAGAAAACTGATTCGTCCTCCATTGACTTTCAATGATGTTCAAGACGGATCCGTCTTGGCTATGTTAAAGATAATACAAACGGATCCGTTCAGAACGGATACAGACGAATGTATCATCTGAACGGATTCGTCCATGACGGATCCGCACAAAACGCGAGTGTGAAAGTAGCCTCATATGTAAGTCCCAGAAAGTGACTTCATCACTGAACTGGTCCTAAAAAAATTAGGGTTTGGAAATGTTCTTAAAAACTTAAAGATTTGCTTCTAAACTTCTAAGCCTTCAAACGTCGTCAAAAAATAAAATGTCATATATATATATAAAAAAGGACGTATTTGTCTGTATGTATGTGTGTATGTATGTATGTATGTGTGTATGTATGTATATATGTACAGTCAGGACCATAAATATTGGGACAATGACACAATTCTAACATTTTTGGCTCTATACACCACCACAATGGATTTGAAATGAAACTAACAAGGCGTGCTTTAACTGAAGACTGTTGGCTTTAATTTGAGGGTATTTACATCCAAATCAGGTGAATGGTGCAGGAATTACAACAATTTGCATATGTGCCTCCCACTTGTTAAGGGACCAAAAGTAATGGGACAGAATTATAATCATAAATCAAACTTTCACTTTTTAATACTTGGTTGCAAATCCTTTGCAGTAAATTACAGCCTGAAGTCTGGAACGCATAGACATCACCAGATGCTGGGTTTCATCCCTGGTGATGCTCTGCCAGGCCTCTACTGCAACTGTCTTCAGTTCCTGCTTGTTCTTGGGGCATTTTCCCTTCAGTTTTGTCTTCAGCAAGTGAAATGCATGCTCAATCGGATTCAGGTCAGGTGATTGACTTGCCCATTGCATGACATTCCACTTCTTTCCCTTGAAAAACTCTTTGGTTGCTTCTGCAGTATGCTTTGGGTCATTGTCAATCTGCACTGTGAAGCGCCGTCCAATGAGTTCTGAAGCATTTGGATGAATATGAGCAGATAATATTGTCCGAAACACTTCAGAATTCATCCTGCTGCTTTTGTCAGCAGTCACATCATAAATAAATACAAGAGAACCAGTTCCATTGGCAGCCATACATGCCCACGCCATGACAATACCACCACCATGTTTCACTGATGAGGTGGCATGCTTAGGATCATGAGCAGGTTCTTTCCTTCTCAATACTCTTCTCTTCCCATCACTCTGGTACAAGTTGATTTTGGTCTCACCTGTCCATAGGATGTTGTTCCAGAACTGTGAGGGCTTTTTTAGATGTCGTTTGGCAAACTCTAATCTGACCTTCCTGTTTTTGAGGCTCACCAATGGTTTGTATCTTGTGGTGAACCCTCTGTATTCAATCTGGTGAAGTCTTCTCTTGATTGTTGATTTTGACACACATACACCTACCTCCTGGAGAGTGTTCTTGATCTGGCCAACTGTTGTGAAGGGTGTTTTCTTCACCAGGGAAAGAATTCTTCAGTCATCCACTACAGTTGTTTTCCGTGTTGTTCTGGGTCTTTTGGTGTCCCTGAGCTCACCGGTGCATTCCTTCTTTTTAGGAATGTTCCAAACAGTTGTTTTGGCCACGCCTAATGTTTTTGCTATCTCTCTGATGGGTTTGTTTTGTTTTTTTAGCCTAATGATGGCTTGCTTCACTGATAGTGACAGCTCTTTGGATCTCATCTTGAGAGTTGACAGCAAAGGATTCCAAATGCAAATAGCACACTTGAAATGAACTCCGGACCTTTTATCTGCTCATTGTAATTGGGATAATGAGGGAATAACACACACCTGGCCATGGAACAGCTGAGAAGCCAATTGTCATATTACATTTGGTCCCTTAACAAGTGGGAGGCACATATGCAATATTTATGGACCTGACTGTATGTATGTATGTATGTTCCACGAAAACTCAAAAACGCAAACCTCCATTTCAACGAAACTTAGTATACACATCCCTTGCTACCTGGAAAGGAATCTTGCGGGGGTCTTAGCTCTCTAGGATGTACCGTTCCCAAGATAGTCCCAAAAAATGACCTGCACTATCCAATACAAGTCTGCCAGCCTTTCACTTAAATCCGAACTGCCATTTACACGGTCACTGTTAAAAGGGCAGCCATCGTGAAAGTCACCGTTAAAGAGGCGGCCACTGTGAAAGTCACTGTTAAAGTGTCGGTCACCATTAAAGGGGCAGCCACTATGATAGTCACTGTTAAACGGGCGGTCACTGTTAAAGGGGCGGCCACTGTGAAAGTCACTAATAAAGGGGCAGTCACTATAAAAGCCACTGTTAAAGGGGCAGCCACCGTGAAAGTCACTGTCAAAGGGGCGGTCATCGTTAAAGGGGCGGCCACCGTGAAAGTGACTGTTAAAGGGGCTGTCACTGTTGAAGGGGCAGCCACCGTGAAAGTCACTGTTAAAGGGGTGGTCACCATTAACCTCTTCCGGACACATGACATACCGATACGGCATGTTGTCCCGGTACTTAAGAACACATGACGTACCGGTACGTCATGTGTATTTCCGATCACCGGCGGGCGGTGATCGGAACAAGGTGCCTGCTCAAATCATTGACCCCCCCCCCCCCCGTGACGGTGATCGCCGCAAACCGCAGGTCAATTAAGACCTGCGGTTTGCGGCTTTTACAGGTTGCGGCAGGCGGCGGTGCCATCAGGTCCCCGTGGGGCTGTAGGGGGGACCCGATGGCATGGAAGGCAGCGCAATGCCTTCCTGAGGCATCAGCGCTGCCTTCCTGTGATGAGCCTGTGAGATCCAGCCCCCTGGATCTCACAGGCCGGAAGCTGTATGAGTAATACACACTGTATTACTCATGCAGCCAATGCATTCCAATACAGGAGTATTGGAATGCATTGTAAAGGATTAGACCCCAAAAGTTGAAGTCCCAAAGTGGGACAAAAAATAAAGTGAAAAAATTAAGTTTACCCCCAAAAAGTTTCAAATACAAATAAACAAAAACGTAATTTCCCCAAATAAAGTAAAAAAAGACATATTAGGTATCGCTGCGTCCATATCAACTGTCTCTATAAACATATCACATAACCTAACCCCTCAGATGAACACCGTAAATAATAAAAAATAAAAACTGTGCTAAATAAACAATTTTTTGGTCAACTTACATCACAAAAAGTACAACAGCAAGCGATCAAAAAGGCGTATGCCCACCAAAATAGTACCAATATAACGTCACCTCATCCCGCAAAAAATTAACCCCTACCTGAGACAGTCACCCAAAAAATAAAAAAAATATGGCTCAGAATATGGAGACACTAAAACATAATTTATTTTTGTTTTAAAAAAGCTGTTATTGTGTAAAACTTACATAAATAAATAAAATGTATACATATTAGGTATTTCCGCATCCGTAATAACTTGCTCTATAAAAATATCACATGACCTAACCCCTCAGGTGAATACCGTAAAAAAATTAAAATAAAAACGGTCTAAAAAAAGCCATTTTTTGTCACCTTACATCACAAAAAGTGTAATAGCAAGCGATCAAAAAGTTATACGCACCCCACAATAGTGCCAATCAAACCACCATCTCATCCCGCAAAAATCATACCCTACCCAAGATAATCGCCCAAAAACTAAAAAAAACTATGGCTCTCAGACTATGGAAACACTAAAACATGATTTTTTTTGTTTCAAAAATGAAATCATTGTGTAAAACTTACATAAATAAAAAAAATATATACATATTAGGTATTGACGCGTCCGTGACAACCTGGTCTATAAAAATACCACATGCTCTCACCTGTCAGATGAATGTTGTAACCCAAAAAAAATAAAAACTGTGCCAAAACAGCTATTTCTTGTTACCTTGCCTCACAAAAAGTGTAATATAGAGCAACCAAAAATCATATGTACCCTAAAATAGTACCAACAAAACTGCCACCCTATCCCGTACTTTCTAAAATGGGGTCACTTTTTTGGAGTTTCTACTCTAGGGGTGCATCAGGGGGGCTTCAAATGGGACATGGTGTCAAAAAACCAGTCCAGCAAAATCTGCCTTCCAAAAACCACATGGCATTCCTTTCCTTCTGCGCCCTGCCATGTGCGCGTACAGCGGTTTACGACCACATTTGGGGTGTTTCTGTAAACTACAGAATCAGAGCCATAAATATTGAGTTTTGCTTGGCTGTTAACCCTTGCTTTGTAACTGGAAAAAAATTATTAAAATGGAAAATCTGCCAAAAAAGTGAAATTCTGAAATTGTTTCTCTATTTTCCATTAATTCTTGTGGAGTACCTAAAGGGTTAACAAAGTTTGTAAAATCAGTTTTGAATACCTTGAGGGGTGTAGTTTGTAGAATGCAGTTATTTTTTGGTGGTTTCTATTATGTAAGCCTCACAAAATGACTTCAGACCTGAACTGGTCCTTGAAAAGTGTTTTTTTGAAAATTTCAGAAAAATTTCAAGATTTGATTCTAAACTTCTAAGCCTTGTAACATCCCCAAAAAATAAAATGTCATTCCCAAAATGATCCAAACATGAAGTAGACATATGGGAAATGTAAAGAAATAACTATATTTGTAGATATTACAATGTATTATAGAAGTAGAGAAATTGTAACTTGGAAATGTGCAAATTTTTTAAATATTTTGGCAAATTTGGTATTTTTTATAAATAAAATATATATATTTTTTTACTCCATTTTACCATTGTCATGAAGTACAATATGTGACGAAAAAACTATCTCAGAATGGCCTGGATAAGTCAAAGCGTTTTAAAGTTATCACCACATAAAGTGACACTGGTCAGATTTGCAAAAAATGGCCTGGTCCTAAGGCCCCTTTCACACGGGCGAGTATTCCGCGCGGGTGCAATGCGTGATGTGAACGCATTGCACCCGCACTGAATCCGGACCCATTTATTTCTATGGGGCTGTGCACATGAGCTGTGATTTTCACGCATCACTTGTGCGTTGCGTGAAAATAGCAGCATGCTCTATATTCTGCGTTTTTCACGCAACGCAGGCACCATAGAAGTTAATGGGGCCGCCTGAAAATCGCAAGCATCCGCAAGCAAGTGCAGATGCGGTGCGATTTTCACGCATGGTTGCTAGGTGACGATCAGGCTGGGGACCCGATCTGTATTATTTTCCCTTATAACATGGTTATAAGGGAAAATAATAGCATTCTGAATACAGAATGCAAAGTAAAATAGTGATGGAGGCATTAAAAATAAAAAAAATTAACTCACCGAGTCCACAAGCGTAGTTGCGGATCTCTGTCTTCTTCTGTAATGTTGAGCTGCCAGCTAAGGACCTGTGGTGACGTGATGAACCATGTGATTGGACCATGTGATGAGCACGGTGATGAGCACAGGTCTTTTGCCAGGTCCTGAAGATAGAACAGAGACCGGCAGCTATGGAACAGATAAGTTAAATTTTATTTTTAACACCTCCATCCCCAATTTACTTTTCATTCTGTATTAATAATGCTATTATTTTCCCTTTAACCATGTTATAAGGGAAAATAATAAAATCTACACAACACCTAACCCAAACCTTAACTTCAGTGATAAAGTCTGGGTACCAAACATGGCGATTTTTCTCACGCACGTGCAAAACACATTAAAACGCTTTGCACTCGCGCAGAAAAATTTCGCATTTTACCGCAATGCACCCGCATCTTATCGGGCCCTCACACGCCACACTCGTGTGAAAGAGGCCTTAAGCTGAAAATGAGCCCGGTCCTTAAGGCTGCTTTCATACCTGCGTTTAGGTGCGGATCTGTCTGGTATCTACACAGATGGATCCGCACCTATAATGCAAACGCTTGTATCCGTTCAGAACGAATCCGTTTGCATTATTCTATGAAAAAAAGTCTAAGTCAAACCATATAGTGTCAGTGAAAACTAATCCGTCCCCATTGACTTATATTATAAGTCAGGACGGATCCGTTTGGCTCCGCATCGCCAGGCGGACACCAAAATGCTGCAAGCAGCGTTTTGGTTTTCGCATTCAGAGCGGAATGGAGGCGGAACGGAGCCAGACTGATGCATTCTGAACGGATCCTTATTGGGGCTGAACTGATCCATTTTGAACCATTTGTGAGATCCCTGAAACGGATCTCACAAACGGAATTCAAAACGCCAGCGTGAAAGTAGCCTAAGGAGTTAAAGGGGCGGCCACTGTGAAAGTCACTGTTATTTGATATAAAATTGCAATAAATACCTATGCAACGCTGGGTCATCAGCTAGTCTTTTATAAAAGTAGAGAAATTGAAATTTGGACATTTGCTAATTTTTCAAAACTTTTGGTAAATTTGGTATTTTTTTATAAATAAAAATGAATTTTTTTGACTCAATTTTACCACTGTCATGAAGTACAATATTTGATGAGAAAACAATCTCAGAATGGCCTGGATAAATTAAAGCATTTTAAAGTTATTACCACATAAAGTGACACATGTCAGATTTGCTAAAAATGGCCCGGTCCTTAAGGGGTTAAGTTAAATAAAACTATAAACACTCATCATGTACTCAGGTACAGTATATGAAGAACCACAAAATCTAAGTTACAAACTATAAACACTCATTATAGGTACAGTATATGATGAACCACAAAATCTAAGTTACGTACTGTATGACCATATAATCTTTATTAACCACTTTTAGACCAGGCCATTTACCCCCTTCCTTACCAGGCCTAATTTTGAAAATCTGACATGTGTCACTTTATGTGGTAATAACTTTGGAACGCTTTTACTTATCCAAGCCATTCAGAGACTGTTTTCTCGTTGACACATTGCACTTCATGTTAATGGTAAATTTGAGTCAATATGTTTTACCTTTATTTATAAAAAAAATCCAAAAGTTAACGGAAATGTGAAAAAAATTACTGCTTTCTTATTTTGAATCTCTCTGCTTTGAGGACAGATAGCGATGCCTCATAAAATATTTATTAATTAACATTCCCCATATGTCTACTTTATGTTGGCATCATTTTAGTAATGTAATTTTGTTTTTTTTAGGCTGCTAGAAGGTTTAGAATTTGAGAAGCAATTTGAGAATTTTTTAAAAAAATTTCCAAAGTCAATTTTTTTAAGAACCAGTTCAGTTCTGAAGTCACTTTGTGGAGCTTATATAATAGAACCAACCCATAAATAACTCCAATTTAGAAATGACAACATTCAAAACTGGTTTTAGAAATGTATAGGTATTCCATAGGAATTAAAGCAAAATAGAGGTGACATTTCAAAATGTCACTTTTTTTTGCAGATTTTCCATTTTAATAAATTTTTGTCCTGGAACACATCAAGACTTAACAACAAAACAAACCTCAATATTTATTACCTTGATTCGTCAGTTTGCAGAAACACCACATATGTAGTCGTATACTGCTGTTTGGACACACGATAGGGCACAGAAGGCAATGAGCACCGTATGGTTTTTGGAAGGCAGATTTTTCTGGAATGGTCTTTTGGCACCATGTTGCATTTGAAGAGGCCTTGAGGTAACCCCACAGTGAAAACCCCCAAAAGGTGACCACATTTTGTAAACTACACCACCCAAGGAATTTTTAAGGGGTGTAGTGAGCACTTCACTCAACAGCTGTTTCATAGAATATTAATACTTGTGTGTGAAAATAAAACATATATTTTATTTTTTTTACAAGAAAATGGTGCTTTAGGCCCAAACTTTCATTTTTAACAAAAGATAACAGGAGAATATCCCCTCCAATTTGCTACCCACTTTCTCCTGAATACAGTAACACCCCAATTGTGGTCGTAAACTGTTATTTGGGGATACACCAGGGCTCAGAAGGGAAGGAGCAGCATCTGGATTTTCTAACATGGAATTTTCTGTCATGTTTTTAAGAGCAATAACTTTTTTTTATTTTTGTTAAATGAGCTGTGTAAGGTCTTATTTTGTGTGAGACAAGCTGTAGTTTTTATTGGCATCATTTTGGGGTACATTTGGCTTTCAGGCTGCTTTTTATCTCATTTTTCGAAAGTGAAGTCATAAAAAATGCTGTTTGGTGTCATTTTTCAAATTATTTTTTTTACACTGTTCACTTGATGGGGTAGATCATGTGATATTTTTGTAGAGCCAATTGTTATGGATGTGGTGATACCAAATATGTCTATTTATTCATTTTTTTTTCATTTTACACAATAAGAGCATTTTTAGAAAATAAACATTTTTGCGTTGCAATTTTCATAGAGCCATATTTTTTTTATTTTTCTGGCTATGGTCTTGTGTTGGGGCTCAATTTATGCCGGATGAGGTGACGTTTTTATTGCTACCATTTTGGGGTACATACGACTTTTTGATTGATTTACAATGTTTTTTGGGAGGTGAGCTCACAAAAAAATGGCGCAACGGGCCCCCCACTCGGCAGCTGCACGTATAGTGTGCAGCCGCGATCTCTGAATGGGCGTTCCAGAACATCCATTCAGAGATAAACCAACAGCCCAAGGACGTTTATAGTCAATGGGCAGTCGGGAAGTGTTAAAATAACATTAGTACAAAATTACCATCATAATACAATAAAGCCTCATGCAGACGTCCATGGAACACGGTCCGTGAGATACCGGACTGGCATTGCAGGAGCGCACGGCATCATAGCAAACCAACGACGCCGTGCGCTCCTGCAATGCCAGTCCGGTATCTCACGGACCGTGTTCCACGGATGTCTGCATGAGGCTTAACATTGTAAAAGCAATTAAAACCAATATAGAGGCGATGGGCAACATACATCATGCATATGTATGATAATTAAGCAAAAATATGTAAAATCCAAATCAGATCACAGACAATCAAAGAAATATAGATATTAGATAGATTTTGATTATTATCTACAATTTACAAGGACAGGTGCAAAGCCATACAAACCAACTCGATTAGGACATCATACTTCAAAAAGAACAGTCACCACCTTAGGCCCCCAACACCCGTTTGGCAGTGATCTTTCTCAGGGTGTACTGAGTTAGTGGAGACTAGAGTACATTACGAATATAGCATGTGGGATGTTATAATAGTTCAATAGTACCAAACAGAGAATTCTTTATAGGTATAAAATGTGCTGTTCTCCTTACTGGCAAATAAGAATGTGGATTATAGACTTTTATACACCTGTTCCTGACATTATTGACACTTAGAGATGAGCGAAGTTATGAAAAATTCAATTTGGCCACTTTGCTCAATTTCACTAAGAAATTTGCTTTGTGACATTACTTTGTCACAAAGTGCATTTCTTTATATGTAGTGGGCACAATGATGAGGAATGGCAATTGCACCACCCACCATCATTGAACCCCTCAGATGCCCCAATCATTGCCGATTGCGGCTAAAGAGATTAACATTGATGGCTTTCAGGAGTTAATCCGGTAAAAAATACTCACCAAATCAATTTGATCGCAAAGAGGCCACTTTGGCCATTTTGATTGAAGACACAGAATGATGACATGATCACCAGTGTGGTGACGTCATAAGTCACCGCGTGCAAGATTTCACGTGATATCTTCAATCAAGATGGCAGCCGTGGCCTCTTCTTGCGCAAATGGAAGAGGTGAGATTTTTTATTTTGTTTGCAATGAGCAGGATGCGGGGTATACACACTGATGCTAAATTATGCAGTGGGTCACGATATGGGTATAATAGTCTATAGTTTTGTTTGTGACGCCAACTGCAGCGTGCACAGGGTACAGTCACAGGGCCCTCCAAGGTGTTATAACTCACGCCCCAGGTTAGGAATACCAGAGTAGTGAAGTGTCTCTGTATGGTGGTGATAATGGTGTCAACGGTGTCTCCTACCTGGGTACGGCTGGACTCCTGGCTCCTGGCTCACTTGCAATAAATTTAAGTGTAGTGCTAGTAGGAGTAATAGAGGGATTTTTCAGCAGAAATTGAGATCCAGACCTTTGGTAAAGTTCAAACTTGTCTTTACTGATTATAACTTTCATCCAAGCAAGATACAGCTTTAGTCTTAGGTCCCAGCAGGTATTGGCAATGGTTGGCGGAATTTATCTTCTGCTCTATCAACCTGGAGCTTGCAGGAAAGGACGTCTGCTTTGTAGCTCTAAATATGTGGCAGGAATTTAGCTACTGCACTTTCAATCTTCTGCTGTATGGGTTTACTCACAGTTATCTTCTCAGGGTATGCTTTCTTCCTGGAACTGGAGGTTGTCTGCTGTTTCATCCAGCTGAGGCTGCAGGGCTCAGGCTGGGGATTTGATCAATGTCTCAGCCGAGACAAGATCCTGGCTTCCCTCTCTATCTCAGGGAGCTCCTAACATGCACACCCTACTCCTTCTAACTTCCTTCTCTCCCCATGCTGCAGGATGTGGGCACAGCCCACTCTTCTCACAGAGGGGGAGCTAAGCTGGAATGAACTATTCCAGCTTAGATGTACTAAACTGAACCTAAGTCCTTATTAACACATTGCTGCCACCTGCTGATGAACATGGAAATTACAGCAATTATTAGCGTTAACAAGGTTTTATGCACATCTGTGAAGATATAATGTAAAATTACTTCAGATGACAAAGTGAAAGCTCTTAACCGATTGTAGCGGGGTAGTAAAGTTTAGTAACACAACTCTGGGGTGTTACATTTTTGGGGTATAAAGGAAGAAGGAAGGTTTGAGGGTTAGTCAAATCTGATGGAAAGTACTCCACCGGATCTGAAAAACTTGAGGCGCCAGGGGGTTGTAGGAGTAATGTGGAGAAGACAGAGTGGTAGGTAGGCTGCTCAAGGGTTTGCCAAGCAGACTAGAGTGTCTGCATGTGTAAGATAAATAGGGTAGAAGGAAATAGGAGGACCGGTGGGTGTTGGTAACACCTTAAATCCGCCTTTTTCTGGAAACCCGTTGTGAGCTTCAATAGTGGTTGGTCGGTATGAAGGTATTTTGGTGCGGTATAGGTTTGTTAGAAATACAGAAAAAAATGAACATAAACAATCTACACTGGGTCTCAAGTGCCTGGGAGACTGTAGCGTCATACACGCCAATGTGTAGTAGATGAATACAGCGAACAAGTTAAAACAAATAAGTAAAATTTGTTTAAAAGGATACATGTATCATAAAAATACTATAGTATCGTATACTTCTTTACTCACTTCACGAGGGGGTGGTTTACCAGGATAAGCATAATACACCTGTAAACCAAGCAGCCCCCCCAGCCTGGATCGCTTCTAGAACCTTACAAGATGAAGGCAGCCAATCACACGGGTGCTTCTGTTCACTTGTCTTTATTAGGGTATATATCCGGCTCAACGCTTTTCCGGACAGGCACGTCCCTTCATCAGGAGCAATGGTTTCATGAATGTGATAGCAGGGTGTTTATACCCTTTGGTTAATGTCAAAAAGAGCGCCAAACAAACAAAAGAGTGCCAAACAAACAAAAGGACTGCCAAACTCTTGTGGGCGGATCGTTTATCGAATTCCTCGGCCGGCCGGAATCGGAAATTCCCGGCCGCGGTGTTGCGCATGACTGGAAGCCGATGCGTGTCAGGCTGGAACGCATTGCGGCTTCATGCGCATGCCCAGTGGTGTTTGTCCCCGGAGTGGCTCGGCGGCCTGTGCGCAGGTCTGGAAGTAGACTTTGCATGACGCTGCGTTCCAAGCTTTTTTGAAAAAGGATATCCCCCACAGCTCATCAAGAATTCGAAAAAGAAAATCTCACAAATAGACCAGAAACAGAGTCTCCAACCCAGATCAAAAGACACGAAACTGAAAGAAACCCCCTTTAGACCGGGCCTAATAACAAGATACAATCAGAACCACCAAACAATCAGACAAATTTTAACAAAACACTGGTCTGTATTATTAAAAGACCCTATACTAGGCAAAGAAATACCAAAAATGCCCAGACTTACTTTTCGGAGAGCGAAAACCCTAAAAAATATTTTGGCTTCATCATGCCCAAAAAAACAAGCCCCTAAAAAAAATGAACATATAGACAAAAAACCACCAGAATTTAAGGGATCCTCCAAATATGGCACGAAAAAATGCAAATGTTGCCGAATGATAAAAACTGCAGAAAGAGAAATTGATATCCCACACCCCATAGGGAAACTATCATTCCAACAATCAATGACATGTGCATGCAAAAATATAATTTATGTGCTCCAATGCCCTTGCAACCTTTATTATGTAGGCCGCACCACCCAAACCCTGAGAGAGCGGATGAATGAACACAGATCAAATATAAAAATAATAATTCTAACGCATAGTGTATCACGCCATTTTTCATTGCTACATGAGGGCAATCCTTTAGATCGGAAAGTGATCCCATTGGAACAATCCCCCTCCTTCCAACAACTTTGTCGGAAGGAAATGTTCTGGATTGATCAGCTCAACACCCTCACCCCGTTTGGTCTAAATGAAACATTAGAACACGCCAACTATTAACCACCTACACAACAAAATTCAGATCTCAATAAGAAGTCACTGCCATCATCCCCACTGTTTCTCCCCCCCCCAATCCCCCCTATCTCCCCCGAGACCACTATACCTATCTATAGATTCCAGATACATTTTCGTGTGATACTTCGGTGTGTTTGTTACATATGCATACATACAAATATCTTAGATACAAGTATTACATACAATATTTTATAAAAAGCCCTTTTATATGTATTTGCATACGAGCTAAAATTATATCTATTTATTTATCTATCGATTTACTCATATATATATTTTTTAATCCATGTATCAACCCAGAAACATAGTACACGAAATAACAAGGTTATGATGTCCAACAATACAGATAGAATGCAAATCCCCCAACACAACTATCGGACACCACATGAGGTCCCAATCCTATCATACATCCCTCTACAATATCTCTACAAGAAGTCCAGACCCCATGACAAATTGATACATATTCATTATGTATTCCACTATATATCCCTTTACCCATCCCTATCACAACATATCTCCTTTTCATTATATTCAGACCCTATTACCAACACCCGCATCTCCACATATTAAAAAAAAAACATACATCCAAAGATACCCAAAGTATGAAAGATATGAACAACAGAAAAGTGAATAGCGATACAAATAAGAATAATAGATCCAGTCTCAGATCATTGATGTTATCTCATGTATTTTATTTTATCTTTTTTATTCATTGACTCTATACATTCCAATCGTTATTATAATTATTTTTTTATTCATTGATTATATACACCCCAATCCTTATTTTTATTCCTTATTTTATACAAAACAACGAACAGACATTATTATGACTTTTTTATTGAAAAGACTCTTTTACATGGCCTATTAATGCCTCCAAATTACCACGACCCCGGATGAAACGAAGACAGAACAACCAGGTGAATCGTATTGGCCAGAATAAGAACTTGCGTTATGGAAAGTCTACTTCCAGACCTGCGCACAGGCCGCCGAGACAAACACCACTGGGCATGCGCATGAAGCCGCAATGCGTTCCAGCCTGACACACATCGGTTTCCAGTCATGCGCAACACCGCAGCCGGGTATTTCCGCTTCCGGCTGAGGAATTCGATAAACAATCCGCCCACAAGAGTTTAGCGGTCTTTTATCGGTTTTGGGCGGTCTTTTTGTATGTTTGGCGCTCTTTTGTTTGTTTGGCGCTCTTTTTGACATTAACCAAAGGGTATAAACACCCTGCTATCACATTCATGAAACCATTGCTCCTGATGAAGGGACGTGCCTGTCCCAAAATGCGTTGAGCCGGATATATACCCTAATAAAGACAAGTGAACAGAAGCACCCGTGTGATTGGCTGCCTTCATCTTGTAAGATTCTAGAAGCAATCCAGACTGGGGGGGTGTTTGGTTTACAAGTGTATTATGCTTATCCTGGTAAACCACCCCCCTCGTGAAGTGAGTAAAGAAGTATACGATACTATAGTATTTTTATGATACATGTATCCTTTTAAACGAATTTTACTTATTTGTTTTAACTTGTTCGCTGTATTCATCTACTACACATTGGCATGTTTGACACTACAGTTAACGGTCTCCCAGGCACTTGAGACCCAGTGTAGTTTGTTTATGTTCATTTTTTTCAGTATTTCTAACAAACCTATACCACACCAAAATACCTTCATACCGACCAACCACTATTGAAGCTCACAACGGGTTTCCAGAAAAAGGCGGATTTAAAGTGTTACCAACACCCACCGATCCTCCTATTTCCTTTTACCCTATTTATCTTATTTGTGTTACATTTTTACCACCAAGGTAATTCGGCTTTGTGACAAATTGAATTTTTTCTGAAATTCGGATCGATTTCCATTTCGGATACTTCGATTCGCTCAACACTAATGACAATATCTGAAGTGATAAAGTCCCTCTGCTTACTACTCTGCGCATGTGCCTCTGCCAAGCATGCATTGGAACTGGTGAAATCTGGCATTAATAGACAGAGTGCACATGGCATTTCAAAACATTTTTTATAAGGTGATTTTAACATTGAATTCTTTGACATTGCATTCTTGTTATGCTTTCATCTGTTCATCAGGAAATGGGGCTGGTGGAGAATGCTGGGCAGATGCTGAGGTTGACTCCTCAAGTTCTGGGCAACCAATACATTTATGGCAATTCTTAAAAGAGCTTTTGCTGAAACCACACAGTTATGGACGGTCCATACGTTGGCTCAATAAAGAAAAAGGTAACACATATTTTTAGAATCAAGAATATATAGAAGCAATTTGATTACCTGAATGTTAATATAAAGCAAGATTTCATGTGTGTTGATTTTGATTACCTTCTAAATATATAGATTTCTAATTTGAGAATTGAAGGGTTAAGTCTCAGTTTAAAGGGGTTCTCCGGGAATTTTAGAAAATGAAAATACTTAAATATTACTTTATTATAAATATATTATTAATATATTCCCATGTATCAGAAGGCTCTTCATTCAAAACTTTGTTGTTTGGAGACCCATCTCCGGCTGTAGATATAGGTGGAAGAGGTGGGGTTTATTTATTTTATTTTTTTATTTGTCTGTTAATTCTGTGTATGACCTATAGCCATTTTTTGGGATGTGGCCGGTATACTTCTCTACTCTGCCAATATAACAAATAATAATCTTGAGCCAGGAGGTGGATGTCCAAGTAGAGGAGGAGGTGAACATGGCGGTGTAGGTGGAAGAGGAGGTAGAGGAAGCCGATACTGTTTCTGTTTTGTTTTTTCAAATCTGTCTGTCAATTCTGTGTATGACCTTTAGCCATTTTTTGGGTATACTTCTCTACTCTGCCAATATAAGGCATAATAATCTTGAGCCAGGATAAAGAGTAGGAGTAGGCGGCAGATGTGGCTGTGTAGGCGGAAGAGGTGGATGAGACGGAAGTGGCGGTGCAGGCAGAAGAGGTGGAGGAGATAGCCAACAAATTTATTTATATTTTTTTATTTTGTTTTTTATTTTTATTGTTTTGTTTGTTTGTGGAAGCCCCAAAACATTGGCAAATAGCAAAGAGGAAGCACAAAATGCACTGCAGTATAACAATGGCTGGGTGCGGCTGGTATACCTCTAGTCTGCCCAAGGTACAGACAAGTCCTGTGAGATCCATGTCTGGTTCATTTTAATGACCTTGAGCTTGTCCATATTAGCTGTGAACAGGCGAATGCGCCTGTCCGTGATCACCCTCCGTGCTGAGCTAAACACACATTCGGACAATACACTTGCCGCAGGGCAGGCCAGCACCTCCAAGGTGTAAAGGGCGATCTTAGGCCCAGAAGTTAAATAGGGTAGGTCCATCAGTCAGTACATGCACACTAGTGTTAGTCGAGCACCAAAGTGCTCGGGTGCTTGAGTAGAACACCTCGGGATGCTCGAGTGCTCTACAATGGAAGCCAATGGGAGCACTAGAGCATTAAACCAGGCACCCCCTGCTCTAAAGAGGGGAGGGTGTCTGGTTCATAGTAAAAGGTCAGAAATTGATGGAAAGACCACTGAAATGGTTCAGGAACAGTATGGGGAGGATGACTGGATGCATCTTGGACTCCCAGGTCGCTGCTGCTAACGATGTTGTCTGAGTAGTACGCCACTTTTACAGACTGACAATAATACGCACCAAACCAAAGATAAAATCGATTTTAGAGGAAAAATTGTTAGGAAACATTCTTTCCTGTATATTTACTTGTATATAAAGTGCAAGTGCTGCCAAAAATTGCAAGGAAGAGGCACTCCGATACAACCTGTATATCACAAAAAGGAGGGCCTCATTCACATTGTGGCACAATTGTTCAGGTAGTGGGACTCCTACACTCATAAAGCCTATGCACTAAGGGAAAGGGCTGCCAAAAATTATAAGAAACCGGCACTCCAGTGCACCCTTTATTCCACATAAAGGAGGGCATCATATCCATTCTTGAAAAAGTTGATTGCTGGCCTGCTGGTGATCCTCAAAAACATTTGGAGCGAGGGCCTGCTGGTGACCTTCTAAAACATTAGGGGCGAGGGCCTGCTGCTGATCTGATCATCTAAAACATTAAGGGTGAGGGTCTGCTGCTGAGTTGACCATCTAAAACATAAGGGGTGAGGGCCTGCTGCCGAGCTGACCATCTAAAAAATGTTGTGGGCGAGGGTCTGCTGCCGAGCTGACCATCTAAAAAATGTTGCTACTTTCCCACCTGCGTTCGGTGCGGATCTGTTTTGTATCTGCACAGACGGAACCGCACCGATAATGCAAACACTTGTATTAGTTCAGAACGGATCCGTTTGCATTATTCTTTTTAAAAAAAAGTCTAAGTCAAAATGGATCCGTCCTGACTTACATTGAAAGTCAATGTGAGACGGATTCTTTCTTCAATTGCACCATATTGTGTCAGTGAAAACGGATCCGTCCCCATTGACTTACATTGTAAGTCAGGATGGATCCATTTGGCTCCGCATCGTCAGGGGGACACCAAAACGCTGCAAGCATCACTTTGGTGTCCGCCTCCAGAGTGGAATGGAGGCGCAACGGAGCCAAACTGATGCATTCTGAATGGATCCTTATCCATTCAGAATGCATTGGGGCTGAACTGATCCGTTTTGGGCCGCTTGTGAGAGCCCTGACACGGATCTCACAAGCAGACCCAGAAACGACAGTGTCAAAGTAGCCCAAAAAATGTTGTGGGCGAGGGCCTGCTGCCGAGCTGACCATCTAAAAAATGTTGTGGGCGAGGGCCTGCTGCCAAGCTAACCATCTAAAACATTTTGGGGTGAGGGTCTGCTGCTGAGATGACCCTCTAAAACATTATGGTTGAGGGCCTTCTGGTGACCCTCAAATCATTATGGGTAAGGGCCTGCTGGTGACCCTCTAAAACATTATAGGTGAGGGCCCGCTGCTGAGCTGACCATCTAAAACATTAGGAGTGAGGGCAGCCTAATAAGCATGTTGATATGATGGAGGAAGAGGAGGATGAGAAAAGGGAGATTGAACCATATACCCTTTTTAGTGATGGAAGGGGTGCATGGGAATACAGTGTATTCAATACACCATAAAAGCCACATTTAGAGGGCCTTTATGTTCAGCCGCTTTCCTCTGGTGGAGTAGAGAAGTCAGGGGCAATCCAGGCCTTGTTCATTTTTATAAGAGTCAACCAGTCAGCATTTTCAGTTGACAGGCGGATGCGCTTACCAGTTTTATGCCCCCAGCCGCACTAAATACACGCTCTGAGAAAATGCTGGCGGCAGGGCAGGCCAGCACCTCCAAGGCGTAGAGTTCATGCCACGTGTCTAGCTTGGAGACCCAATAGTTGTAAGGCACAGAGGGATCACTGAGGACGCTGACACGGTCTGCTACGTACTCCTTCACCATCTTCCAAAATGTTTCCCTCCTGGTGACACTAGGCCTTGCATCAGGTTGAGGGTGCTGGCGGGGTGTCATAAAACTGTCCCAGGCCTTGGAGAGTGTTGCCCTGCCTCTGTTGGAACTGCTGTGTGTTCCCCTCGTCTCCCCTCCTTGGTTCGCCAAGGAACTGCGTACTTTGCAGCCAGCGTTGTCAGCTGGAAATTTTTGGAGCAATTTTTCCACAAGAACCTTCTGGTATTGCACCATTTTGCTCGTCCTCTCTACCACAGGAATGAGAGATGAGAAGTTCTCTTGGTAGCGGGGGTCGTGAAGGGTGAACAACGAGTAATTGGTGTTGGCCAAAATGCGTACAACGCGAGGGTCACGGGAAAGGCAGCCTAACATAAAGTCAGGCATGTGTGCCAGAGTCCCAACAGACAAGACTTCGCTGTCCTCATCAGAAGGATGAGTCCCAATCTCCTCATCTTCTTCCTCCTCTTCTACCCATCCACGCTGGCCAGATGGAATAAAACTTCCATGGGTACTACCCTCTGTAGCGGAGGCAACTGTCTCTTGCTCCTCCTCCTCATCATCATCCAATTCGCGCTGAGAAGACAAACTGAGGGTGGTCTGGCTATCACCCTGTGTACTGTCTTCCCCCATTTCCACCTCTTACACATGCAAAGCGTCCATCTTAATTGTGAGCAGCGAGCGTTTGAGTAGACACAGAAGTGGAATGGTTAAGATGATAATAGCGTTATCGCCGCTCACCATCTGTGTTGATTCCTCAAAATTGCATAAAACCTCACAGAGGTCAGACATCAATACCCACTCATCGCTTGTGAAGAACGGAAGCTGACTGGAAAGGCGATGACCATGTTGCAGCTGGTATTCCACTACTGCCCTCTGCTGCTCACAAAGCCTGGCCAACATGTGGAACGTAAAATTCCAGCACGTGCTCATATTGCACAACAGTTGGTGAGCTGGCAATTGCAAGCGCTTCTGCAGCGTTGCCAGACCGGCGGAAGCTGTTGATGACTTGCGTAAATGGGCACACATGCTGCACACCTTCACTAGTAGCTCAGGCAAATTGGGGTAGATTTTGAGAAACCGCTGAACCACTAGGTTAAACACGTGGGCTAGGCATGGTATGTGTGTGAGCTTGCCGAGCTCCAAAGCCGCCACCAAGTTCCGACCATTATCAGACACAACCATGCCTGATTGTAGGTTGAGTGGCGAGAGCCACAGCTCAGTCTGGTCCCTTATCCCCTGCCACAGCTCTGCGGCGGTGTGCTGATTGTCACCTAAGCAGATCAGTTTAAGCTCGGCCTGTTGCCGCTTCCCCACTGCAGTGCTACACTGCTTCCAGCTACTGACTGATGTCTGACTGGTGCTGCAAGATGATAATTCAGAGGAGGCGGAGGAGGAGCAGGGGGGGTTGCAGCCACTAATGTAGGTGTTGGCAGAAACCTTGATGGAAGTAGGGTCCCCAATCCTTGGCGTCGGTAACACCTGTGCCATCCTACGGTAACTAGCTCCCGGCCTCCACAGCATTCACCCAGTGTGCCGTCAGGGAAATGTAGCATCCCCTGGCCAAAAGCACTTGTTCATGTGTCAGTCGTTAAGTGGACCTTCCCAATAACTGCGTTTGTCAGGGCACGGATGATGTTACGGGACACATGTTGGTGTAAAGGTTGGGACTGCACACCGTGAAAAATATTGGCGGCTGGGGACAAAGCCTCAGTGTCCACAAGCCTAAATGGCAACATTTCCATGGCCAGCAATTTGGAAAGGTGCGCATTTAGTGCTATGGTCTGTGGGTTGGTGGGTGGCTGGGTATTTGTGCTTTCGTTCAAAGGCATGGGGTTTAGAAATCTGTACGCTGCGATGGGACACAGAAGTGGATGTGCTAGCTGATGGTGCTTGCAAAGGTCCAGGTGCATAACGGGAGGCATCCGGGCCTGTGTCTTGGAGAGGGGATTGGCAAGCACGTAACACAGGGGAAGAGGAGGCAGTGGTGTGACCCGCAGACACTGGTTGTGGACCCAGGCATTCGGCCCACCTGTTAGGGTGCTTTGATGCCATGTGGTGGATCATGCTGGTGGTGGTGAGGTTGCTAGTGTTCACACCCCGGCTCATTTTGGTATGGCACAGGTTGCAAATGACAATTCTTTTATCGTCCGCACTTTGCTAAAAAAAAGTGGCAGACTGCGGAACACCTACCCCTTGGCAATGGAGATTGCCGCAAGGGGGTGCTCCGGGGAACAGTTGTGGGCCTGTTTGGTGTGGCCCGCCTCCTTCCTTTTGCCACCCCACTGCCTCTTTTAGCCTGTTGCGGTGCTGCGGATCCCTCCCCCTCCATACTGCTGTCCTCGCTCGGCTTGCCACCTTCCCACGTTGGGTCAGTGACTTCATATTCCCGCACCTCCTCTTCCACTTCCTCACTTTGGTCATCCTCCTGACTTGTTGATAACCTCAGTTATTGACAACTGTGTCTCATCCTCATCATGAATCTCTTGAGCCACTAATTGCGGTTCACTTATTGGCAACTGTGTCTCATCATCATCATCCACCTCGTGAAACACTAATTGCCGTTCCCCACCGTCATCTTCTTCTGACTGTGGATGCTCCAGAGTTTGGGAATCAGGGCACAAGATCTCCTCATGTCCCGCTTCAAGGAGGTATAGCGCAAGTAATGTCGCTGTCACCACCGCCAAATAAAATATTACACTGAATGAATGTCACAGATATTTAGGATGCGTACACGTTAAGCAGGAGGTATATCACAAGTAATGTCACTGTCACCACCGCTGAATAAAAATATTACTCTGAATGAGTCACTTATATTTAGGATGCACACACGTTAAACAGGAGGTATAGCACAAGTAATGTCGCTGTCACCGCTGCCTAATAAAAAATTACACCTGAATGAATGTCACTGATATTTAGGATGCACACATGTTAAACAGGAGGTATAGCGCAAGTAACATTGCTGTCACCAGCAGTTAATAAAACATTACACTGAATTAATGTCACTGATATTTAGGATGGGCAAACGTTACTGTTACAAGAAGGGGGTGGGGAAGGTGCAAAATGACTCCACCCACAGTTCGGTCCCTGCCTACTTGCACTTACCCATCCTAGGCAACGGAGCACAACTGTGCGGCGATCCCTAACCTGAGTAAGTGCGTGAGAGACAAACAAAACAGACAAACACAGGTCAAACTAGCAAGGTCAAAACCAGGAGGTAAAGGCGGTACCAGGGAATAAGCAGAAGCAGAGTCAAACCGGGAGTCAATACCAGGAGAGGTAAGTAAGACACAGGGAGCAGGCGAGGACACTTCAAAGTCAGGCAGAAGTCAAATACCAAGAGAAGCGACAGTACAAGAGTAGCAAGCAAGGAACGAAGTCAAAAACTAGCCAAAATACAAATACCAAGTAGCAATCTAACAGAGTGTATACACAAGGTATAGGACCTTAATCAAAGGCAACCTGTGGCCAGCAGGCTGCCTGCTAAATAGGGGAGAGAAGGAGTTATGTGACGTGGCCAGCGTCACATGACTCATTCCCCTGCACACTGCTGAGTGCCGAGTGTCCAGTTCGGCGCTCAGACTTTTCGCTGAAAGTACAGGAGCGGAGTACGCCGGCCATGCTAAGGAGGCGTGAGCGGCCAGGTCCTCTCCGCCCCCCGTTGCCCTGGAAACGAGGATGCACGCATGTCCTTGCTCCGAAGTTATCTCAGGGCGCCGGCGGCACTGAAGGAAAGGAGTGCAAAACCAGCGCCCTGTGACAGTACCCCGACTTCTACGAGCGGCCACCGGACCCAAAGTCGCTGGAGAAGGTTTTTCTGAATGAGCGAGATGAAATTTTCTAATCAACCTGGAAACATAAATCTTATTCACTGTCACCCAGGATCTTTCCTCGGGTCAATAACCCTTCCAATGAACAAGGTACTGAAACGAATTACGAACTTTCCTAACATCAATGATTTTAGAAATAATAAATTCATTTTGACCATTCACCAGTAGAGGGGAAGGGACTGCCTGATATGAAACTATGGGTGAAATATATTTTTCAAGCAAAGATTTATGAAATAAGTTGTGGATACGAAACGAGTCTGGCATCTTCAACCTAAATGATACAGGATAAATGATGTCGAGAATTTCATATGGTCCAACAAATTGCGGCGCAAATTTCCTAGAAGACACTTTTAAGGACAAATTTTTTGTGGACAACCAGACTCTTATTTTATCAAACCCTCGCTTTTTATACCTACAATTTTTCTCCCCCTTTGAGTACAAATTGTACATGTATATACTCTTTTGTTATGATTTATGTTTCTTTTAGACTTGATAAAGGGGTCATGTGCACCCCGAAACGCGTTGTCTCTCAATAAACCTGTATTTTCCAATCCGGTTGTGACTTGCGCCTCATGTCCACCAGCTCGCCAGACCACATAAGTCGTGACGGCCACCGTCATTATTTCTAGTAATCAACCAAGTGGCGACTTGGCTCTCACCCTAGGTTCTTTTGAACACGGCAGCTCCAACCTGATACCTAGTTCATCCAGCGGACTTTCATCACGGTTGCACCCAATTTGGTGCAACCTAAACGGGTGAGGATCACATATTCACCTTAATTTGAAGGACGCTGATTCATCTTTACTTATTTACCCTATGAGCGCTTTTCTCATCCTGTGGCCACATATTTGCTGTAATACTGAGCCGAACACGTGTCATCAGGTGCTATATAGCACCCAATGACGCGTTTCGGCTAGCCAATCACTGTAATGCCAGCAGCCAACATGTCTATGGCATTACAGTGAATGGCAGTACTTATTAGCACCTTTATTGGCTGCGTAGCAGCCAACAAACGTGCAGTGAGGAGACTCGAGAATCGTGGTGTTCGGCCGAATACCGCGTGTGCTCGAGCACGATGCTCGAGTCTCCTCCCCGCAAGTTTGTTGGCTGCTACGCATGGCATGCTCGCCCAACACTAGTGTGCACACGTACTGTTCCACTATGTTGCTGAAACGCTGACTCCTGCTAAGACAGTCCATATCAGAAGGTGCGATGCTAACCATCCATTCTGAGCTGGTTGCGGTGCCCCAGCTGCGCTGGCAACTTCCTCCTCCTCCACCTTGTGCTTCCACTAAGCTCCTGCTATCAGGTGGGAATGCCATCAGTAGCGCGTCTACCAGCGTGGACCTGTACTTGTGCATCTTCAGATCGTGCTCCAGTGACAAAAGTAAGGACGGCACGTTGTGACTTTAGTGGGGATCCAGCAGGGTAACCACCCAGTAATCAGCACTGGTAAGAATGAGGGCAACTCGGCTGTCATTGTGCAGGCACTGCAGCATGTAGCTGCTCATGTGTGGAAGGCTGCTCAGAGGCAACGACAATCTGTCCTTGGTGGGAGGTCTATCGTCTGTTTCCTCTGTATCCCCCCAGCCACGCTCCAGTGATGCCCGTTAGCTGATTTTGGTGCCACCCTGCTGTGAACGTGGATCCTCCTGCTCATCCTCCAAAACTGTGCCCTGGCTGGACAGTTGTGTACCTGGCCGCTGCTGGTGCAGGAACTCACCCTCTGCGCCAACTGTGGATGACTGGACTGATAACCATGGGAATTATCCCTGTTCCTCCTCCTCTTTCTCCTGTGCCACATGCTCATCCATCATAGCCCAAAGCGTTTTTTTAAGGAGACATAGAAGTGGTATAGTAACGCTCAGGACATCGTAATCGGCGCTGGACATGTTGGTGGAGTACTCGAAACATTGCAACAGGTCACACACGTCCCGCATGGAGGCCCACTCTCTGGTGGTGAAGTGGTGCTGTTCTGGAGAGCGACTCATCCTGGCTGTGCTGAAGTTGGTGGTGCAGGTGTCGCACTAATGTGATGAGGAGGCGGTAGAGGAGGAACAGGAGGAGGAGGAGGCAACAGGAGGCATAGAGAAACGTCCAGCATATCTCAGTGGCAGTAGGACATGCGCCAAACCGCTTTCCGCCCAGCTGCCGCTACATTTACCTAGTGGGCAGTTAGGGAGATAAAACGTCCCTGCCCGTGCTTACTGATCCACGTATCGCTGGTTATGTGGACCTTGCCACTTATGTTGTTATGGGATGGCCCGCCTGAAAAAGTAGTGGTGGCTGGGAACCACATACCATGGGACAGCCACCATCATTAAATCTTTAAATCTCTCTGTCTCCACCAGATGGAATGACAGCATTACAAAGGCCAGGAATTCAGGGCCAGGGCTGGCAGGTGGGTAGGGGAGTACTTTCTCTTTCTCTCCAGTGTTTGGGGGATGGACAGCTGAACGCTTCCATGGTACAGTGTGGAAATGCTTGGTGACACTGCTGGTGATGGTGGTGTTGCTGTCACATCCTTACTTTAAGGGGTGACAGGTGGCCCTGTCGCTCCAGAGGGGGAGGCAGAAGCCGAGACTGCAGCCGAAGAGGGAGCAGGAGTCGCCTCAGATCTTTCATGGTTTTTCAGTTGCCTATCCCATTGCAGCTCATGCTTTGCAGTTAGATGCCTGGTCATGCAGGTGGTGATCAGGTTTAAAACATTTTTTCCTCGTTTAAGGCTCTGATTGCACAGCGTGCAAAATACCCATGTTTTGTCGTCAGCATATTATCTGAAGAACTGCCACGCTAGAGAACTCCTTTGAGCTGCCTTTGGTGTGCTCTGTCCCTCGGCGTGTTGGGCAGTAGCAGGCATACTGGCTGGAGGCCAGTCGTTCCGCTTTTGCACCCTGCTCCCTCCTTTGCTGTGTGGCTGGCGCTGCGTGATCCCTACCTCTTCCTTCGAACTGCACACATCACTCTGATGACCTGATGCCATGTGAGGTCTAGGAACTCATCATCTTTCACATCATCTTCCACCCACTCTTCACCCATGCCCTCCTGGCCAGTCTGCACTATTACAGTAAGACAGATGCAACGGTGGACTTTGGAACCCCACAAAATTGCTTTGTGTCACTGACTCAATTAACAGACTGATCTACTCTGCTATTACAGTAAGATGGATGCAACAGTGGACTTTGGAACCCCAAAAAATTGCTTTGTTTCACCAGCACAATTAACAGACTGAGTTACTCTGCTACTACAGTAAGACAGATGCAACAGTGGACTTTGGAACCACACTTGGAACCAATGGCTTTGTGTCACTGATACAATTAACAGACTGATTTACTCTGCTATTACAGTAAGATGGATGCAGAAAAAATTGCTTTGTGTCACCAACACAATTAACTGACTGATTTATTACTGATTTATTACTGCTATCACAGGAAGACGGATGCAGAGGCGGTGTGATCACCCCAAAAAAATTGCTGTTTGTCAACGACATAATTAACAGACAAATTTACTCTCCGATTACAGTTAGACGGATAAAAATGCGGTGTTATTAATAAAAAAAAATTGCTTTGTGTCACCGACACAATTAACAGACTGATTATCTATTGTATTTCCGTGTCAAATGGGGAATTTAAGTGTTTTGCACCCTGAAAAATGGCTATGTGTCAGTGACACAATTAACAGGTGGATAATCTGTTATATTTCCGTGTCACAGTGGCAATTGAAGAGTTTTGCACACAAAAATAGCTATGTGTCACCGACACAATTAACAGACTGACTAACTATTGTATTTCCATGTCACAGGGGCAAATTAAGTGTTTTACACCCAAAAAAATAGCTATATGTCACCGACACAATTAACAGCCTAATTAACAATTGTATTTCCGTGTCACAGGGGCAATTAAAGGGTTTTGCTCCCCCCAAAATAGCTTAGGTGTCACCGAAAAAATTAACAGACTGATTAACAAATGCATTTCCGTGTCACAGGGGCAATTAAAGTGTTTTGCACCCCAAAAATAATCTATGTGTCACCGACACAATAACAGACTAATTAGATATTGTATTTCCGTGTCACAGGGGCAATGAAGTGTTTTTTACCCCAAAAAATATCTGTGTCACCGGCACAATTAACAGACAGATTAACTATTGAATGTCCATGTCACTGGTACAAAGAAGTAGTATTGCACCGACCAAAAATACCTACAGTTCACCCTGAGACTGAACAGCCGATTAAGTATTGTATTTCTGTGTCACTGCTGCAAAGGTGTTGTATTGCACCCACATAAATGCCTAGAGATCACCCACAGACTTATTAAAATAAATAAAAGGCTAACACTGTCCCTCACCGCAGCAGGGTCCTGTAGTCACACTAGTCAGAGCAGAATGGCAGCACACTACGTGATCCAGCATTTATACATGCAGGATTACATGGTGCGCTGGCCAATCACAGCCATGCCAATACTAGGCATGACTGTGATGGCTTCCAAGTGCCCACAGCTTAAATGCATTTTGATTGGCTGCGCTGTAGCCTTTCAACAAGCTTTGTTTAGACTCTGAGCCCAAACACAGATTTTTGCACCAATGTCCATGTTTGGGTTCGAGTACCCGGACACTGTAATGTTTGGTATGAACCTCTACAGTTCGGTCCGGGTTAGCTCATCCCTTCTTACAAATTTATTTCTAATATGTCCACCAGTACATGGGATAAGACACAAAATACTCTAGCAGATTTAACCCCTTAGTGACCACCCATACGCCTTTTTACGGTGGTCACTAAGGAGCCTTAGGCTGGACTGCTGCTTTTTTACAGCGGCCCAGTCTAAGCATTGCATGGGTCGCCCCCGTGCAGCAGGGAACGGAGACCCGGCTTTCACATGAGAGCCGCGGCCCTGCTCTAACAGCCCGGACCGGCAGGAGTGCCAATCTGGGCTGTTTAACACTTTACATGCCGAAAGCAAAAATCAAGCCCTCACACAACTACATGGAAATAAAATAAAAAATTGCATGGGTCTTGGGAAGCAGCAATGCAAAAACATTTTTTTCTTTTAAAAAAAGGGAGTTTTATTGTAAAAAAAAAAGCAGTAAAACTGAGAAAAAAACTATAGGTGTTTGGTATCACTGTAATTGTAGTGACCCAGAGAATAACGATGTTATGTTATTTTTAGCGAATAATGAACGCCATAAAATTTATAGTGTAAAAACGCAGTGGCAGTATTGCTGTTTTTCCCATCTCCCTCCCAGAAAGAGTTAATGAGGCTACTTTCACACTGGCGTTTTGAATTCCGTTTGTGAGATCCGTTTCAGGGATCTCACAAACGCTTCAAAATGGATCAGTTCAGCCCCGATGCATTCTGAATGGATAAGGATCCGTTCAGAATGCATCAGTTTGGCTCGGTCCGCCTCCATTCCACTCTGGATGCGGACACCAAAACGCTGCTTGCAGCGTTTTGGTGTCCGCCTGGCAATGCGGAGCCAAACGGATCTGTCCTGACTTACAATGTAAGTCAATGGGAGCGGATCCGTTTTCACTGGCACAATATGGTGCAATTGAAAACAGATCTGTCCCCAATTGACTTTCAATGTAAGTCAGGACAGATCCGTTTGACTTTGTTCTTCATAATGCAAACGGATCCGTTCTGAACTGATACAATCGTTTGCATTATAGATGCGGATCCGTCTGTGCAGATACCAGACCTATCCGCACCTAACGCAGGTGTGAAAGTAGCCTAAATAAAAATTAAAACTTATTTGGAAGTGTTAATACGCAAAAATACAGTGACCCCATTGATAAATCATCTTTCACTTACTGTAAAGTCTGCATCATACCTTCCAACTAAGGATGAGCAAACCAGTTCGGACTGTACCTGGTTCGGTCCGAACTTTGCTATTTTTCTGAAGGCAGATGAACCCAAATATGTTCAGGTTCGTTTTCTCCTGGATGAGCCAATCAGTGCTTTAGCATGCAGGGAAGTGCCCTAGCAGAAAAAGCAGAAGACCATTCTGTGCTGGGCTGTGAATGAGGGTAGTTGAGGGTAAGGGTCCATTCACACGTCCGCAATTTCTATGGGGCAGCACGATGTGCTGCCCGTATCCGGAATTGCGGATCCGAAATTCCGGGTCCGCAATTCCGATCCCGAAAAATATAGAACATGTCCTATTCTTGTCCGCAATTGCGGACAAGATTAGGAATTTTCTATTAAGTGTCGGCGATGTGCGGTCCGCAAAATGAACACATATCGCCGATGTCCGTGTTTTGTGGATCCGCAAAACACACACGGACGTGTGAATGGACCCTTACAGTGTCTGCCAGGAAAATGATTAGTGTTCAGTGAATCGAAGTGGACAAAGTGGAATTCGATCTGAATTTTAGGAAAAATCACACAGCTGAATTTCCTTGCGCTTCGTGATAACTAATCAGATTTTTTCCAAAATGGCTGCTGCACATATTACAAATTGAAAGTAAGAAGCCCAGGAATGAGAGATCACCCGTAATGTTGTGCAGCCAGCCAATCAGCAGATAGCCAGCCCCTGTGATGTCACAGCCCTATAAAAAGCCTCATCCTGCCCGATCTCCACCATTTTACTGTAAACTTCACACTTCATGGACAGCACAGGGACAGTGTAGGTGTAACAGCGGCTGCTATGCACCGCTGTTCCCCTGCTTACTGCCGCAGTCCCGGGCACCGTGTTCAGCAGTGATCTGCTGCCAGCGCTTCCCATTCACTGTTGCAGTCCTGGGCTCTGTCTGTGTAGGTACTGTTGTTCTGGGATCCTCTCCACAGTTTCCTATCAGCCCTGGCCACAGCATGCTTGCTGTTGTTCCCTGCAGCACTTCCTTGAGGGCTGGTGCGCGTCACTTCCTGTGCTTTATGGGTTAGGTCATGTGACCTCGCTGACAAATCCTAGCTCTCCTGCACATATATAGGTTGCTCAGCCCCCTTCCCAGATGCCTTAGTGGCAAGCTCCTTTTGTCCTGCTAAGGTTCCTGATATCTGCTTGTGTTCCTGACTCATACTTGTATTCCTGGACTCTGCTACCTGTTTGATCCCTGCCTGCTTGCCTTGACTCTTCTGTTGCCGATCCAGATTGCCTGACCCATAGCTGTGCCGCCTGCCCTGACCTATTGCCTGTTTGACTTCGGCTCTGCCTCATCCTTCACTCCTGCACTGTTGCTCCTGTTTATGACTCGGCCTGCTGACATCGCCTTTGCCTCTGGTACCTTGCTCAGGTACCTCCTGGTCCACCTGGACCAGCTGCCTCGTGTACCAATCCTACTCAAGAGGTAGTGACCTGGTGTTCCCATTGGGAAAGTCTATCCCCACCATCAGGGGTACTGTGAAGATCGAGGGATTCACTTAGACAATGCCCCTAGAGGAGGTAGGACATGTGGCACAGTGGGTTCACACCTGCTGGTTAATGACAGAACACTGAGGCCATGAACCCAGCTGGTCACCCCAAGCCTGTCGTTCAGGAATTGTTACATGAAGTGAGGCGTCAGAGCGAACGTCAGGATGTCATAATGCAGTTCATGCAAAATGTTGCTGCTCGTCTGGATGCCATCTCTTCTCCAGCTACTGCAGAGTCACCAGTCGCTGCTACTCCTGCAATTCCCACACCGGTGAATCCAGATTTGTGTGCAACTTCCTCTGCCATCACGCTATGGTTGAGATCCAAAAACATGCCGTGGATTCCTGAACCAGTGTTTGATCCAGTTTGAGTTGCATGGGCAGATGTTTTCCACTGAGCGGTCCAAGGTTGCCTTCATTGTGTCCCTGCTATCTGATGAGGCCCTTGCTTGGGCAAATCCTATTTGGAACATAAAGGTCCAGAGACCACTAATCTGCAGTCTTTCCTGGCTACCTTCTGTCTTTGAAGAGCCCGGCTGCACGTCCTCCACTGCATCAGCTCTGCTGCGTCTACAACAGGGTTCCTAGTCTGTGGGTCAATACTCCATCCAGTTTTGTACCCTGGCTGCTGAACTTGCATGGAACAATGAGGCTCAACTAACGGTGTTTTGGGAGGGCCTTTCTGACCAGATTAAGGATGAATTAGCTGGTTGTGACCGTCCGTCTACTCTGAATGACCTGATCACCTTGGCCATGAGGATAGATATGCGTTTCAGGGAATGTTCTAAGGAGGTCACAGGTACCAGAAGACCACCTCGTTTGGCTCCATCCTTCCAGAGGCCGGTTCTTCCTCTAGTGTCCATCCCATCTGAAGAGCCCATGCAAATAGAGTGCCTTTGATTGTCTGACCAGGAACATTTACGCCGCAAAGCAGAAAATCTGTGTCTATATTGTGGAGGCAAGGCCCACTTTGTGCGTAATTGTCCACAGAAGCTGGGAAACGCCAATGTTTACGATCAGTTGGAGAGGTGGTCCTAGACAAGGACAAGTCCTCTCCGAAACTTTCAGTTCTGGTGACTCTCATTCGCAAAGAAGTCACACTGTCTGTGCCTGTATTCTTGGACTCTGGGTCAGCCGGTCAGTACCGGCTTCCTACAATCCGTTTAGAAAGGCCTCTGTCAGTGGCTTCCGTAAATGGACTGCCACTCCCTCAACCTGTGCTTTCTGTTACTATGCCCCATAAGTTACAAATAGGGGTTCTGCATTCAGAGATGATGTCCTTCTATGTGCTGCCAGCGTCCGTGAATCCGGTTATCCTTGGTCTTCCCTGGCTGCGTCAGCACACTCCAATTCTGGACTAGCATTCCGGTCAGATTCTGTGTTGGGGATCATCAGAGGTCCGACCTGCTTCCTCGACTACTATACCTGTAGACCTGCCTGGAGTTCTGCAGCAGTATGCCAGTTTTGCGGATGTCTTCAGTAAGAAATAGGCCAAGACCCTGCCTCCTCATCGTCCTTATTATTGTCCGATTGACTTTTTGCCTTGTGCCACTCCTCCTCGTGGTCGAGTCTACCCACTTGCACTTCTCAAGCATCTCAAGCGATGTCTGATTACATCAAGGAGAATATCGAGAGGGGGTTTATCCGGAAATCTACTTCACGAGCCAGTGCCGGGTTCATCTTTGTGCAGAAAAAAGCTAGATCCTTACGGCCCTGTATCGACTATCGAGGTCTGAATAAGGTCACAGTCAAGAATCGATACCCTCTTCCTCTAATCTCCGCTAAGGTCTTCACAAAATTCGACCTGCGCGGTGCATACTAGGCTACTTTCATATTAGTGTTTTTTGCGGTTCTGTTATGGATCTGCAAAAACACTTCAGTTACCATAATGCAACCACATGTATCCATCATGAATGGATCCGGTTGTATTATGTCTTCTATAGCCATGACGGATCCGTCATGACCACCATTGAAAGTCAATGGGGGACGGATCCCTTTTCTATTGTGTCAGAGAAAACTGATCCGTCTTCATTGACTTACATTGTGTGCCAGGACGGATCCGTCTTGCTCCGTACCACATCTTGGACAGAAAAATGCTGCAGGCAGCGTTTTTTTGTCCGCCTCCAGAGCGGAATGGTGACTGAATGGAGGCAAACTGATGCATTCTGTCTTTTCTTTTCAAAATCTTTTTATTGATTTCAAAGCTATACAATTGAAAAAACATACAGAATTATAATGAGGATGAAATGACGGCGTGGAGTCTAGATACAAATAGCGTAATGTACAGTCGTGGCCAAAAGTTTTGAGAATTACATAAATATTGGAAATTGGAAAAGTTGCTGCTTAAGTTTTTAAAATAGCAATTTGCATATACTCCAGAATGTTATGAAGAGTGATCAGATGAATTGCATAGTCCTTCTTTGCCATGAAAATTTACTTAATACCAAAAAAAACTTTCCACTGCATTTCATTGCTGTCATTAAAGAACCTGATGAGATCATTTTAGTAATCGTCTTGTTAACTCAGGTGAGAAGAGCACAAGGCTGGAGATCATTATGTCAGGCTGATTGTGTTAAAATGGCAAACTTGACATGTTAAAAGGAGGGTGATGCTTGAAATCATTGTTCTTCCATTGTTAACCATGGTGACCTGCAAAGAAATGCGTGCAGCCATCATTGCTTTGCATAAAAATGGCTTCATAGGCAAGGATATTGTGGCTACTAAGATTGCACCTCAATCAACAATTTATAGGATCATCAAGAACTTCAAGGAAAGAGGTTCAATTCTTGTTAAGAAGGCTTCAGGGCGTCCAAGAAAGTCCAGCAAGCGCCAGGATCGTCTCCTAAAGAGGATTCAGCTGCGGGATCGGAGTGCCACCAGTGCAGAGCTTGCTCAGGAATGGCAGCAGGCAGGTGTGAGCGCATCTGCACGCACAGTGAGGCGAAGACTTTTGGAAGATGGCCTGGTGTCAAGAAGGGCAGCAAAGAAGCCACTTCCCTCTAAAAACATCAGGGACAGATTGATCTTCTGCAGAAAGTTTGGTGAATGGACTGCTGAGAACTGGGGCAAAGTCATATTCTCCGATGAAGCCTCTTTCCGATTGTTTGGGGCATCTGGAAAAAGGCTTGTCCGGAGAAGAAAAGGTGAGCGCTACCATCAGTCCTGTGTCATGCCAACAGTAAAGCATCCTAAGACAATTCATGTGTGGGGTTGCTTCTCATCCAAGGGAGTGGGCTCACTCACAATTTTGCCCAAAAACACAGCCATGAAAAAATGGTCCCAAAACACCCTCCAACAGCAACTTCTTCCAGTTTGGTGAAGAACAATGCATTTTCCAGCACGATGGAGCACCGTGCCATAAGGCAAAAGTGTTAACTAAGTGGCTCGGGGACCAAAACGTTGACATTTTGGGTCCATGGCCTGGAAACTCCCTAGATCTTAATCTCATTGAGAACTTGTGGTCAATCCTCAAGAGGCGGGTGGACAAACAAAAACCCACTAATTCTGACAAACTCCAAGGAGTGATTATGAAAGAATGGGTTGCTATCAGTCAGGAATTGGCCCAGAAGTTGATTGAAAGCATGCCCAGTCGAATTGCAGAGGTCCTGAAAAAGAAGGGCCAACACTGCAAATACTGACTCTTTGCATAAATGTCATGTAATTGTCGATAAAAGCCTTTGAAACGTATGAAGTGCGTGTAATTATATTTCACTACATCACAGAAACAACTGAAACAAAGATCTAAAAGCAGTTTAGCAGCAAACTTTGTGAAAACTAATATTTGTGTCATTCTCAAGTTCAGCATGTGTTACTGCTGCAGCAGCATTATGCATAAAGCAATCTTTAGTTTCTTCACTTACAACTGTTTTCCTTGAGTTTTTCCCTTAGTTACGGCTATTTTTAGTCCTAAATTATGAGGATCTTTTCAAGATGGCTCCTCTGCCAGTTCTCTGAGGCCAAAACTGCATTCCCTCAGGTCACATACAAACTTGCTGTAGCCAGCAGCTTCCTGCCAGCCAATCAGATTGGATTACTGAGAGACACGCCTCCTCACTCTGAAGCCTAATGCAGGCATGCAGTGTGAAGGACCACTCCTCTGTCTTCCTAGCCGGAGACAGATGAGCCCTAGCAACGGTCTTTTAAGGGAGGAGTGGAAAGGGACAGGAGACATTAATGAAAGCTGTTATTATAAGGTAATTACAGATCTTTTGGCAATCATTGACAGACTAACTCAGGTATACATGCCTAGCGCTAATAAACTAGCAAATAAATAAAAAATATGACAGTTATCCTTTAAACATATTATAAGCCAGTAGCAAACATAAGTGAACAATTGTCACGGCCTATGGTGTGCTTAGTGACATTTTCCTTCACTTGGTTGCCCGTGACTACGTTTGGTGTTGTATGCATGTGGTGGCAGTGTCTCGGCCTTCTGGCTGTTCCCCAGGACATGGTTGCCACGCATGCCGTTGCCCGCGGCAACAGGTGAAGTCTGTGTTTATGTGTGTACTTCCCCATTAAGTGGCCGTCTTCCCTTGCCTTGTGTTGGAAGGGTTAACTTCCTTCCTATTATGTGTGCACTGGGTGTGTCTGTGTGTGGGTGTGGCTACATGGGCTATAAAGCCTCAGTTTAGATCAGTAGTCTGAGGGGTACTTCAGCCATGGCTAGCGGGAGTCATCCTCCTGTGATATACCATCTGCCAGTGGGGGCCAACCTTGTGGTCATAGCTTATGTTTCATAGTGTTATGAAGGTGTGTGTTTGGTCTCTTTATTTATTGCAGCTTATGGTTTCCTGTGTTCCCGTGTGATGTGTGGTGTGTGCTGTGTCCCTTGTGTTGTTGTGGACAGCAGCACTTGCACATGGGTTCCAGGCTGTGTGTCTGTGGCAAGTAGGTGTGGTTTTTGTTTCGCTTACCTGCCATTGCCATATGTCTGTTTATGTTTCCCCTTTCTTTATTGCTTGGCCAGTGAGACTCCTGTTCGTCCGTATCCTGGAGGACCAGGTAGTCTTACCCTTCTCCTAGTCCAGGGCCACCCTGAGGGCGAGTAGGAATATTAGGTTCTGGAGTATGAGCCCTCCCACCATCAGGGTCGGCTCATACGGCTCGGAGACAGGGTCAGAATTAGGGATTGATAGGAGGTGACCTGCTCCCTGATTCCTGTCCTGGCCTTGCATCGACCATCCATCTTCTGGCATCGCACGGCTGAGGGTTTTCCCCATTCTCAGCCGTGACAACAATAGGCTTAACAATGTATATAAAGTAATGCAATGCAATGGGGGAATGACCTAGGACAAAAGGAAGAACACAAAGGGGATAGAGGGAGGAGTGAGTTATTAAGTAGTAGCATAGAAACCAGAGGGGGAGTAGTGAATATCGAATATATCTCCGTGCGTGCATGTGATGAGCCAGATCAGCTGTCGAAAATTATACTTATGGTAGTCATTTTTCCTCTAATTTATTAAAGTGAAAAGGGGTAGAGATGTCGCGAACATAAAATTTTCCGTTCGCGGACGGCGAACTTGAATTTCCGCAAATGTTCGCGAACGGGCGAACCGGGCGATCCACCATAGACTTCAATAGGCAGGCAAATTTTTAAACCCACAGGGACTCTTTCTGGCCACAATAGTGATGGAAAAGTTGTTTCAAGGGGACTAACACCTGGACTGTGGCATGCCGAAGGGGGATCCATGGCAAAACTCCCATGGAAAATTACGTAGTTGACGAAGAGTCGGGTTTTAATCCATAAAGGGCATAAATCACCTAACATTCCTAAATTGTTTGGAATAATGTGCTTTAAAACATCCAGTGTGTGTATACGATCAGGTATGATGTTGTATCGAACAGGTAGTGTAGGGTTACGCCCGCTTCACAGTGACAGACCAAACTATGACAGACCAAACTCCCCGTTTAACGCACCGCAAAAAAACGCAAACAGGCCATTTGCACAACCGCAAACTCCCCATTTGCACAAGGTTGGATACCAAGATAGCCATGTCCCGTTCCTTGTCCTCACTGACGTCATTGAAGGTCTCTTCCTCCACCCAACCACGTACAACACCAAGGGTCCCCGAAAGGTGACAACAAGCCCCCTGGGACGCCTGCTGTGGTTGGTCTTCCACCTCCTCAAAGCCACCTTCCTCCTCTGACTTCTCTTCTTCAGATTCCTCTCTCTGCGTTGCCGCAGGTCCAGCAATCGACGACGACAAGGCTGCTTCTGGTGGTGATGGTGACCACAACTCTTCCTCTTCGTGCTCATCTACAGCCTGATCCAACACTCTTCGCAGGGCACGCTCCAGAAAAAACGCATATGGGATGAGGTCGATGATGTTGCCTTGGGTTTGACTGACCAGGTTTGTCACCTCCGCAAAAGGACGCATGAGCCTACAGCCATTGTGCATAAGCGTTCAGTAACGCAGCCAAAAAATACCCAGCTCCGCAGAGGCTGTGCTGTTTTTATTTACTAAAAAAATCTGTTCTTACCAGTTTAATCTCAGTTTTGTCCCCTATCAGGGGCCGGTGTATGGAATAGATTTTAGGAACCGGTAGATGGAAAAAGATGCTTGGTCGGTCCTCTTACTTCCAACTTGGGGCACTGCGCGTGCGCCGTGCAATGTACTGTGCTACCCTATATGAGTGGCATGTTAAGTAGTACTATTCCTATCAGTTTAATCCCTGTTACGTTCCCTATCAGGGGCCGGTGTGGTGTATGGAATAGATTTTAGGAACCGGGAGATGGAAAAAGATGCTTGGTCGAATGGTCGGTCCTCTTACTTCCAATTTGGGGCACTGCGCATGCACCGTGCAATGTACTGTGCTACCCGATATGAGTGGTATGTTAAGTAGTACTATTCCTATCAGTTTAATCCCTGTTACGGCCCCTATCAGGGGCTAAAGTATGGAATAGATTTTAGAAACCGGGAGATGGAAAAAGATGCTTGGTTGGTCCTCTTACTTCCAATTTGGGGCACTGCGCGTGCGCCGTGCAATGTACTGTGCTACCCGATATGAGTGGTATGTTAAGTAGTACTATTCCTATCAGTTTAATCCCTGTTACGTCCCCTATTAGGGGACGTGTATCGAATAGAGTTTAGACTTCCGCAAAGAGTTGTCAATAGTTGACACACTCATGACATATATTTTATTCCTCTATGCTTCAATCTTGGTGTAGTGATGATTGTGCTCGTGCGCACGATTGGGAGATTGCAGGCGATGGCGGTTTTTCAAAGCCTATGGTCGTGCTGAGGTAGTTCAGTGACAGTTAAGTGACCCAGAAAACAATGATTCTGCAGTGTGGGCCCATTGTTGGCCTAGTAGGCTTTAATGATCACCTTAGATGATCAAAAAGAAAATTCATGTTTTTTCTATGCAAAATTATCCAGCCGATCGCTTTTGGTCTGTTCACAATTAAGCAACGACCTTATCATCTGGGGTGTGCCTACATTGCAATTGCCAACACACTCATAGAGGTGATCGCTTCATTGTGATACGCAAGCCCCTTCACCACAACAAGGTAACTATCACGAAGGGGAATTGACACATGTATGTGCCTTTTGTTTTGTTTTGTTTTTGCAGCCACAGTGCAGCACCAGAGGCCAGAAAAATTAGGCATGTAAACATGCATGAAAAATTAGTTATTGTTGCAGCCGCTGCTATATGAAAGTGCACTAAAACATGGCGGCTTGAACCCTAGTTGGTGGCGGAGAAGTCATGCAAGTCATCCGACATGCAGAGATTAAATACAGCAGCGTGTGGACCATTTTTAGCCCAAGGCATCTCATCAGGCCTTTTTTAGTCAAATGCATCCCCCACTGTCAGTCCCTTCGGGATCCATGCCTCATTCATCTTAATAAAGGTGAGGTAATCTAGACTTTTTTGACCTAGGCGACTTCTCTTCTCACTGACAATACCTCCTGCTGCACTGAAGGTCCTTTCTGACAGGACACTTGAAGCGGGGCAGGCCAGAAGTTCTATCGCAAATTGTGATAGCTCAGGCCACAGGTCAAGCCTGCACACCCAGTAGTCAAGGGGTTCATCGCTCCTCAGAGTGTCGATATCTGCAGTTAAGGCAAGGTAGTCTGCTACCTGTCGGTCGAGTCGTTCTCTGAGGGTGGACCCCGAAGGGCTGTGGCGATACGTAGGACTTAAAAAGCTCTGCATGTCCTCCATCAACAACACGTCTGTAAAGCGTCCTGTCCTTGCCAGCGTGGTTGTGGTAGGAGGAGGATTACTTTCACCTCTTCCCCTGTTAGATTCCCGTTGTGCTGTGACATCACCCTTATACGCTGTGTAAAGCATACTTTTTAACTTGTTTGGGAAATGCTGCATGCTTTCCGACTTCCGGTAATTCGGTAACATTTCAGGCACTTTCTGCTTATACCGGGGGTCTAGTAGCGTGGCCACCCAGTACAGGTCGTTCTCCTTCAGCCTTTTTATACGAGGGTCCATCAACAGGCATGACAGCATGAAAGACCACGTTTGCACAAGGTTGGATGCCGAGCTACTCATGTCCCGTTCCTCGTCCTCACTGATCTCATTGAAGGTCTGTTCTTCCCCCCAGCCACGTACAACACCACAGGTACCAGATAGATGACAACGAGCCCCTTGGATGCCTGCTGTGGTTGGTCTTCCTCCTCCTCAAAGCCACATTCCTCCTCTGACTCCTCTTCCTCAGACTTCTCTTCCAGCGTTGCCGCAGGTCAAGCAAGCGATACTGATAAGGCTGTTTCTGGTGGTGATGGTGACCACAACTCTTCCTCTTCACGCTCATCTACGGCCTGATCCAGCACTCTTCGCAGGGCACGCTCTAGGAAGAAAACAAATGGGATGATGTCGCTGATGGTGCCTTCGGTGCGACTGACTAGGTTTGTCACCTCCTCAAAAGGACGCATGAGCCTACAGGCATTGCGCATTAGCGTCCAGTAACGTGGCAAAAAAATACCCAGCTCTGCAGAGGCTTTCCTAGCACCCCGGTCGTACAAATACTCATTGACGGGTTTTTCTTGTTGGAGCAGGCGGTCGAACATTAGGAGTGTTGAATTCCAACGTGTCGGGCTGTCGCAAATCAAGCGCCTCACTGGCATGTTGTTTCGCCACTGAATATCGGAAAAGTGCGCCAATGCCATGTAGGAACGCCTGAAATGGCCACACACCTTCCTGGCCTGCTTGAGGACGTCCTGTAAGCCTGGGTACTTATGCACAAAGCGTTGTACGATCAGCTTCAACACATGTGCCATGCACGGCACATGTGTCAACATCTTAAACAATTGGCATATGCTCCAGCGAGATAAGCAATTAATCGATAAAGTGATAAACATACCGATTGTTAGCTTTAAGAGAGCGAAAACTATAGGAGATATTGTGACCAGCAGTAATCTTCCAGATACAAGCCATACTTGGTTAGATAGACAGAGTCCCATGGGAAACTTCAAATGTAGGCACTGTGCAATGTGTAACGTAATGCGCACGGGGAAACAAGTCCAGATAGGACACATAACACACACTATTAAGCAATTTATAAATTGCAAGTCAGCTTATGTAGTGTATGCGATTTTTTGCCCATGCGAAAGATTTTATATCGGTAAAACCCATAGACCCCTATATGTGCGATTCAGAGAACATAAAAGATCGATTATTACAGGTATTGGAGCTACACGTCTTATAGAACATATTAAAGATGAACATCAGGGTAATAAAGAAGTGTTAAAATGTGCAGGGATCGAGAGAGTTAATCCTCCAGCCAGAGGTGGGGAGAGAAAGCGCATTTTATTGCAACGAGAAGCCCCATGGATTATTAAAAGTAATGCCATGGGAGGTTTAGGCTTCAATGACAAAAACGATCTTGCTGTCTTTGTATGATTTTAAAGTTTTATATGTATGCGAAGGTGATCCGAATATTTGATTGATTGATGCACCTGTTTAGCAGTGACGTGCAGGGAGGATACAGGTACATTGGGCGCTCCCCTTTCATGTCACAGTAGGCTCGACAAAGCGCGATTGTAGCGCGAAACGCTGTTGCCTTTCCTTCTGCTATATGTGACCCGCACCCGCTATGTTTCAAACCGAATAAAGCTACGATTTAACGAACATTCGGTGAGTGCCGCCTTTTTTCTCTTTTTTTCTTCTACCGTTGATGACAAACAAAACTTTATATTTATTACCCTGATTCTGCAGTTTACAGAAACACCCCATATGTGGTCATAAACTGCTATGCAGGACGCAGAAGGAAAGGAACACCGTATGGTTTCTGGAAGGCAGATTTTGATGGCCTTTTTTTTTGGCACCATGTCCCATTTGAAGAACCCCTGATGCACCCCTAGAGTATAAACTCCATAAAAGTGACCCCATGTAAGAAACTGCACCCCTCTAAGATATTCTAAACTGATTTTACAAACTTTATTAACCCTTTAGGTGTTCCTCAACAGTTTATGTCAAATGGAGATGAAATTTCAGAATTTCTACTTTTGGTAACCTTGCCTCACAAAAATGCAATATAGAGCAACCAAAAATCATATGTACCCTAGAAATAGTCCCAATAAAACTACCACATTATCCCGTAGATTCCAAAATGGGGTCACTTTTATGGAGTTTCTACTCTAGGGGTGCATCAGGGGGGCTTCAAATGGGACATGGTGTAAATAAACCAGTCCAGCAAAATCTGCCTTCCAAAAACCACACAACGCACCTTTCCCTCTGTGCCCTACCGTGTGCCCGTACAGTAGTTTACGGCCACATATGGGGTGCTTCTGCAAACTACAGAATCAGGTCAATAAATATTGAGTTTTGTTTGGCTGTTAACCCTTGCTTTGTTACTGGAAAAAATGGATTAAAATGGAAAATGTGCCCAAAAAAAAATCGAAATTCTGAAATTTTATCTCCATTTGCCATTAACTCTTGTGGAACACCTAAAGGGTTAACGACGTTTATAAAATCAGTTTTGAATACCTTGAGGGGTATAGTTTCAAGAATGGGGTCATTTTTGGGTGGTTTCTATTAAGCCTCACAAAGTGACTTCAGACCTGAACTGGTCCTTAAAAAGTGGGTTTTAAAAAATTTGTGAAAAATTTCAAGATTTGCTTCTAAACTTCTAAGCCTTCTGACGTCCCCAAAAAATAAAATGTAATTCCCAAAATGATCCAAACATGAAGTAGACATATGGGGAATGTAAAGTAATAACTATTTTTGTAGGTATTACTATGTATTATAGAAGTAAAGAAATTGAAACATGGAAATTTGATAATTTTTCCTAATTTTTGGTAAATTTGGTATTTTTTGGACTCCATTTTACCAGTGTCATGAAGTACAATATGTGATGAAAAAACTATCTCAGAATGGCCTGGATAAGTCAAAGCGTTTTAAAGTTATCACCACATAAAGTGACATTGGTCAGATTTGCAAAAAATGGCCTGGTCCTTAAGGTGAAAATGAGCCCGGTCCTTAAGGAGTTAAGGTGAAATTGAGCTTCAATCCTCAATTGTCCATTTATGTATATTCAGTTTCGACGTGGTTGCAATTTACATATTTTTTTGGGGGGGGAGGGGTTCAATTTAATTAAGCAGCATATATATGTATTTACTGCAGCAATAACCAAGGTGTGGCCGCAATATACCTGTGCATATTAAGGGGAAATTTTTCATCAAGCCTTAATCATCCGTTTACGTATATATACAATTTCCACACGATTAAGAGGCTTATATACTTGATTACTGCATCAATACCAAAATTTTCACACTCTTTTGGCTGATTCCGATATATAGACCATTACTTGCTGGCAGTGCCCCATCTTGCCAATGTTGCTGTATGTCTGCATCAAAACCCAAGGTGTGGCAGCATTCTACCGGTGTATTAAGGTGAAATTAAGTGTATTAAGGTGAAAGTTAGCGCCAAGCCTCAATTGTCTATTTACTTATATTCAGTTTCCACACGGTTGCATTTTAGATTTTATTTTTGTGGGGTTCAATTTATTTAAGCTGCGTATATACGTGATTACTGTAGTAACCCAAGGTGTGACAGCAATCTACCTGTGTATATTAAGGTGAAATTGAGCATCAATCCTCCATTGTCTGTTTACATATATTCAGTTTACACATGGTTGCAATTTAACTTTTTTCTTGGGAGGGGTTCAATTTAATTAAGCTGCATATACAGTCAGGTCCATAAGTATTGGGACATCGACACAATTCTAAAGTTTTGGGCTCTATACACCACCACAATGGATTTGAAATGAAACTAACAAGACGTGCTTTAACTGCAGACTGTCAGCATAATTTGAGGGTATTTACATCCAAATCAGGTGAACGGTCTAGGAATTACAACAGTTTGCATATGTGCCTCCCACTTGTTAAGGGACCAAAAGTAATGGGACAGAATAATATTCATAAATCAAACTTTCACTTTTTAATACTTGGTTGCAAATCCTTTGCAGTCAATTACAGCCTGAAGTCTGGAACGCATAGACATCACCAGAAGCTGGGTTTCATCCCTGGTGATGCTCTGCCAGGCCTCTACTGCAACTGTCTTCAGTTCCTGCTTGTTCTTGGGGCATTTTCCCTTCAGTTTTGTCTTCAGCAAGTGAAATGCATGCTCAATCGGATTCAGGTCAGGTGATTGACTCAGCCATTGCATAACATTCCACTTCTTGCCCTTAAAAAACTCTTTGGTTGCTTTTGCAGTATGCTTTGGGTCATTGTCCATCTGCACTATGAAGCACTGTCCAATGAGTTCTGAAGCATTTGGCTGAATATGAGCAGATAATATTGCCCGAAACACTTCAGAATTCATCCTGCTACTTTTGTCAGCAGTCACATCATCAATAAATACAAGAGAACCAGTTCCATTGGCAGCCATACATGCCCACGCCATGACACTACCACCACCATGCTTCACTGATGAGGTGATATGCTTAGGATCATGAGCAGTTCCTTTCCTTCTCCATACTCTTTTCTCTTCCCATTACTCTGGTACAAGTTGATCTTGGTCTCATCTGTCCATAGGATGTTGTTCCAGAACTGTGAAGGCTTTTTTAGATGTCATTTGGCAATCTCTAATCTGGCCTTCCTGTTTTTGAGGCTCACCAATGGTTTAAATCTTGTGGTGAACCCTCTGTATTCACTCTGGTGAAGTCTTCTCTTGATTGTTGACTTTGACACACATACACCTACCTCCTGGAGAGTGTTCTTGATCTGGCCAACTGTTTTGAAGGGTGTTATCTTCACCAGGGAAAGAATTCTTTGGTTATCCACCACAGTTGTTTTCCGTGGTCTTCGGGGTCTTTTGGTGTTGCTGAGCTCACCGGTGCATTCCTTCTTTTTAAGAATGTTTCAAACAGTTGTTTCGGCCACTCCTAATGTTTTTTCTATCTCTCTGATGGGTTTGTTTTTTGTTTTTTAGCCTAATGATGGCTTTCTTCACTGATAGTGACAGCTCTTTGGATCTCATCTTAAGAGTTGACAGCAACAGATTCCAAATGCAAATAGCACACTTTAAATGAACTTTGGACCATTTATCTGCTCATTGTAATTGGGATAATGAGGGAATAACACACACCTGGCCATGGACCAGCTGAGAAGCCAATTGTCCCATTACTTTTGGTCCCTTAACAAGTGGGAGGCACATATGCAAACTGTTGTAATTCCTACACTGTTCACCTGATTTGGATGTAAATAACCTCAAATTAAAGCTGACAGTCTGCAGTTAAAGCACATCTTGTTCGTTTTATTTCAAATCCATTGTGGTGGTGTATAGAGTCAAAAAATTTAGAATATTGTCGATGTCCCAATATTTATGGCTCTGACTGTGATTACTACCTGTTTATATTAATGAGACAATGCGCGTCAAGCCTCAATCGTCTGCTTCCGTGAATTCAATTTCTACACAGTTGGAATTTAAATTCTATTTGGGATTATTAAATTTATTAAAAATTAATTATATACAGTGGATATAAAAGTACACACACCCCCGTTAAAATGTCAGGTTTCTGTACTGTAAAAAAAGGAGACAAAGATAAATCATTTCAGAACTTTTTCCACCTTTAATGTGACCTATCAACTGTACAACTAAATTGAAAAACAAACTGAAATCTTTTAGGTGGAGGGAAGAACAAAAAAACGAAAATAATGTGGTTGCATAAGTGTGCACACCCTCTTATAACTGGGGATGTAGCTGTGTTCAGAATTAAACAATCACATTTAAAATCATGTTAAATAGGAGTCAGCATACACCTGCCATCATTTAAAGTGCCTTTGGTTAACACCAAATAAAGTTCAGCTGCTCTAATTGGTCTTTCCTGAAACTTCTTTGCTGTCGCATCCCACAGCAAAAGCCATGTTCCACAGAGAGCTTCCAAAGCATCAGAGGGATCTCATTGTTAAAAGGTATCAGTCAGGAGAAGGGTACAAAAGAATTTCCAAGGCATTAGATATACTATGGAACACAGTGAAGACAGTCATCATCAAGTGAAGGAAATATGGCGTACAAAGAAAAATTGGAGTGGTGATTCTTATTAAAACGTAACTTTTAATTCGTTCAAATAGAAAGAGGGTCCCTAAATATAACAAATATTAACAATTTAGTGCACAATGACATAAAATTCTTGGTGCACGGCGGCACCTGAAACATAACCGGTTGTCCTACCGTAACCCAGGTGTCTTCTGGTTTTTACAGATGTTCAGTAGATGTAGTCTTGCTGAAAATACAAAACGGCAGAAACCTGACGGGAATGATGGTGGGCTCTAAGTCCCTATATAACCCTGTGATAGGGGTGCTGACGTGACCCTGACGTCCTAGCCACGAAGCACCCGTCCTGAAAAGAACGACCCCATCCGGAACCTTGTCTTCACGCTACGTGGCTCTGTTGTGCCCTAGTGCAGCTGATCCCTACATGCATGTTTCATGTAACAATCATCAGGGGAATATTGTGCAATCGAGCAGGGCATAAATTACATAGAGCGTTGATATACAGTAGATGATTCAATAATCAACACTAAGGGTATTCAATGTGAAAGCAAAAGACATTTTAAATCAATACAAATGGTAGCCCGTGGTATAGGCTCCACTGACTATCAGGGCTAAACGCATGCCTAAAGATATAAGGCAGTATGAGGTGCAGGGAGGTCACTTGATATGCGGCTCCCCCACGATACGTCCTGAGGCTGTGATGTAGCCTATCTAAGGACGCTCGCCTGCGCCATTTTAAACATACCTTGACCTCAGAACGAGGCTTGGAAAGCAGCGCGGTGACATGAGAGGGGCAGTGCAGGCACCCGCGCATGCGCAGTCCACCCTGAAGATTGGCAGCGCTTATAGGACTATGCAATGCAGACTGACGTAGCCGATTCGGCATACGTTATTGCAGACGGCCACGGATTGTGTCATCAGCCTAGGACACAACTACTCCAATGGCCATGGTTGAACGCATTGCTATGCAACCGGGACTGTTTATGGCAACCATCAACATATCAGCGTTATTGTAGACATAGGACAGCGATCCTAATGTAAGGCATTTTGTGGCAATCAATTAAGAAAAGGTCTACTGATCTAAGAGGCCCACACACAGGGCCATGACTCAACAAAGGTATATATAATACATCCCACCTCAAAAAATTCAGGTAAGCAGGCATATCAGGCATAAGAGATAGAAATTTAGCCTAGGAAGTTTGGACCATAATATAAAAATCATGGTTAGAAAGGTTCGGTATATAATGTTGGGCCTAGTTATTTATCACATTGTCAAATAAAACAGCTGTAACACAGTTGTTCATTTAGGCCCAAAGGGGCTACATGGATCCATCGGGCTTCATGTTGTAGAAGTACACGGTCCTAGGCAACCCTCCCCACGCAGGAGAAAATATGGCACAACAGGGACATTACCAAGAATTGGACGTCCCTTCAAAATTGATGAAAAGACGAGAAGTAAACTGGTCTAGGAGGCTACCAAGAGGCCTACAGCAACATTAAAGGAGCTGCAGGAATATCTGGCAAGTACTGGCTGTGTGGTACATGTGACAACAATCTCCCGTATTCTTCATATGTCTGGGCTATGGGGTAGAGTGGCATAACGAAAGCCTTTTCTTCTAAAAAAAAACATCCAAGCCAGGCTACATTTTGCAAAAACAAATCTGAAGTCTCCGAAAAGCATGTGGGAAAAGGTGTTATGGTCTGATGAAACCAAGGTTTAACTTTTTGGCCATAATTCTAAAAGATATGTTTGGCGCAAAAACAACCCTGCACATCACCAAAAGAACATCATACCCACAATGAAGCATGGTGGTGGCAGCATCATGCTTTGGGGCTGTTTTTCTTCAGCTGGAACTGGGGCCTTAATTAAGCTAAAGGGAATTATGAACAGTTCCAAATACCAGTCAATATTGGCACAAAACCTTCAGGCTTCTGCTAGAAAGCTGAACATGAAGAGGAACCCAGACCTGAATCAGATTGAAAATCTGTGGGGTGATCTGAAGAGGGCTGTGCACAGGAGATGCCGTCGCAATCTGACAGATTTGGAGTGTTTTTGCAAAGAAGAGTGGGCAAATCTTGCCAAGTCAAAATGTGCCATGCTGATAGACTCATACCCAAAAAGACTGAGTGCTGTAATAAAATCAAAAGGTGCTTCAACAAAGTATTAGTTTAAGGGTGTGCATACTTATGCAACCATATTATTTTATTTTTATATTTTTTCTTCCCTCTACCTAAAATATTTCAGTTTGTTTTTTAATTGAGTTGTACAGTTTATAGGTCACTTTGTCAAATTTTTTAACATCACAGAAACCTGACATTTTAACAGGGGTGTGTAGACTTTTTTTTTTATCCACTGTATATATATATATATATTTACTACAAGACATAGGGTAGGTATATATATATATATATATATATATATATAGAGTACAAGAAAAATGGCGGCACTGGTAAAATGAATGTGGAGAGTAGGGTGCGCGTCCCAAGGGGAATAGGCTTCTTACCCCAATGTATAAGTCCAGAAAAACGAGCGGCACTCCGTTAGATAAAGAACCTTTAATCACCTAGGTGGTGCAACGTTTCGGCTCTGCTCTTGAGCCTTTTTCAAGCATAAATACAACTCCAAATCTCAGCAATATATACAGGTGAATCAATTAACATGTGAATCATGTGATCACACTCCACCCAGTGGGTGTGAACAAATCGTGACAGTATTACACTGAATCAATATAAATACATATTTTTGACATATAGTAATAAGCAAGTGCAAATCAACACACAATTGGAGGAGACATGAATCATCCATGTCATACATATTATAGTTCTAGTGAATAAAAAGTTGTCGATCAGAAGCATAAGAATCGTTCGATCTATGTGCTAAACATGTCATAACTTGCAGGGGGGAGAGCAAGAAGGAGGGGTGATCCAACACACATACCGAGATCACAGGGAGAATCGTGTCCTGCCGTATGCCCAGCGTTGTTTACTATCCATTGCGCAGGCTCGGCACCGCACCAGTCAGGGTAGAGGATGGAGGTGAGCGTCCGGCGTCATCAGACTGCGTCGACGCACAAACATCACTCCAGTATCTTCTTACACAGCCGGAACGCTCCTCTCCAGGCGCATGCTCAGATGAGAAAAACCTATACTAGGCGCCATCTTACTCTCTGGAAAGACGCCCTCAATCAATATTATCCAGTGTAGTGCATCCAACCCACATTACATCGGATATGGCATACTCAGAAGGGCAGTGGGCTCCCTCAAAACAGGGTGTCCACATGCACCGCCCAGGTGAAGAACTGTCATACCCACGGTAACCGCGGATCATGCAGAACTGTCACCCAGGTTACTGAGCTGTCATCTCATCCGAGAGGGATCTCCTCTTATGGGTACACAGACGCCACTGGGTGTATCTAACATATGAAAAATTGTGCCACCTAGGTTGTTATATTAAAATCAACTCATCCCATGGTGCTGGCCAAACCAGAAAAAAATAAAATATATGCATAATCACAATAAAACAAAATGGGAAATAAAGACCTATAAAACGGCCCTCTCCTGTACGGTATGTTGTGATCACTCTATCCGAACCTGCCATTCCGCCTGAAGTTCAGTGTATGTGGTCTCTACGTGAAAAGGGAAAGAAAAATAAAGTTATTATTGAAGCAAGAAAATAAAAAGATTGAGTTATATAACTCTCTTAGTGTATACCAGAGACACCGAGTTACATTCAGCCTGACACAGGAGGCAAGACAACCTCACAGAACATCCCCAAAGTTGTATTCTATATTTAGCCCGTGGGGTTTCAGACTCCCCAACTTATGGATCCAGTTGAGTTCTCTACGTTTCAGTATCCTTGACCTATCGCCACCTCGTCTAGGTTGAGGTATATGGTCTACTATCCAACACCTGAGATCATGTTCCCCATGTTTGACCTCCGCAAAATGCTTGGATACCGGAAGATCCATACGTTTCTTCCGGATGCTCAAGCGATGGTTATTGAGGCGGGTCTTAAACTCGGTCGTTGTCTCTCCCACATATAATAAATTACATGGGCAGGATAATATGTAGACGACATAGCTGGAATCACAGGTTAAATGGAAAGAAATTCCAAAAGATTCACCAGTGCCAGGATGTATAAAATTCCTCCCCTTGCACATATATTTGCAATTAACGCAATTGAGGCAGGGAAAGCAGCCCAGGCCCAACTGCGTTAATGTGGTTTGTCTCAAAGGCCCTTTAGAGCCCAAGTCGGCTTTAACCAGTTGATCTTTCAAATTTCTGGATCGGCGGTAAGAAAGAAAAGGAGGATTCTGAAATTCAGGAATTTCGTTGAAGCATGAGCCTAATAGACCCCAATGCTTCCTCAAAATCCTGTTTATTGAGGAGCTGTGCTCACTATATACTGAAATGAACGGAATTCTATCAGCTTTGCGGACAGTCTTCCGTTTAGTCAGTAGTTCCGTCCTATCCAGATCATGGACTCTATTGATATGCTCCTTCAGCAACCGTTTGGGATACCCCCTGTCCTGAAAAAGTTCACTTTTCTTTATCTAACGGAGTGCCGCTCGTTTTTCTGGACTTATATATATACACTTACCTAAAGAATTATTAGGAACACCATACTAATACGGTGTTGGACCCCTTTTGCCTTCAGAACTGCCTTAATTCTACGTGGTATTGATTCAAAAAGGTGCTGATAGCATTCTTTAGAAATGTTGGCCCATATTGATAGGATAGCATCTTGCAGTTGATGGAGATTTGAGGGATGCACATGCAGGGCACGAAGCTCCCGTTCCACCACATCCCAAAGATGCTCTATTGGGTTGAGATCTGGTGACTGTGGGGGCCATTTTAGTACAGTGAACTCATTGTCATGTTCAAGAAACCAATTTGAAATGATTCGAGCTTTGTGACATGGTGCATTATCCTGCTGGAAGTAGCCATCAGATGATGGATACATGTTCTCATTCTGTTTACGCCAAATTCGGACTCAACAGAAATCTAGACTCATCAGACCAGGCAACATTTTTCCAGTCTTCAACAGTCCAATTTTGGTGAGCTCGTGCAAATTGTAGCCTCTTTTTCCTATTTGTAGTGGAGATGAGTGGTACCCGGTGGGGTCTTCTGCTGTTGTAGCCCATCCGCCTCAAGGTTGTGCGTGTTGTGGCTTCACAAATGCTTTGCTGCATACCTCGGTTGTAACGAGTGGTTATTTCAGTCAACATTGCTCTTCTATCAGCTTGAATCAGTCGGCCCATTCGTCTCTGACCTCTAGCATCCACAAGGCATTTTCGCCCACAGGACTGCAGCATACTGGATGTTTTTCCCTTTTCACACCATTCTTTGTAAACCCTAGAAATGGTTGTGCGTGAAAATCCCAGTAACTGAGCAGATTGTGAAATACTCAGACCGGCCCGTCTGGCACCAACAACCATGCCACGCTCAAAATTGCTTAAATCACCTTTCTTTCCCATTCTGACATTCAGTTTGGAGTTCAGGAGATTGTCTTGACCAGGACCACACCCCTAAATGCATTGAAGCAACTGCCATGTGATTGGTTGACTAGATAATTGCATTAATGAGAAATAGAACAGGTGTTCCTAATAATTCTTTAGGTGAGTGTATATATATATATATATATATATATATATATATATATTTACTACAAGACATAGGGTAGGGCAGAAATCTACCTGTGAGTGACAAAGAGAAATTAAAAGTCAGGCCTCAATTATCCATTTCAGTGAATTCCATTTCCACGCGGTTGCAATTTAAATTATTTTTAAGAATTGTTACATTTAATTAACAGCATATATAGATGATTACTACAAGACACAGGGTAGGGTAACAATCTACCTTTGAGAGATAACGATAAATTGAGTGTGAGGCCTGACATTTAATCATCTGTTAATGTTTTAAATGTATTTCTACACACAGTTGCAATTAATTTTTTTTGGAACTTGTTGAATTTAATTAAAGCATTATATAGGTTACCAGTACACAGGCTAGGGTATCAATTTACCTGTTAATGCAATATAAAGGGTCAGGCCTCAATTGTCCTTTAACGTATATTCAGTTGTAGTATGAATAGTAGGCTGCAGTATCTGGCTTTGGAAAGGCGCAACATTATAGCTGAGGAGAAAGAGAATGAGATTGTGCATTGCACGGCTCACACCTCCTCGCACGATGATGTGGAGGTGACTTCAGAGTCTGACACTGTGCCTTGGAGCCAGGGGTCACAGTGTTCCTCTTGTTTCTCCTTTTTGCAGCCCCAAAGATGGCTTTCAGTGGAGACTGCTCAGTCTTCATTGCCTATTCCTAGAGGGAGCCTTCCTTTTTTCTAAGAAGTGGCAAGGAAACCCCACAATGCCCTACAGCAGATAGTCAAGACAGTCTCCCTGTTGACCACTTGTGTGAGAGCCCTCACCATTTGGGCTGCCCTGTGGAGCAGGTTGGGGAGGAGACTGGTGGACATTCGGAGCAGCTGTTACAGTCATGGATAGTTCATGTTTTTCACTGCCCACTGGGTCAATGTTTTGTGCACCAGTAGAGAGGCAGCACCCCAGCAACATGGCCAAGTCCTTTTGACCCCTCCCACCATATCATAGAGCTGGCTCCCACAGCAGACACTTATCTGCCTCCTCCATGGACCCATCCCCAACAGCAGCAGGGCGCATTGTCGCTCACTCTACCTCTCCTTCCAATCACATGTGTCAAGTCAAGAGTAGCCATGCTGTATTGTAGCTGATGGGCCTTAAAGAGAGTAGTCACACCAGTGGCAATTGCTCAAGTACATCAAGCAGGAAACATCCCGCTGGCTTTGACCTCCCTGGGCTAGGTAGTCAGCGACAATGGGTACAACAGCCTGGCTGCCCTGAACTTGGGTAAAATAACATATGCTCCCTGCATGGCCTTTAAAAAAATCCACTGGCCTGTGCTAGGTGCTGGCAATGTCCAGGAGACTGTCCCTCTTTTCAGCCATTCTCAAATGGTGAGGAACAACCCTCCTAGACCTGAAGCATCATAATGGAATGTAGCTACACCTGCAGCTTTGTCTTTTATGCTTAAGTTGTCCCTCATTCCTCTCATATGTATTTTTGAAGAGACACTGACACTCATGCCTTGTAGCTGTTGGGGACCCACAATGATAAACTCCCATAGGGGAGGAGGAGGTGCTACCACTTGAGGAGGAGGGAGAAAAGTCAGAGTTGGAAGAGAAAGATGATTATGATGGTGACACCCACTATGACACCTAATCGTCTCAGTGGGGGGCGAAGGTGGAAAGAACTGGCTCCTGGGGCATGATGGTCAGAATGGCGACCTGTAGACTCGCTTGCTTACGCAATGACAGACGTATCATTTATATAAGACGTATCAAGCAGTCTGCTGATTACTCTATTGCCATGCTTCGAGACCCTCACTACCAGGGCAAATTGGGGGAATGTTTTCCACTCGCAGAAAGGGAGGACAAATTATTACCAGGAAACACTGTGTACACAGGTTGCCGCAGCTTATGGCGATCAGACGCCTGCCACCAGCATGTCTGAAAGGGAGGCCCCTCTCTGCTTCCCGCTATGAGCAGCAAAAGCCACAGCAGCAGTAGCAGCAGTAGCAGTAGCCATTTCAGTCTCCTCAACATAGTGGAGCAATTTTTCCCCGAGCCCTGCCAGACAAAAGCCAGTCAACAAGCCGACAGCTTTCGCCTCAACGCCCAGGTTCAGGCCTACCTAAACTATGGCCAGTCTCTATCACATACCCTGTTCCCTCACCCCATGGAGACTGGAACAGTGGCTGGAACTGGCACAGCATGCTCTCTATCTTCTTTCTTGTCCAGCCTCCAGTCTCATCTTGGAGAGGGTTTTTAGCACCGTGGTGACATCCAAACAGACCAAATTGTCCTCCGCCAGAGTCCAAAACATCACTTTTGTAAAAATGAACCAAGCCTGGATTCAGGAGGATTTTCATACTCCTCCGGCTGATTCCGGTGAATAGATCTCGCCTAGTTGCCGGTGCCCCATCTTGCCACTGTTGCTGCCTGTCTATCATCATTTTCCTTAAGGCTGCTGCTGTCGCTTTCATCTTGTCATTGCTGGGACCTGGCTACATTCACGTTCTGTATGGCTGCTGCTGCAGCCGTCTCCATTATGCCGCTGACACCATCATGCCACTGATGCCACCTGCCAGCCATCATCTTCCGTAAGGCTGCTGCTTTTCTGCCAAAATGTACAATATGGCTGATGTTGCTCCTCGCTGTTAATATCCTAATGCCACCACCATTAATGCAAATCATCTACCACCACTACCACTATTACTACTTCTGCTACTACTATTACTCATAGACAGCCGTGTAAGTTCCATGCTATGCTGCTTCTGCTGCCGCTACTATTGCAGCCTCATGCCATTATATCCTTAAATTTTTCCACATCTGCACTGCTGCTGATCTCAATTAAAAGATATCTATTTAGGCTCGTTCTAAATGCGCTACTTTTTCTTCTGACAGGTATGACTAGTGCGTACTGTACTTGCAGGCATTCCGACCCTGTCAAGGCATCATTTTTCGACGCTTGGTCCCCCCAAGCCACTTTTTTATTTTTTAATTCAATAACACTGTGTGTTTACACATCATCTGCCCCCCGATAAAGGACAGTTTTTAGAAGCTTTGGAATATGAAAAAGCAGAACACATGTGATAGTGTTAATGCCGTCAAACATGTGTTTATCCATAGCTATGTATGTCAGAGACATCATTTATCATTGTGGTCATTGCATTCCAGAGCTAGGGAAGGGGAGATGGGAAAAAAATCATTAAAAAATTAACAAAAAGAGATAATAAGTTTTCCTAAAAATTCCTAGGGTACTAGAAGGCTATAAGGGGTTATATACCAACTTTCAGGGCAATTGGAGCAACTTAGGTTTGGCTCGAACAGAACCTTTTCAAAAAATTTCCGAACCGGACCTGAAAAGAATCTTGACTGGTTAGCTCATCTCTACTTCCAGCATTCTGAAATAAAAAAATACAGCTTTTTTACATCACACTTCTTTAGTGCCCCCCCAACACTTTTTTTTTAATAGATGTGGTCACATATAAAACACAGATACAGGATCCCTATAGTGCTATCCACTATACATTAGTAGTAGTTCCTATAAGTGACATGTCATCTATGTGACATTATGCATATGTCTGCCACAGTTTATCAGATTGATCACAAACAAAGTGTATACAGGTGAAACTCGAAAAATTAGAATTTGGTGCAAAGTTCATTTATTTCAGTAATGCAACTTAAAAGGTGAAACTAATATATGAGATAGGCTCTTTACATGCAAAGCGAGATATTTCAAGCTTTTACTTGTTGTAATTTGGATGATTATGGCTTACAGTTTATGAAACCCCAAAGTCTCAATTTTGAGGTACCCTTTGCTCAGGGGGTATGGATTAATTTGCTGACTAGAGAGTGACACTTTGAGCCTAGAATATTGAACCTTTTCACAAAATTAAAATTTTAAGCTGCATTAATGCAATACCTTTTCATTTGCATTACTGAAATAAATGGACTTTATGGCACAATATTCAAATTTTTCGAGTTTCACCTGTATGTGCAAATAAATGTATCCTAATATTTGCAAGACACAGCATCCTCATATGAGTCACAGTGCTGTCATGCACATACCTGAGGCAGCATCTAATGTAATGCAATGCTAATTCCAAAAGGCCTAACATCACCCAACATATAAAACCAAAAAAGGGACTCAAAAATGGTAGAGATTTGAAGTGATGTCCGGGGTAATATCAAATTATTTATATCTGTGTCTCAATCTGTGAGAAAACAAAAACGATCAGTTGAGCGCCAGATGACAGATATTCATACGGATAACCAGTCTAAGGATGATTGGTCCCAGAATGGATATTATAGTGATAGAATAAAAATGTTGTGCTATTACACCTGATTCTACGGGTGCACGTATTCAATAGAAACAATGATATATAGATAACAATGCTACTGACACAAAATTGTGCTCTAAATTTTGAAAGCGTGCATCCATACGGATTTTTACTCACTTCACCAGGGGGGGGGCGCAAGATAAAGCTCAAGACACTTGACGCCATAAATCCCCCCTCGCCGAGATCGCCTGTAGAATGTTAGGTATCCTTGCAGTCCTTCAGATAGATGACCCGGTGGACTCCAATAGTTAAGCAAGGTTCCTTTAATAAATGAATCAGCTCAACGTGTTTCGGGGTTATTATAGACCCCTTCCTTTATTGCTCCTGAGGAAGGGGTCTATAATAACCCCGAAATGCGTTGAGCTGATTGATTTATTAAAGGAACCTTGCTTAATTATTGGAGTCCACCGGGTCGTCTATCTGAAGGACCGCAAGGATACCTAACATTCTACAGGTGATCTCGGCGAGGGGGGGTTTATGGCGTCAAGTGTCTTGAGCTTTATCTCGCGCCTCCCCCCTTGGTGAAGTGAGTAAAAATCCGTATGGATGCACGCTTTCAAATTTTAGAGCACAATTTTGTGTCAGTAGCATTGTTATCTATATATCATTGTTTCTATTGAGTACGTGCACCCGTAGAATCAGGTGTAATAGCAACACATTTTTATTCTATCACTATAATATCCATTCTGGGACCAATCATCCTTAGACTGGTTATCCGTATGAATATCTGTCATCTGGCGCTCCACTGATCGTTTTAGTTTTCTCACTCTTGTACCACGTCTGCTAGTCAGAGCCCTGTAGTGTGAGCAGCCTTCTGCCATTGGCTTCAGTCTTGGTTTCTACTTTGGTACTCCTTGGCGCCTCCTATTCCCCACCTCTTTCCCCGTCAGATTTCCACCTATTCTTTTCCTTGCACCCCTCCATCCCTCATCCTTCCTTTATACTTTTGTTTCCCCTCCATCCCACACATCCCACTTTCCCATCCCCTTTTTTCCTCCCCTGTCCAACCCACTCCCGTCCCATTGTTTGCATCACCGTTCATCCACTTTCCCTCACCCACCTCTTGTTTCCCTCAATACTGACGCTCCTTTTTTCTATATTTTTTCAAATAGTGTACTTTAGTTTTAATTGGTAATACATTACTATTCAACTGTATATGTTACGGTAATTCCACTCTGAGAATTTGCGATACCCGCTGATTACTTCAGCTGATAATAGTGAGTCATATATTTTATCTCAACAGAGGGATATCTATTTGATAAGCCAATCATACTGGACAAGAGAGCTGTGCCTCCCTTGGTGGATGATTGACATCACGTTCCATCAATCTGCCTGGGACTTTGTAGCTAGTAGTGCAACGTGCCAGACCGCAGGGGAAACACTTGAGGCTACGCTGGGCCGATGGGGGTAGTGGTTCATTTACTAACGGTTAGCAGAGCCTCCCTGGGCCAGCAGTGCAGTGGATGGGAAGACAGCACTAAATCCTCTGGGGCACTCTTGATTGCAGGGAACACCAGCCAGATGGAAGTGAAGGTGCCTTTGATGGTGTAGGTGTTTAAGGTGCTTTGGTGTGGGACGCTGCAGTAGGAGGACATTTGCAAGTCATGTCTCGCCTCCTGAATGATTGACAGGGAAAACAGCCCATGAGTGTCTATACTTGAATATATACTGGGTTGTTCGTACCATATGGTGTCATGCTGTACACAGGTGCAGTTTCACTGCTCCCCGTCCCTTCAGCTTTTGGTTGCTCTTTTGGAAAATGGATAAGGAATATTCAGTTGATTCCCTAAGTGGTTCCTATGATGATTCATTCCCAGTTGCTCGTTTGTCATTTGTACACTGGACATGTTTACACTGAGCAATGATTGGGGAGAAACTATCATATTAACAATCCTTTGGCTGATCATTGGTCCCTATAAATGGGCCCATTAGTGCTGATGCTTGTGCAATAGAGCCGGATTGGGGGTATGCACTCTGACGCCAATAATATGCAATGGCTGGGTCAGGTGTAAGTGATAGTTTATAGTTTTGTTCGTGACGCAAATTGCAGCGTGCACAGGGTACTAACACAGGGCCCTTTAAGGTGTTGTAACTCACGTACCAGGTTAGGAATGCCAGAGTGGTGTAATGTCTCTGTGTGGTAATGGCAATAGTGTCAAAGGTGTTTTCTATATGGGTACGGCTGGACTCCTGGATCCTGGCTCACTTGCAATAAAATGAGTGTGGTGCTAGTAGGAGTAATTGAGGAACTTGAAGCAGTAATTGAGATCCAGACCTTTGATAAAGTTCAAACGTGTCTTTACTAGTTGCAGCTTTGATCCAAGCGAGATACAGCAATAGTCTTTGGTCCCAGCAGGTATCAGCAATGTGTGGCAGGAAATTATCTTCTGCTCTATCATGTGCCTGGAGCTTTTGCAGGAAAGGACGTCTTCTTGTTGCTCTGTAATGTGGCAGTAGTTTATCTTCTGCACTGACTATCTTCTGCTGTCTTGGGGACTGACTAGCTGAGGAGGAATTTGGCTTCTCCTGGGTCTCTGGTCTGTACTCACAGCTATTGTCTCAGGGTATGCTTCTTCCTGTAACAGGAGGTGGCTGCTTGCTTTCTTCCAGCTGAGGCTGCAAGGCTCAGGCTGGGGATGATAATCAATTGTCTCAGCCGAGACAAGATCCTGGTTTTGGATCCCTATATCTGGGAGCTCCCTGGGAGCTAGCCTGGATAGCTGGCACACTAGCTTAACTTCCTTCTCTCCCCATGAGGCAGGATATGGAATAATCCACTCTGCTCAGAGAGGGGGGAGCTAAACTGGAATGTACTATTCCAGCCTAGGAACACTAAACTGGCTTAAGTCCCTGCTAACACATTGCTGCCACCTGCTGGTGAACATAAAGAATGACAACAATATATATGTAACAAGTCTTTCAATGCACATTCGTGAGGATATTATGTGAAATTACACAAGATGACAATGTGAATGCTCTTAAGAGATTGTAGCAGGGTAGAAGAGTTTCGTAACACAACTCTGGGGTGTTACATTTGCATCTCCATCAACATTGAATTTAAAGCATACTTGTTCAGCTTTTTCTGTCACACTTCATAGACTTCTAAAATAGAAGCACGCATGTCATAAAAGTTCAAAACTGTTTACAGGGGGTTAAGCCTCTGCAAAATGCACGGTATGAAACCAAAGAACTTAAAAAGTGAACAAATAAAAAATGACACAAAAATAATACAATAAAAAAAATGTAGAGTTTTAAAAGGGTTTGTACACAAACATAGAAAAGGATTCTTTATGGTAAGAGCAGAGAGACTATGGAACTCTCTGCCTGAGGAGGTGGTGATGGTGAGTACAATAAAGGAATTCAAGAGAGGCCTGGATGTATTTCTGGAGCGTAATAATATTACAGGCTATAGCTACTAGAGAGGGGTCGTTGATCCAGGGAGTTAGTCTGATTGCCTGATTGGAGTCGGGAAGGAAAGTGGGGAAAATTGGCTTCCTCTGGATAAACTTGCAGGATAACAGGCCGAACTGGATAGACAAATGTCTTTTTTAGGCCTTATGTACTATGTTACTATGTTATGTACTATGTTTTTCATCTTAATTAAACCAATTACCTGTAACAGTGTGTTAAAAAATCTTTAAAAAAAAAAACATGCTCCTTTCCAGACAACCTCTGTTCCAGCAATGTGGCTCCGATGTGGTCCCCATTGGACTGAAAGTGATCAGGGTTGCCAACCATCCAGGAATTTCCAGACTTTTTTGCTATGTCCATGAAATTAAATAGATGTGTCCATGTTTGTTTGTTTTTTTGAGGCTGGTGATATTTGACTAGATTATTTTGGTGGCAAATATGATTATTTTACAGCTCATAGTATATGCTGGTAATGGGTTCTTATCAGTATATTGACCTATAGACATGTATATACATAATCTTTATAATTCACTATGGTTTGCCAATTTGTCCATAAAAAATGTTGGCTGTCCGTGATTTTGGGATAAGTTGTCAAGAAAAAATTTAAATTCTGGTTGGCAACTATCTGGGTCATGAAACTGCTGCAGCCAAATCAATAACTTTAGTGGCAACATTTGCAAAAAATGGCATATCAGGGCTGTTATGGCAACACTCCATGTCCACCACCATCCTGCTTTCTGGGGTGGGCACAGGCGCTGCATCTTTCACCCTCTTCCTGCTTCTGAGATTCTGAAGCCCCAGTTCCGCCAGTCCTGCCAATCCTACGTGGCTTCTTCTTAGAGCAGGTCGTTCCCTGCTCCTGCCAACTAAGTCCATCCTTCCCCTGTTCTTAGGGCACGTGCCCTTGATGACTTTTAAAGGGCCAGCATGCATGCACCCTGATCTGTTCCAGCCTATGGCTGGCCATCTGTGGGTATTTAAGACAACTTCCCCTAGGGTAGGGTGCCTGAGCAATAGAGGTATCTAGCTTGCTAGTCTCTATGTAAGATGTGCTGTACTGCCTGACTGTACTAACTTCTGCCCATATTGACTGTAACGGACCGTTTTCAGCAGACAAGGGGTTAAAATCCGTTTAGGCGATGTGCCCCTTTCTGAGAGACAGGCACAGCTACTGCAGGACACCAACCTCCCGAACTGGATACAAAATAGCACTCCAAACTGGAACCTCACGAATAGCTGCTAGCAGACGAACAGGAATCAGCTTATACTCCTGGCAATCAGTCTCTAACAGCATACAGCGGATCCCCCCAATAACGAGACAAGGCTCCGTGTTGAGGGTCAAGCAGTGGTCTGAGGTGCTGGTATACCCAGCCTGGTTTTTATTACAGTCTTTTCAAATACAGGACCGCCCACAGGGAGGTATAAAACAACCAATCACATATCAGTTACATCCCACATATTCCCTCCCCTTATCCTGAGAGGAAACTCAATTACACATACAGTTAAAACATACTTTCTACCTAACTTTCATAACTCTAAAACCATACATCACATTCACATAAAAATTACATATTCACAATCAATCCATTCAGGGGAACAACATATTACAAAATGGCATGAATCAGACCAGGGGTTGAAAAGTTAGTAAAAGTATCTTTTGGACCCTGGCTGGCAGCATGGAAATCTGGCTCAAGCAGGTTTTACAGAGACAATACATCCCCACAATGCATCATGGTTTCCACCTCTCTGCCCTGGAGACACCCGAGGCGTAATCCAATTATCTCTCAAGACAAAGAGGAATCACCAATACACATGTGGATATAACAGGACAGACATCACCATTTAAACACACAATGGGACAATGGCACAATAGAAACACACCCAGCATATTCCTCTTAAGATGACAAGTTACACTTATTATAAATTGTTACAACTTTGTGAGTTTACATTGGCCATACATATAACTTACATCAATTTAAACAGTATAACTTGGGGACAAACCTATCCAAAATTCACTTGAATAGGTTCAGGGGTTTAAAAGTTAGTATGGGCCATAATCCTGAGGCAAGAGGCTGATAAACAGGCCTCTCCAAAACCCAGTGGCGAGGTTGGTTTCGCCACACATCTCCCCCCCCCCAGGGAAGACTAACCAGATACCTGACCTCACGCCGGTCAGTACCTGAGTTAGTCTGGCAGCCCACCCACAACCCAATACTGGACCTGTTGCATTTGGTAGCCTGTCTCTGTCCAGTGAGTCCACCAAGGTTATGTTGGAAGCTGGTACTCCCGGTCTCTGTGTTGCTCCCTGGCTTAGAGTCTGGTTGTTGGAGGGGGAGACAGACTGTCTCTACCCCCTGTGCTGTAAGTGCAGAGACCACGGTCCCATCTGCACTGTTGTGGGGCTTACTGTCTCCCCTTGGTGCGTTAAGCTGCCGCTGGAGAGAGGGGGTAACGAGCTCCTCTCCCATACATACTTCCAGCCGCTGGGGAGGGCGACCGACCGTCTCCGCTCCCAATACAGTGTCCTGCTGCTGGGGAAAGGAGACTGGGCTCTCTATTCCCTGCTGGACACTCTGCCGCTGGGGAATGGAGACTGGGCTCCCAATTCCCCAAAAATCACTCTGCTGCTGGGGGGCAGGAACAACTGTCACGTCTGCAGGTTTTTCAATAGAGGATCGCAACTGCGGAGTTATATGATCAATCAGATATGAATCTCAGGCGTCACTCACAGTCTTAAAGGTGAGTTAGAGATTCTACCATCACGTGATCACGGAACACACCCATAATTCAACACAGAACTATTGCTTCATAGACGGTGGTTAGTAGATGAAACACTATTTATGCAGTGGCTGCAGCAGGGATAATGTTAGGGTACGCCACAGTACTATTGCTTCATAGACGGTGGTTAGTAGATGAAACACATTTATATAGTGGCTGCAGCAGGGATAATGTTAGGGTACGCCACAGTACTATTGCTTCATAGACGGTGGTTAGTAGATGAAACACATTTATGCAGTGGATATAGCCTGCAAGCAGGCAGAGGAGAAGCGCTCTCTCTCCTGAAGGGTACTTGCGATTGGCAGTAGCTGTGTGATGGGGGAGACTCCCGGATGGCTGTAGTCTGAGGACTGAGCGGGTCCGTCTTCCAGATGGCAGGTGTGGAGAGAGCAGGGTCCGTCTTCCAGATGACAGGTGTGGAAGGAGCAGGTTCCGGTTTGGTGTAATGTCCAATACAGGTTCGTGAGGCAGCAGGCGTTCTGACAATAATCACAGCACGCCATGCCGCCTCACGAGTGCCCTTAAGTAAAACCAGGAAGTGCGCAGCGCTCGCCGATTGGTCGGGATGACTTCCGCGTTCCACCCTGGAACGCATCCGTCACGCCACTCCCTGGAGTTCGCACGACTTCCGCGTTCCACAGTGGAACGCAGGGGATCGCGGCAGACGAGCAAGAGGCCGCCCCGTCGGTGATATTACAACAACTACCTCTGCCCCCTGTAACTCAGCCTGCCGCTGGGGAGGGAGGACGCTGCTCTCCTCTCCCTGCATTTCACACTGCCTTCCCGGCATATCACTCTGCTGCTGGGGGTCAGGAACAACTACCTCTGCCGCCTGTAACTCAGCCTGCCACTGGGGAGGGAGGACGCTGCTCTCCTCTCCCTGCACTTCACACTGCCTTCCCGGCATATCACTCTGCTGCTGGGGGGCAGGAACAACTACCTCTGCCCCCTGTAACTCAGCCTGCCGCTGGAGAGGGAGGACGCTGCTCTCCTCTCCCTGCACTTCACACTGCCGCTGGGGAATGGAGACTGGGCTCCCAATTCCCTGCAATTCACACTGCCGCTGGGGAATGGAGACTGGGCTCCCGATTCCCTGCTGGACACTCTGCCGCTGGGGAGGGGAGACTGAGCTCTCTCTGTCCCGCAACTGTAACTTCCGGTGGAGGTCCACCCAACGTGGCAGCTGACCGTCACCTTCTGCCCGGTATAGTAGGGTCTTGAACACTAGACTCCTCACGAACTTCACGTATTTCTCAGCTGGATTGGGTCAGAAGAAGTTCAGCCGCAACCACATCATACGGTCAAATTCCTCCACAGAGTATCTGTACTCCACTGCTGGTTCCATCCTGGTGCTTTTAGGGTCGCTGTACTGAGACATGCGTTGCCCTTAAGTTGTAAAATCCAAAGAAATGGTGTCTCCTGTAGTTGTCCTTCTGGCTGTAGGAACGATCTCGCTGCTTGCCACCAATGTAACGGACCGTTTCAGCAGACAAGGGGTTAAAATCCGTTTAGGCGATGTGCCCCTTTCTGAGAGACAGGCACAGCTACTGCAGGACACCAACCTCCCGAACTGGATACAAAATAGCACTCCAAACTGGAACCTCACGAATAGCTGCTAGCAGACGAACAGGAATCAGCTTACACTCCTGGCAATCAGTCTCTAACAGCATACAGCGGATCCCCCCAATAACGAGACAAGGCTCCGTGTTGAGGGTCAAGCAGTGGTCTGAGGTGCTGGTACACCCAGCCTGGTTTTTATTACAGTCTTTTCAAATACAGGACCGCCCACAGGAGGTATAAAACAACCAATCACATATCAGTTACATCCCACATATTCCCTCCTCTTATCCTGAGAGGAAACTCAATTACACATACAGTTAAAACATACTTTCTACCTAACTTTCATAACTCTAAAACCATACATCACATTCACATACAAATTACATATTCACAATCAATCCATTCAGGGGAACAACATATTACAAAATGGCATGAATCAGACCAGGGGTTGAAAAGTTTGTAAAAGTATCTTTTGGGCCCTGGCTGGCAGCATGGCAATCTGGCTCAAGCAGGTTTTACAGAGACAATACATCCCCACAATGCATCATGGTTTCCTCCTCTCTGCCCTGGAGACACCTGAGGCGTAATCCAAATATCTCTCAAGACAAAGAGGAATCACCAATACACATGTGGATATAACAGGACAGACATCACCATTTAAACACACAATGGGACAATGGCACAATAGAAACACACCCAGCATATTCCTCCCAAGCTGACAAGTTACACTTATTATAAATTGTTACAACTTTGTGAGTTTACATTGGCCATACATATAACTTACATCAATTTAAACAGTATAACTTGGGGACAAACCTATCTAAAATTCACTTGAATAGGTTAAGGGGTTTAAAAGATAGTATGGGCCATAATCCTGAGGCAAGAGGCTGATAAACAGGCCTCTCCAAAACCCAGTGGCGAGGTTGGTTTTGCCACATTGACCTTTTGCTGCCTGCCGAGACCTTGGACCTGTTTCATAGGCATGTACTCTGCCTGCCCTGACTTCTGCCTGTTTCTTGACTACGAGTATTGCCTGCTTCACACTGGTGTCTCTGACCCCTGTGGTAAACTACCAACTACACCTGGACTTCCAAGAGGTGCAGCCTGGTGTTTCCCTTGCAGCGAAGACCAGATCCCTGTATAGGGGCCAAAGGGTGAAAATCAGGGGCCAGAATAATGCCCTTAGGTCTAACCCAAAGTTAACCCAGTTTGTTAGCACAGTGATTCCACACCCACAGCCAGTGACAACTTCTCACTGCTCTGCCATGGCCTGTAGGTCTTCCACACATAATCACTGAGGCCATTTATTGACTGTAATGCTCTCATGAACAATAATGGGTCATCATTGCCTCTGGTCTGGTGGAGACCGCTGGGAGCTGCACCACTGGAATGGGGGTCATCTAGAAAGGTCATTAGGGGTTTGTTGGTTTGTTTGTTTGTTTGCTGCTTCTGGCCATAAGTTTTATTCATGAGGCTGTGTCAACTCCTTCTCTGAAAAAAACAAAACACTGCATCAATCAGATAATAGCCATGGGTTAAGCTCTGCTCAGCTAGTTTAGCAGATGCTGCAGATAAAATACAATATAGTATTACACAGCACCCAATAAACCATGTAAGGCATAACAGGGCTGGGAAAAGGCATTTTTTCTAGATAAACAGTTACATTGATAATGTGATTTCTCTGTTTAGAATTTACTCCTGATTTTGGCAAAACAATAAAAATCCATGCAAAACTGCATCAAAAGTTCACTGTGAAAAGTATTGGGGTCATTTATCAAACTGGTGTAAAGTAGAACTAGTTAGTTGCCCATAGCAACCAATCAGATTCTACCTTTCATTTTCGACAGCTCCAGTTTGATAAATGACCCCATATATACTGTATATAATTTGAAAGCAGTGGACTTTATAATATGAACAGGCAGTTATTATGAACTATATAAAAACGTGTTGTATTAAAATATATCAAACCCGTTTTTAAAAACTACTTATGTTCAAAGCTCATGAACATGGTAATGTCATGTGCACATACTCTTTACAATCTGTAGTCCCTAGGAGTTTGTGTTACATGCTGCCTCAATGAAGTACCATAATCTGCATGAGGCCTTATTCACACATCAGTTATTTGATCAGTCTTTTCAATCAGTGACGGGTCCAAAACATAGGAGGAAATCTTTCCATTATACTGTCTCTTATAGCTTTGTAGTATCCACTCCTGGTTTTGGCTCACAACCTTGAGCCCAAGAATGAGCGCTTCTGTCTGTATTGATGGAAGCGCTCATTGCTTCTGGCCTCTGGCAGCTGTGCTGTGGGCCCCCGGAGGAGCTGTGGGCCCCGGCCCTTGCCCAGGTATGCCGGGTGCTGACGCCAACTTTGCAGAGAAAGATCAGGTAAAGTTAATATTTTTGCCCAAACCTTTTGTTCTCCCAGAAAATAAGATGCTGCCAAAAGTGTCTGGCAATGGTTTTTTGCTCTCTCCCATTGAATTCACTTACACATTCGGCTTAACCAAATGTGTTTGTGTATGTCAGAAGGGAGATGGGAAAGAGAGCTGTCAGCCAAACCATCGTTCTGCCGACGACTACAGAATGTGTATGGCTGGCTTTAGAAATCATCTAAGCCTTGCTTTAGGTGATCAATTGTTTCTGATAAAACCGTTGTCGAGGTACTGATAAATAGTATATCACCCAAGTTTATCAAGTCCAACCTATAATTCTACTGTGTTGATGGGAGGAAAGCAAAAACCATTATGACATGGTTGTCAATTACACCATACTAAAGTAAAAAAAATCAGTCTTGAGTCCAAATATGGCAATCCAAATGAATCTCTGGATCAGTGGCCTATCTCTAGAAATCTACTACCCATAACTTATGATATTATTGCTTTTAAGAAAGGAATTAGACTGACCCTTCTTGAAATTGTTCAATAAATCAACCAGCCTATTCCACAGGTTACAATATTGGCAGCATATTAATCATCTGTACTATATAGATCCGTATTATGACTGTGCATGAGGGGAACTAGTAGTGTTGGTCGAGCACCAAAGTGCTTGTGTGCTTGAGTAGAACACTCCCCGATGCTCGACAGAGCACCCAAGTCTGCTTAGGAGTCCCTGCTCTGACTTCATATATAGCTATGTCCATATATGGAGTCAGTGCTTGGGGACAACCAGCGTATTTAAATATAATTTAGCCTCTATTTCTGAAAAGTTTCTGGCAGGATTTTAACTCAGAACCTTCTATATCACAGCCAAGAATCTTAACCACTACACTATAGAGCTGGCTGCATGGCCAGTTACCTTTAAAAAAAAATGAAAAAATTTGAAGTAAGTATTTTTATACAGCAGAAGTCTCATATTTTTATTTTTTTTGTAACTGGCTATGCAGGTCTATAGTGTAGTGGCTAACATTCTGGGCTGTAATGTAGAAGGTTGTGAGTTTGAATCCCGTCAGGAACTTTTCAGAAATAGAGGCAAAATTTAATTTAAACATATATAAGTTTTTAGCCATGATATATTTACATATATTATCATATATTTAGAATATATAATATATTATAATATTTGTAAATATATTATGGCTAAAACATCAGTAGTAGTTTCCCACATATTATGCATTCATATATATCAGAAGTATGATTTTATATATATTTATATATATATATATATATATATACATACATACACAGTCCTGATAAAAAGTTTAAGACCACTTGAAAAATGGCAAAAAACCTTATTTAGCATGGCTGGATCTTAACAAGGTTCCAAGTAGAGCTTCAACATGCAACATGAAGAAATGGGAGCATTCAATTTAATGAAAACAACGAATAAACTGAAACAGGCTGTTTTTCAGCTGATCAAAAGTTTAGGACCACAGCTCCAAAAAAAACCTAAACCCACCCAAAACAGAAATCCAACTTCCAAACATGAATTCAGTAATGAGTAGCTCCGCCGTTATTGTTTATCACTTCAAAAATTTGTTTCGGCATGCTTGATGCAAGCGTTTCCATGAGGTGAGTGGGAACATTTCTCCAAGTGGTGAAGACAGCCGCACGAAGGCCATCTACTGTCTGGAACTGTTGTCCATTTTTGTAAACTTCCCTTGCCATCCATCCCCAAAGGTTCTCAATTGGATTTAGATCAGGGGAACACGCAGGATGGGCCAAAAGAGTGATGTTATTCTCCTGGAAGAAGTCCCTTGTCCTGCGGGCATTGTGTACTGTAGCGTTGTCCTGTTGAAAAACCCAGTCGTTACCACACAGACGAGGGACCTCAGTCATGAGGAAGGCTCTCTGCAACATCTGGACATAGCCAGCGGCCGTTTGACGCCCCTGCACTTCCTGAAGCTCCATTGTTCCACTGAAGGAAAAAGCACCCCAGACCATTATGGCGCCCTTCCACTGTGGCACGTAGAAAACATCTCAGGTGGGATCTGCTTGTCCTGCCAGTAATGTTGGAAACCATCAGGACCATCAAGGTTAAACATCTCAGGGCCTTAATTTGGGTCCAGGGTCGTCCAGGGTCTTGACGGACAGCCAATTGGATCCTCCGGCTCAGTGCTGATGAAATTTTTTTGGGTCTTCCACTTGACTTTTTTGTTCCATAACCCTCAGGATCATTTAATAAATTCCAAATGACTGTCTTACTGCGTCCCACCTCAGCAGCGATGGCGCGCTGTGAGAGACCCTGCTTGTGCAGTTCAACAACCCGACGACGTTCAAAAAGGGAGAGTTTTTTTGCCTTTGCCATCACAATGTGTGACTACCTGACAGAAAATGACAATGAATCCACATCTTTGCACAGATTTGGCCTTTTAAAGGCATGTGGTCCTAAAATTTGGATCAGCTGAAAAACAGCCTGTTTCAGTTTAATCGTTATTTTCAATTAATTGAATGCTCAAATTTTTTTGGTCTCACTCTCATTTCTTCTTGTTGCATGTTGAAGCTCTACTTGGAACCTTGTTAAGATCAAACAATGTAAAATAAGATTTTTTGCCATTTTTCAAGTGGTCTTAAACTTTTGATCAGGACTGTATATATACATATATATATATATATATATATATTTAGTAATTAAAAAAAAATTCAATTACTAAAAAAATAAAATAATTTAATTTATCCTCCATTTTTGAAAAGGTTCTGATGGAATTTGAACTCTCAACCTTCTACATTACAGCCCAGAATGTTAACCACTACACAATAAAGCTGCATGGCCGGTTGCATAAAAAAAAAAAATCATATATGAGACTTCTGCTCTATAGAAAAACTTACTACTAGTAAGTATTCCTATACAGCAGAAGTCTCATATTTATTTTATTTATTTTTATTTTTTATAATTAACTGGCCATGCAGTTCTATAGTGTAGTGTTTAACATTCTTAGCTGTAATGTAGAAGGTTGTGAGTTCAATTCCCACAAGAAACTTTTCAGATATAGAGGCTAAATTAGATTTAAATGCGCTCGAGCACACGTGATATTCGCCCAACACTAGGAACTACTGTATAAATATTTTACAAAATAGATTGGTCTTAACATTGTATATTTTCATATACCCCATCTCATTTTGTCAGTCTACTTTTTTCAGGTATCTTTAAAATTGAAGACTCTGCCCAAGTTGCACGACTTTGGGGAATCAGAAAAAACCGTCCAGCAATGAACTACGATAAACTAAGCCGTTCTATTCGGCAGTACTACAAAAAAGGCATCATCCGTAAGCCTGATGTATCTCAACGCCTTGTTTATCAGTTTGTGCAACCACTATAAAATCTACACAAACAAGGATGTAAAAGAAGATAAGAAATTCTAAAATGATTAAATTGCTGACAAGACAAAAAACTCTGTGTGCTGAGTAACTAGAGGAGCAGGCTCATTCTCGTAGAGACTATTTTCTACAGATAATTTTTGACAAACAGCAATATATTCTGCTCTTTGTGATCAAGCCCTGGTGCACATCACACACATGCTGTTTGCAAAATGTCATGTTTCAAAGGATGTTAAGCAACACAGGATAGTCTGAACTGTGAATTTAGTCTTCTTCACTACATACTTGCTTTACAGGTACTCACTGATGTGAGACCTACTGGACTTAATGACCTTACAGGACAATGGGAGGTGGGAAGAAAGCAGGACAGAGTGACCAAAAGCATTGCAAGCATACAAAAATAAGAGCTAACTGCTATAATATTGTAACACCTACAATATTTGAGCAAAGATTGATGTGAATGAATGTTTGTCAGACAGTCCATACAAGCTTATGAAGTAATATGTTTTATAAGCATTATTTATTGAAGTAATATAACCTGATAAATTAACCCAGAAAGTGACAATATGGGTGTATGGCTAAAATATATAAATTCATTGTTAGGTACAGACTGCAGAGATAGAGAGGAATGGTGCAAGCTGGCAAAAATTTGATTTCCTATGGGATGCAATCAGTTATTCCTTTGTTTAATATAGATTACAATAATGTCAAATACATTTGATTCAGAAAAATTGTAGGAAAAATGTGTCCTATCTTTATTGTTTCTCACTATTTATGCATATCTGGAATATATCTTCATTCGTCTAAAGATGTTGTAATTGTTTCCCATTTTGACATGTATTAAATTAAATAGCATTTTCATTAACACTAAGTCTAAAGGCCACCATAGATGTATATGGGGGATTCGGGAGGGAGTCAGGAGAGAGTTGTCGGCCAAATGATTGTTCTGCTGACAGCTATTGAATGTGTGTGATCGCCTTTAGGTCTATAAAGTATGTGATGTTTGCAACATTTTACTCATAATAACAGTAATCACATAATTAAAGGACATCTGTCATCAGATTTTTACTTATGAAACTAGCTGACCTGTTACATGTGCACTTGGTAGCTGAAGACATCTGTGTTGGTCCCATGTTTATATGTGCCCGCATTGCTGCGAATTTTTTTTCTTCATATATGCAAATGAGCCTCTAGGAACAATAGGCTCAGCTCTCTCTGCAAAGGCAATGCCCCCATTGCTTCTAAAGGCTCATTTGCATATATTAAAACATAATTTTTCTCAGCAGTGCTGGCACAAATGAACATGGGACCAACATAGATGCCTTCCGCTGCCAAGCACACATAGAACAGGTCAGCCAGTTTCATAGGTACAAATCTGCTGACAAATGTCGTTTAAAGAGTCACTGTTCTTTCACACAATTTCATATACCAAATTTCTAATTCACTTCATATTAAAAATTTCCCTGCATCGACCTAAAAAAAAAATTGAAAATCTATAAAATCATGGCCACTAGGGGTCTCACTTCCAGCTAACTTGCAGATCACTGCCTGTTTTCAGGTAAGTTCCATTCCTGGTAACAGAGACTCAGAAGAATGTTGAGAGGAAGAGGGGGCATGTCAGAGCTAGTGGAGAAGATCCTGTGTGTGTGTAAGGCTGAGTTCACACTTCAGTTATTTGGTCAGCTATTTACATTAGTTATTGTGAGCCAAAACCAGTAGTGAAGCCTACTCAGAGATAAGGTATAATAATTTTATTTGCACCTGTTCTGTGTTTTTGACCAGCACCTGGTTTTGGCTCACAATAACTGATCGAAATAACTGACCGAATAACTGAAGTGTGAACTGAACCCCTTGGAAAAACAAACAAACATAGTAGTAAGTAATGAAAGTGAGGTTTAGCAGAAGGGAGATACCCACTGCTTCAGAGAGAAATGCATCTGGCTGTGCAGCTGAGACTGGGAATAATATGGCTGAAAGAGACTTTAGGGAAGCATAAACATAACTGTTATGATTGAAAAAGAAGCACAGCCATTAAACAAACTTTTTGTGAAAACTCAAGTACGCTTTAAAGACTGAATACTCTTTGGATAAATAGTATATATTGCTGTGCATGGGTTTACCTTGCATTACACAGGCACCCGTAAGGATTATAATGGTTGTCATGCATTGGCTAAATCTGTCACTTTGCTTATCAGATATTTTTCAGGTGCCATAACATAATGGGGGTATTGTGGATTCACACATAGGACCAGATTTACTAATGTCTAAAAAGTGGGGCAGATTGGCTCAATTTGGCGCAAATAGTATTTATTTTTATTTTTTTACTTGTTTGAAACTGAGAGGGCTAAATGGGAGGGTTATTGCCTAAGATGCGCCATATTGCTCTACAATTCTGTCTCAAGTAAGCCAACTAATGCTTGGTATAGAGCTAGTAAAAGTGTCTATCCCTGCTCCACATTTATCATTCAGCTTGAGCCACTGTGATATATCTAGTGCAGATCTAGACAGTCTGAGTTTATGCCAGCTAAGTAAATCTGGGCCACAGTTTTTAGTTGTGTTTTTCCAGCATTGTTTTGCATTTTTGATGCATTTTTGTTGAAAAAAATGCCAGCTTCAGATGTTACAAAAGAGACTATGGGAAATATGAAATACAGGACACACATGTGTTTTTTGCTACTGCCTATTTTTCAATTTGTGGCTTTTTTGTGTCACTGGTGGTGTTTCTTTGAATGCAGCATGTTGAGGATTTTTTTTTCATGAATTTTTCATCTCCTATGGCTTTTTCAGTGTTTTGCAGTCCGTTTTTCACGGATCCGTTGTTCCGTTTTTTGTTTCTGTTGTGTTTCCATTTCGGTTCCGTTTTTTCGTTCTGTTTTTCTTTATGGCATATACAGTATACAGTAATTACATAGAACAAATTGGGCTGGGCATAACATTTTCAATAGATGGTGCCGCAAAAAACGGAACGGATACGGAAGACATACGGATGCATTTTCTGTATGCATTCCGTTTTTTTGTCGACCCATTGACTTTAATGGAGCCACGGAACGTGATTTGCGGCCAAATATAGGACATGTTCTATCTTTGCCCGGAACGGAGATACGGAAACACGGAAACGGAATGCATACATAGCACATTCCATTTTTTTTGCGGACCCATTGAAATTAATGGTTCCGTATATGGACCGTATACGGAACGCAAAATACGGCCCGCAAAACGAAGAAAAAAAAAACTGTAGTATGAAAGAGGCCTTATAGGAAAAGAATACCTGAAAAAAATATATTAACATTCAGAAAATTATTAAATGATTTATCTATTCAACCAGGACAGGATGAATATTGGTGGAGGCCCCTAGGTAAAACATGTTTGAGAGGGCTAACTTTCATTTTTGGTAAGGATGCATATGAGTTGTATTGCCATAATAATTGCTAAATAATTATGTCCACTATTGCTTTAATAATATCCCCATTTAGTGCCAAAAGAATTACAGCAAACAAGTAATATGGCCATATAATGCCTACATAATAGTGGCACATGGGTCCCCATGCAACAGTTCATAAATATTACAAAAGTTGTCAGCTTGAAATAAATCTGAAATGAACAGTTACAGAAGTTTGGAGTAAACTACTTGACATAGGGATAGAATTCTCTGGGAATAAAGATTTATTTTTAATCTATGGCCAATTGCCTGCCTCTGTAAAGAAAAGATTCATACTTAGGGTACTTTCACACTTGCTTCAAAGTTTTCTGGTATTGAGTTCCTTCCTAGGGGCTCAATACCGGAAACAAACTGATCAGTTTTATCCTAATGCATTCTGAATGGAAAGCAATCCGTTCAGGATGCATCAGGATGTCTTCAGTTCAGTCCTTTTACGGTATTTGGATGGAGAAAAAAACGCAGCACGCTGCATTTTTCTCTCCGGCCAAAAATCCTGAACACTTGCCAGAATGCCGGATCCGGCATTTTATTCCATTGGAATGTATTAGTGCCGGATCTATTAACCGCCTCCGGACCGCTTAACGCAGGATTGCGTTCTGGCGGCGGTCGATTTGTTCCTCCTTGACGCATCGGCGCGTCATCTCGCGAGTTACAGGAGGAGTTCATCAGCCTGCCAGCCAATGATCATCGCTGGCAGGTTGGTGACTTTTAAAAAATCGAATCACAAGCCATTTAACACATTATATTTATAAATATAATGTGTTAAATGGCTTCTGTGCTCTCTGCTGGTCCTTTTCGTCGGTTGGTCCCAGCAGAGAGCACACATCACTGTAAGTACACAAAACACAACACATTTAGCCCCAGATCACCCCCCCCATCACCCCAATTAACCCCTTGATCACCCCTGTCAATCACTAGTGAAAGGGAAAAAAGTGATTAGTGAAATAAACTGTCACTTTGTTTTTTCACCAGTATTGACTGTTAGGTTTTAGGTTAGTTTAGGCCCCTTTGGTAGGCAGTTAGCATCGGTTAGCGCCCAGCCCACCACACCGCAGTCACTGATTCGCTGATTAGCGTATCGCTAATCAGCATTGGTACTTTTATAGTATCTGTAAGTGATCAGAACTGATCACAGTCAGATCTATAATAGTATTAGTGTCACCTTAGCTCGTCCTCCACCCAAAACGCAGTGTTTCCCAGATCAGGCCTGATCGGTTGCCCACACGTGCGTTCACCCACGCCCGCCCCGCCGGAGTGCCAAAATTATTATTATTTTTTTATCACTGCACAATCACTTTGCAAGCGCTGCGGCGATAAAAAAAAAATCTGTTTTGATATTTTCTATCAATCGCAGCGGCTTTCTGTACTTCGCTAGCCTCCCATTTGTAAGACAGGCTTGCTTTTTTTCTTGGGAAGTCTCAGGGAATACACCCTAAATTTAGTTGACCAAATGGCAAGGAAGGGGTATTCTTCTGAAGAGGCCTACAGGCTTCTTACCCAGTCGGATGAGGAATGGGAACCCTCATCTGACGAATCCAGCGGGTCAGAATACGAACCTGTAGAAAGCAGTGGCAGTCTGACCCAAAGTTCGGACGATGAGGTTGAGGTCCCTGATACCACCAGGCGTACCCGGCCCCGTGTTGCTAGACCACAGGTTGTGCAGGATCTGCTTCAAGGGGAGCAGAGTGGGGCTGGAGCTGTCGGATTACGTGGTTAGGCATACACCAGCAGCGCAGCCCATCCTGGACCTAGTACCAGCACTTCCGTAGAACATGGTGAAGTGGCAAGCACCAGAAGGGCAGTTGAAGCTGGTACGGTGGCACGTGCATTAGTTCCCCCGTCGCAGCCACCACACAGACAGGCCCGTAGAGCCCCTAGAGTCCCTGAGGTGCTGGCAAACCCTGATTGGCAGCCCCCAACTTCAGCCGCACCAGTAGTTCCCCCTTTCACCGCCCAGTTCGGGTTGAGACAGCTCAGATCGGATCGGCACTGGCGTTTTTTGAGCTGTTCTTCACTGCGGAGCTCTTGGACTTAGTCGTGGCAGAAACAAACCGGTATGCCACTCAATTTATAGCCGCCAACCTGGGAAGCTTTTATGCCCAGTCTTTCCGGTGGAAACCCGTCCAAGTTTCCGAATTTAAAACTTTTCTGGGCCTCCTCCTCAACATGGGCCTGACAAAAAAGCATGAATTGCGGTCATATTGGTCCACGAACCCAATTCATCACATGCCCATGTTCTCTGCTGCCATGTCCAGGACACGATTTGAGACCATCCTGCATTTCCTGCACTTTAGTGACAACAGCACCTCTCATCCCAGAGGCCACCCAGCTTTTGACCGGCTCCACAAAATTCGGCCCCTCATAGACCACCTTAACACCAAATTTCCAGATTTGTATACCCCTGAGCAAAGCATCTGCATAGACAAGTCCCTGATACATTTTACTGGGCGCCTTGGCTTCAAACAATACATCCCAAGCAAGCGCACCCGGTATGGGGTCAAATTGTATAAGCTCTGTGAAAGGGCCACAGGCTATACGCACAAATTTCGTGTCTATGAGGGTAAAGATCAGAACCTGGAGCCGGTCGGTTGCCCTGACTACCTGGAGAGCAGTGGGAAGACAGTCTGGGACTTGGAGTCACCCTTATTTGGCAAGGGGTACCATCTTTATGTGGACAATTTCTACACAAGTGTGCCCCTCTTCAGGCATTTGTTTCTAGAACAGATTGGCTGCCGTGGCACCGTGCGACCTAGTCGCTGGGGCTTCCCCCAACGGCTCGTTACCACCCGTCTTGCAAGGGGGAGAGGGCTGCCTTGTGTAACGAAGAACTGCTCGCGGTGAAATGGAGAGACAAGCGTGACGTTTACATGCTCTCCTCCATTCACGCAGACACGACAATCCAAATTGAACGAGCAACCAGTGTCATTGAAAAGCCCCTCTCGGTCCACGACTAAAATTTGCTCATGGGAGGGGTGGACAATGACCAGATGTTGGCTCCTTTATTTAGTGTCCCTCCGCACCAGACACTGGTATAAGAAGGTGTCTGTATATTTAATTCAATTGGCTATGTACAATAGTTTTGTTCTCTACAGTAAGGCTGGGAGAACAGGATCCTTCCTCAAATTTCAGGAATAGATCATCGAGAACCTCCTGTATCCAGGAGGTTCCGTGGCCCCAACCACCAGTGTAGTGAGCCGTCTACACGAGCGACATTTCCCTAATGTCGTTGCTGGTACCTCAACCCAAGCGCCACCCCGAAAAAGATGTCGTGTCTGTAGCAGGAGTGGAATAAGGCGTGACACCCGCTATTTCTGTCCTGACTGCCCTGACCACCCTGCCCTATGCTTAGGGGAGTGTTTCCGGAAGTACCACACAGGTACACTATTAGTATAGGGATTGTGTGACACAGGACAGGCACACAAGGGTCTTAGGGCCCTTTCACTCACAGCTGCTGCAAACCTCTCCTTTCACCTGGGATAAAGTGCATAATGTACTTCGCCACATGTCTGGGTGATTTGCGCTTTGCACATTGTCCCATGGGGAAGGAGAGGTTTGTCCTATGAAGGTAAAAAAAAATCACAGGTAAGCTAAAAAGTTAATGATCCAAAAGTTCAATAAAGTTTATAAAAGTTAATGTTCTGTTTCAAATGTTATATAAAGTTAATGTTAATAAATTGATTGCGTTGCGGCCTGTTTTTTTTTTTGTTTTGTTTTTTTACCTTCTAGGTCGACCAATCGATTGACCTGCTACAGCACTGATGTGCATTCTGACAGAAACATTGCGCTGCTCTCAGATTACACAAAAGTCAGTGTATGCGGCGCTGCAAGACGAGATTTCTCCTCTGCAGTAAAAAAGATACTTTGGCCGAGGCTTATGAGCTGAGGGGCGGTGTTCATATGCTTTGGCAAACACTTTGTATATAAAAAAAAAAAGAAAAATTCCGGCAATGATTTATTCATCCACATCGATTGATGTGAATGGAGAAATCGGGTTTCCCAGGGCATACGGGCTGAGTGGGTTTGGATGTTGAGCGGAGCTCCTATGTCCTGGCAGACGCCTTTCCCCTCCTTTTGGGCAGAGATTTTGTCATCCACATCAATGCGAATGAAGAAATCTGTGCCGTTCATTTTTTCTTTCAGCCCAGAGGCTGAACGGAAAAAATAAATTCCCTCACATTGCCCCTCACGGAATACCTTGGGGTGTCTTCTTTCCAAAATGGGGTCACTTGTGGGGTATTTATACTGCCCTGGCATTTTAGGGGACCTAAAGCGTGAGAAGTAATTTGAAATCCAAATGCATAAAAAATGCCCTGTGAAATCCAAAAGGTGCTCTTTAGAATTTGGGCCCCTTTGCGCACCTAGGCTGCAAAAAAGTGTCACACATGTGGTATCTCCATACTCAGGAGAAGTTGGGCAATGTGTTTTAGGGTGTCTTTTTACATATACCCATGCTGGGTGAGAGAAATATCTCTCTAAAATGACAACTTTGTATAAAAAAATGGGAAAAGTTGACTCTTACAGAAATATTTCTCTCACCCAGCATGGGTATATGTAAAAATACACCCCAAAACACATTGCCCTACTTCTTCTGAGTACGGCGATACCACATGTGTGACACTTTTTTGCAGCCTAGGTGCGCAAAGGGGCCCAAATTCCAAAGAGTATCTTTACGATTTCACAGGGCATTTTTTACGCATTTGGATTCCAGACTTCTTCTCACGCTTTAGGGCCCCTAAAATGCCAGGGCAGTATAAAGACCCCACAAGTGACCCCATTTTGGAAAGAAGACACCCCAAGGTATTCCGTGAGGGGTATGGTGAGTTCATGTAAAATGAAATTTTTTGTCACAAGTTAGTGGAATATGAGACTTTGTAAGAAAAAAATAAAATAGAAAAATTAATCATTTTCCGCTAACTTGTGACAAAAAATAAAAACTTCCATGAACTCACTATGCCCATCAGAGAATACCTTAGGGTGTCTACTTTCCGAAATGGGGTCATTTGTGGGGTGTTTCTACTGTCTGGGCATTGTAGAACCTCAGGAAACATGACAGGTGCTCAAAGTCAGAGCTGCTTCAAAATGCGGAAATTCACATTTTTGTACCATAGTTTGTAAACGCTATAACTTTTGCGCAAACCAATAAATATACACTTATTGCATTTTTTTTATCAAAGACATGTAGAACAATAAATTCTAAGAAAAATGTATATAGAAATGTAGTTTTATTTGAAAGTGAAAAATTAAATTTTTTTGCAAAAATTTCTGTCAATTTCGATTAATAACAAAAAAAGTCAAAATGTCAGCAGCAATAAAATACCACCAAATGAAAGCTCTATTAGTGAGAAGAAAAGGAGGTAAAATTAATTTGGGTGGTAAGTTGTATGACCGCGCAATAAACCGTGAAAGTAGTGTAGTGCATAATTGTAAAAAGTGGTCTGGTCATTAAGGGGGTTTAAGCTAGGGGAGCTGAGGTGGTTAAAATTGCCACATTGACGAATCCGGTCTTCCGGTAAAAAAAAAAATACCGGATCCGTTTTTCCGGATGACACCGTAGAGACAGTCTACAAATGGTTACCGTTTGCATACAGATTGCTGGATCCGGCAAACGCAAGTGTGAAAGTACCCTTACCTGTTCCATATCACTCAGGTCCTCAATGCTGGCTTCTGCATGTCCATGTTCTGGTCCCCAGACTGTTTACACCCGGTGGTGTATGAGCATGGTCACATTCTCTGCTGCAGTTAATAACTGGCTTCAGTGGTGATGTGCCACTTGTGGCCATGTAAGTATTAATCTTCTATTTACGGAGGCAGGCTGCCTACACATCACACAATTCACTGAAAAAAATGCACCAAAATGATACACAACTGACAATACTAGCCAATTCCTCAGGCCGATGTTAAAAGCTGAGAACTTTGCCAATATCTTCCAGTCAGGAACATATCGGAGCCCCTCATGCACCACGTCACGGTGACTCAGCACGCATGGGGTCCTACCACTAAACTGCCCGTGGTGTGTGAACAGGGACTGAACAGTGCAATTAACTCACAGCCAGGCTCTCACATGCCTCCATAGTGGTATCACAAATGCATTATGAGGTAAAATAAAGCTGTGAGCCGCACCCACAACAGACCATGTGACACAGAAGCTACCAGGTGCAAAAGAATGTTACCAACAATATAAAGTGGCACATTCCATACACATAAGGACAAAAATGGGCCTGCTCAGTTTGCAAAGTGCTCATTTCCAGTGACGGTCAGTTCGCAGTTTTCGCCAGCAAACACATGCGGGCTGCCATCTTTAGTAAGGTAGACTCACCCGCCCGGCGATGCACAGGTAAGCCCATACATGTGCCTGGGCCAGAAACCGGTCTGAAATCAAATGCAGTCACCGGGAACAGGCAGTTCCGAGAACAGCCCGATGAAGGCCCCCGGCGGCTGTTCTCGGAACTGCCTAATCCTGGTGACTGCATTTGATTTCATACCGGCTCCCGGCACAGGTAAGGGCTTACCTGTGCATCGCCAGACGGGTGAGACTACCTTACTAAATATGGTAGCCCGCATGTGTTTGCTGGTGAACACTGCAAACTGACCATCACTGCTCATTTATTTTTGTAAGTAGCCATGCGGTTTTAGTGCAGCAAAATGTAAGTGTTTAGGGCTAGTTTCCTGTTTGCGTTTATCAGATCCAGCAGGCTGTTTTGCAGAGATCTGCCCTAGTTGTGCCCGATTTCAGCTGGACAAAAAACACTGTGTGTGCCAGTTTTTGTCTGGCTGTGTGTACAAGTTTTTGTCTTGTCAGAAAAAAGCAGTACATAGGCGAACTGGGAACTTAAAGTGGCCCTGGAAAAAACCTAAAGGTGGGGGGCCAAATTGACAGAAGGCAGTGCCAACGCAAGTAGGTAGGGCCTGCAATACTCTAGTGCAGCACAAAATACTGCTGCAACAGAACCAAGTAGCACAGGGCAGCACAAAATACTGTCACCCTCACCATAGCATTCAACTGTATCACTATGCTGAGGATAGCGATAAAGTTGAGTTCAGCATGGCACCTGTAGCTACTGGCTAGAAGGCTTGAGAAGGCAGTGGTGCTCACAGTAGAGCAAAGTCCAGACTTGGTAAAGTTCAATGGTTTTTACTTGAATAAACTTGCAATAAACTTGTATCATCCAAACAATACTTGATCATTCTCTTGGCTCCAGCAGGCTAAGGGTAAACTGGCAGGTAGACTTGAATATTTTGATTTATCTCTCTGTGTGCTAATCTCTGGCTTCAGTCTGGTTACTGTCAGCTTCAGTTACTGTTTTTATGAGTGAGGTATCCTGTGATCCATTTTGCTGAGTGGAACCGTTTTCCCTCTCAGAGGTACTAAGTCCTTTTATATATCAGGAGTGGGCTTCTCTCTAAGCTACTTTTCCAAATCTCTGCAACAGTGAAGAGAAAACACTCCCTCACCGCACTATACTGCTTCACTCTCTCACTCCAACTCTCCGCAACCTTTCCCTTGGTAGGAAGTGAGACTAGCCCACTTCTGCCCAAAAGGGGGAGATTAGAATGGTAAGTTCCATTCTATGAAAATATCTCTCTGCCAGATACACTGTCACCTGCTGGACAGGTAAAGGACAGAAAAAGAAAAGAAAAACCCATCCACAGCAAGGACGCCAATCATCTACGTGTAATTTATGGAACTAGGATGAGATGGAAAAAGAAGGTATAGTTCCAAAGGATGTTATCCAGAGCTTTACGGTGTAAATTAAATTAGTGTATAAAAGTAAATATATATATAAAAAATATACAGTGACTCACTTCACTGGGGAGGTAGCCTATGGGATAAGCTCCAGACACCCATAGGCTTAACTCCCCTGCCTGGATTGCTTGTAGAATCTTAGGAAGAATCGCAGTCGCCACAGAAGGTACTTCTGGAAAATTCCCTTTATTGGGGATAAGGCCTCTTTCACACGAACGTGTGCGCTCCGTGGCCGTATCTGCAATACACGGGCGCCGTTCCGTGGGCATTCCGCATCACGGATGCGGACCCATTCAATTCAATGGGTCCGCAAATCCGGAGATGTGGAATGGTGCGCAACGGAAGCACGGAATGGAACCCTATGGAAGCACTACGGAGTGCTTCCGTGGGTTTTCGTTCTGTACTTCCGTTCCGCAAAAGGATAGAACATGTTCTATCTTTTAGCGATCCGCTGCGGCTGCCCCACGGTTGGCGTTCGTGAAATTCTACCTCACAGTGCACTGGTGATACCACTATGGAGGCATGTGAGAGTCTGGCTGTGAGTTGGTTTCTAGCACTGTTCAGACCATGTTCACACACCACGGAGAGTTGAGTGGTAGGACCCCATGCTTGCTGAGACACCGTGACATGGTGCATGAGGGTATCCGATATGTTCCTGACTGGAAGATATTGCCAAAGTTCTTAGCTTTTAACATTGGCTTGAGGAATTAGCTAGTATTGTCAGTCGCGTATCATTTTGGTGCATTTTTTTCAGTGATCAGTGGAGTACAGGCCCCAAACATTAGGCATTCACTGGAGGTATATTAGGCGGTCAGTGGATACCAATTTTACTGCAGGCCAGTGGAGTACACGCCCCAAACATTAGGCATTCACCTGTCAGAAAAGAACAAGTGATTATGTGGCTGGAGGTATATTAGGCAGTCAGTGGATAACAATTTAAATGTAGGCCAGTGGATTGCAGGCCCCAAAAATTATGCATTCACTCGACAGAAGAGAACAAGTGATTATGTGGCTAGAGGTATATTAGGAGGTCAGTGAATAAAAATGTAACTGTAGGCCAGTGGAGTACAGGCCCCAAACATTAAGCATTCACGGACAAAAAAGAACAAGTGATTATGTGGCTGGAGGTATATTAGATGGTCAGACGATAGGAATATTACTGCAGGCCAGTGGAGTACAGGCACCAAACATTAGGCATTCACTGGACAGAAAAGAACAAGCGATTATGTAGCTGGAGGTATATTAGGCAGTCAGTGGATAACAATTTTACTGTAGGCCAGTGGAGTACAGGCCGCAAAAATAAGCATTCACCTGTCAGAAAAGAACAAGTGATTATGTGGCTGGAGGTATATTAGGCGGTAAATGGATAACAATTTTACCGCAGGCCAGTGGAGTACAGGCCCCAAACATTAGGCATTCACTGGACAGAAAAGAACAAGTGATTACGTGGCCGGAGGTATATTAAGCGGTCAGTGGATAACAATTTATCTGTAGGCCAATGGAGTGTAGGCCCCAAACATTAGGCATTCAACGGACAGAAAAGAACAAGTGATTATGTGGCTGGAGGTATATTAGGCAGTAGTGTTGAGCGCGAATATTCGAATAGCGATTTTTTTTTTAACGAATATCGGCACTTCGCTAATTCGTGAATATTTTGAATAATGCACTATAAATTCGCTATTAAATTTTTTTTTTTTTTTTTTTTTTATTGTAATATTTTTTTCTTTCCCACTTCCCAAAAGTAGTTCTTACCTGTCCTGATGATTCCTGTCTTCCTGGCTGCTCCAGTCAGTGCCCGTTGCCGCTTCTGCCGACTTCCGTGCTCATGGAAACGCCTCCATACTAGAATGTAATGTCGGATGTGAGAATTAAGTTGAAATTGCAATGCGATTACTTCAAGTTATATTAATCGAATTGTGATTTCAACTTAGCAGTGCTATATTCCATATTCGTTAACTTCGTTAATTCTAGCAAGCTGACCCATTAGAAACACAGCTCTAAGTTGAAATCACAAATTCAATTAATATAACTTGAAGTAATCGCATTGCGATTTTAACTTAGACCTGGTTTACTATGGTTGGCTTGGTAGAATTAGCGAAGATGACGAATATGACGAATGTATTCGTCATATTCCTCAAAACGAAGATAACGAAGTATTCTCCATCTTCGTTTTAGCTCCATATTCGTCAACTTCGCTAATTCTAGCAATCAAATAGGAAAGTTGACTATAGAGACAGCTGTGTTTAATTCGCTATGCAAATTCGCTTTGCTTTTTTTTTTAATAAATAGAATAATTATAATAATTATCAAGTATTATAATTATGTTATTTATTAAACAAAAAAGCTAAGTATTATTATCGCATAGCGAATTAAAAACTTAGCTGTCTCTAGTCAACTTTCCTATTTGATGGCTAGAATTAGCAAAGTTGACGAATATTGAGCTAAAACGAAGATGGAGAATACTTTGTTATCTTTGTTTTGAGGAATATGACGAATACATTCGTCATATTCGTCATCTTCGCTAATTCTAGATATCAAACCAATAGGAAAGTTACCTTAAGTTAAAATCGCAATACGCGATTATTTAAATCGCATATTAATCGCCATAACTAGAATAATGACGAATATTCGATTTCGACGAATATGAGACTTTCGTCGAAATCGAATATGGCACCTCCTGCTCATCACTATTAGGCAGTCAGTGGATAACAATTTTACTGCAGACCAGTGGAGTATAGGCCCCAAACATTAGGCATTCACTGGACAGAAAAGAACAAGTGATTATGAGGCTGGAGGTATATTAGGCGGTCAGTGGATAATAATTTTACTGCAGGCCAGTGGAGTACCGGCCCCAAACATTAGGCATTCATCGAACAGAAAAGAACAAGTAATTATGTGGCTGGAGGTATATTAGACGGTCAATGGATAACAATTTTACTGTAGGCCAGTACCTCGAGCCACATAATCACTTGTTCTTTTCTGTCAGGTGAATATCTAATTTTTGGGGATGTAGTCCACTGACTACATGCCCCAAAAATTAGGTATTCACCTGACAGAAAAGAACAAGTGATTATGTGGCTCGAGGTATATTAGGCAGTCAGTGGATAACAATTTTACTGTAGGCCAGTGGAGTACAGGCTTCAATCATTAGGCATTCATCGGACAGAAAAGAACAAGTAATTATGTGGATGGAGGTATATTAGACGGTCAGTGGATATTATTTTTACTGTAGGCCAGTGGAGGGCAGGCCCCAAAAATTATACATTCACTGGACAGAAAAGAACAAGTGATTATGTGGCTGGAGGTTTTTAGGAGGGCGCCGAGATTCCTGGTCTCGGTGAGATAAGAACCAGTAATTTCATGTGTCAGCAGCAGCTAGTGCTGGCTGACACTGTTTTACTTAGTATGGCTGTAAAGCCGATCCAGGCCGGTTCTTATTGGAAGCAGCCAAAAAGCAGGGTGGTTGGCTGTTCCCCACGTTTCGAGGCCAACAGTCTCAGCTGGGTGGAATTGATCTTCAATATGACAGTGGAGCTCTGTCAGGTTTTGCTTTGGGACTGCGCTGGAGAACCACAGGCTGGGAATCAGGCGCTCTAAAGCCTGCTGTGGACGACTGTGGACTGCCGTGGATAAATCAGCCTGCCAGGTGATATCTTTGTTCTGTGGACTTTGTGCTGTGTGAATTAACACCAGGACTCTGCAAAGTGTTTGTTTTCTTCTTTTTCTTTTGTGTGAATAAACACTAAACTTTTGCTTTACTATCATGTTCGTGCCGCTGTACTGCGTCCGCTTACCCTGCCTACCAGAGCAAATCCTTACAATTGGTGGCTTGGAGCAGGCAACGCCGAAATATTATTGGTTTGCATTTTTGGGCACGGTTATATGTCAGTTATCAAACCAGCTAAATTCAAACTGGTGTCACACGACAAAATGGAGGCTGTTGTGAAGGCCCTCATGGAGGCTAATTTGCAGCAGCAAGAAACCAACCTGCACCAGCGAGAGTCTAACAAGCAGCAGCAAGAGACCAACCAGTTGCTGCTACAACATGTGATGGCTTTGCAGACAGGAGGAGCAACCCCAAGCGCCCACGATGCCCGGAAAGCAGTCCGTGCAGCGATCCCTAAGATGACACCCACAGATGACATCAAAACCTACCTGGCGATGTATGAGAAAGTGGCCACCAGGGAAAGGCTGCCCTAGGACCAGTGGGCTGAGGTCGTCACTCCTTTCCTGGCATCCTGGAGTCTCAGCGGGTGTATTTCGACTTGCCGGACGATCAAGCGGCCGACTACCCAAAGGTAAAGCGTGAGATTTTGGCAAGACTGGGGTTGAATGTGCTGGTCCAGACCCAGGCCCAGTGGGTGCATCAGTGGGGGTTCAACCCAGCTGAGCCTGTGAGACCCCAGTTTTATAACCTGCTTAACCTTTTGCAAAAGTGGCTACAGCCTGACATGCTGAGCCCCACTGCTATGCTGGACTGGTTGTTAGCAGATGTGTTCTGGAGAGCTCTGCCACTCCCTCTCCAGCAAAGGATTGGCCAGGTCTCTCCAGGTAATGCGCTTGAGATGGTCGACTTGGTGGAGCGCTATAAGGCGACCCGGAACTTGCAGGGGGGTTCTTTTTGGAGTGTGGCAGTCAAATCCCGTAACTCTCCACCCCTGACCCGGCGACTGGTGCCCACCAAACCCGCCCGGGATGTAACCCCTGTGGACCCCGCTCCAATAATCTGCTGGCGATGTCGGGAGCCTGGCCATGTTTGAGCTGACAGTCCGCATCAGGGGGAACCCATGAACACAAACTATGGCTTCCGTCAATCATTGTATGCCAGGAAACTGTGTGCAGTGGGTGCTCCGGAGTTACTGAATCACCGGTGCCAGGTGGAGGTGGGAGACACTCCAGCGGAGGCTCTGTTGGACTCAGGGAGTCTGGTGACCCTGGTAAGGGCTCCCCTGGTACAGAAACATGAGTATACTGGCCGTAAAGTCAGAGTCATGTGTATACATGGGGACTTAAAAGACTGCTATGGTGTCTCTGTCCACAGAGCTGTCGCAACCTGTCTACACTATGAACTTATAATAGAGAGAGACTTCCAGGGCTTCTCCGCACTGTTGCCTGTTCCGAGAGTGACTGATACCCATGAGACAGGTGTAACCCTAGCAGAGTGGCCCGGCTCAGGGGGGAGACCAGAACCCTGGCAACCTGAGTCCGAAAGGCCAGCGGTTGGGGTGACCGCCACTTCAGTGGAAGAGGAGGAGACAACCCGGCTAAGTGTAAGGCCTCTTTCACACGGCCGTTTTTTTTTTCCCGTTTACTGGCCGTTTTTTGCGGTCCGTATACGGTCCGTATACGGAACCATTGATTTCAATGGGTCCGCAAAAAAAACGGAATGTACTCCGTATGCATTCCGTTTCCGTTTTTCCGTTTTTCCGTTCCGTTTTAACATAGAACATGTCCTATATTTGGCCGCAAATCACGTTCCGTGGCTCCATTAAAGTCTATGGGTCCGCAAAAAAACGGAATGCATACGGAAGTGCATCCGTATGTCTTCCGTATCCGTTCCGTTTTTTGCGGATCCATCTATTGAAAATGTTATGCCCAGCCCAATTTTTTCTATGAAATTACTGTATACTGTATTTGCCATACGGAAAAACGGAACGGAAAAACGGAACGGAAACGGAAACACAACGGAAACAAAAAACGGAACAACGGATCCGTTTAAAACGGACCGCAAAACACTGAAAAAGACATACGGTCGTGTGCAATAGGCCTAATGCTGGGAGACCTGGAGGACTTGCCGCCATGTCCTGAGCTGGCAGACCTCAATGTCGTGAATACGTGTGTAGGGTGTAGGGTATATCTACAGTGTTGAACAGAGTCAGTCACTTACAATATAGACCCCAGGAATAAAACAAGGGAGAAGGAAAAAAGGGGGAAACGAGCACCAATCCCCGTTAGGACACAAAGTAGTGGAGAAAAGGATAGACAGGAATGGGAAATAAGAAGTAGGACTGGATGGCTCTATAACATGACATACGGATAGTACGTGGTATTATAAGTTGTGAGTGAACACAGCTATAAGAGAGGGATACAAATATATAAATGGATAGTATAATTAATGATAAAAATAAATAATAAAAATTTATGATAGAAATGGTGAAATGCCCCTCAGGGCAACTTCACACAAGTGGCATTGACTTACACTAATATAAATGGTATAAAAAATATAATATAATAAATGAAATGTCCCTCAGGACAATTTCACACAAGTCGCACTCACTTCACTGGGGGGTAGTCATCAGGATACGCACATGACTCCTGTGACTAAACCCCCCCGGCCAGGATCGCATGTAGAGTAGTAGTGATGGAAGGCAGCAGGAATCCAATGCTTCTGATCAATCACCTTTAATACAAATATGTGGCTCAACGCGTTTCGGGGATAACAATTCCCCTTCTTCAGGAGCATTACATTTGGGGTCTATATTGTAAGTGACTGACTCTGTTCAACACTTTAGATATATCACCCTACACACGTATTCACAAATTTGTTGAGGTGTTTGTAGTCACGAACACTTTGTTTGAGCTGCCTCCCCCCTTCTTCCTCTTCCTCTTTCTTTTACACGATTTGAACCACCCCTGTCGGCGCCCAGATTTTTTCATTCCTTTGGGATACGCTGTGATCCTCAAGTGTCTGAATTAACTTCCGCTTTTTTTCAGACCTCAATGTCTCCGGGGATAATTTAGGTACTGCACAACACTGAGATCCAACCCTATCAAGAGCCTGGGAAAATGTATTAATGCTAGATGGTGAACCACAACAACCAGGGGCAGAGACGGTGTTCCCCCGTTTTGTGGTTTATCAGGGTATGCTGTTTCGTGTAAACCAGCTGCGAGGTGAATTTATTGAACAGTTGGTGGTGCTTCAGGCTTATCGCATGTTCTCGGGGGTCATCTGGGAATGCAGAAAACACAGGACCCGATACTACAATGGTTTTACTGGCTCAGTGTGTTTAAGGAGGTGGACGAGTTCTGTAAGTCTTGCCCGACCTGCCAGGCAACTATCCCCCAGCACCTTTTCTGCAGTCCCTTGGTACCTCTCCCGATCATCAAGGTACTGTTTGAGCGAATCGCTATGGACCTAGTAGGCCAAGTACCGAAGTCCCCTAAGGTACACCAACACATCTTGGTAGTCCTTGATTACCTTGGTACCCGGAGGCGTTGCCACTGCGACATACATCAGCGAAACTTATATCTAAGGAGCTAATGGAGATGTTCTCCCGAGTGGGGCTACCTAAAGAGGTTCTGACTGACCAGGGGACCCCTTTAATGTCCAAGGTGATGAGGGAACTCTGTAGGGCTACTTTCACACTTGCGTTTGGGGTTCCGCTTGTGAGTTCCGTTTGAAGGCTCTCACAAGCGGCCCCGAACGGATCCGTACAGCCCCAATGCAGAATGCCTCAGTCTGGCACCGTTTGGCCTCCGTTCCGCTCAGCAGGCGGACACCCGAACGCAGCTTGCAGAGTTCGGGTGTCCGCCTGGCCGTGCGGAGCCAAACGGATCCGTCCTGACTTACAATGCAAGTCAATGGGGACGGATCCGTTTGACGCTGACACAATATGGTGCAATTGCAAACGGATCCGTCCCCCATTGACTTTGAATGTAAAGTCAGGAGTCCCTATTAATATACCGTCGGATCTGAGTTTTCTCCAATCCGATGGTATATTTTAACTTGAAGTGTCCCCATCACCATGGGAACGCCTCTATGTTAGAATATACCATCGGATTTGAGTTAGATTGTGAAACTCAGATCCAACAGTATATTCTAACACAGAGGCGTTCCCATAGTGATGGGGACGCTTCAAGTTAGAATATACTCAGAACTGTGTAATAACTGCCCCTGCTGCCTGGCCGCACCTGATCTCTTACAGGGGGCTGTGATCCGCACAATTAACCCCTCAGGTGCCGCACCTGAGGGGTTAATTGCGCGTATCATAGCCCCCTGTAAGAGATCAGGTGCTGCCAGGCAGCAGGGGCCAGACCCCCCTCCCTCCCCAGTTTTAAATTCATTGGTTGCCAGTGCGGCCCCCCTCCCTCCCCAGTATTATATTCATTGGTGGCCAGTGCGGCCCCCTCCCTCCCCAGTATTATATTCATTGGTGGCCAGAGCGGCCCCCCTCCCTCCCCAGTATTATATTCATTGGTGGCCAGTGCGGCCTCCCCTCCCCCCCCCCTAATTAAAATCACCCCCCCATCATTGGTGGCAGCGGAGAGTTCCGATCGGAGTCCCAGTTTAATCGCTGGGGCTCTGATAGGTTAACATGGCAGCAGAGACGCTACTGCAGTCCTGGCTGCCATGGTTACTTAGCAATTTTAAAAGCATTATACTTACCTGCGATGTCTGTGACCGGCCGGGTGCTCCTCCTACTGGTAAGTGAAAGGTCTGTGCGGCGCATTGCTTATAGCACAGACCTTTCACTTACCAGTAGGAGGAGCGCCCGGCCGGTCACAGACATCGCAGGTAAGTATAATGCTTCTAAAATTGCTAAGTAACCATGGCAGCCAGGACTGCAGTAGCGTCTTGGCTGCCATGGTAACCGATCGGAGCCCCAGCGATTAAACTGGGACTCCGATTGGAACTCTCTGCTGCCACCAATGATGGGGGGGGTTTTAATTAGGGGGGGAGGCCGCACTGGCCACCAATGAATATAATACTGGGGAGGGAGGGGGGCCGCACTGGCCACCAATGAATATAATACTGGAGAGGAAGGGAGGGGGGCCGCACTTGCCACCAATGAATATAATACTGGGGAGGGAGGGGGGGCCGCACTGGCCACCAATGAATATAATACTGGGGAGGGAGGGAGGGGGGCCGCACTGGCCACAAATGAATTTAAAACTGGGGAGGGAGGGGGGTTAATTGTGCGGATCACAGCCCCCTGTAAGAGATCGGGTGCTGCCTATGTACACAGTCCTTTTAGTATATTTTAACTTGAAGCGTCCCCATCACCATGGGAACGCCTCTGTGTTAGAATACACTGTCAGATCTGAGTTTTCACGAAGTGAAAAATCAGATCTGAAAAAAACTGTTATGCAGACGGATCCGTTCTGAACGGATGCAAGCGTTTGCATTATAGGTGCAGATCCGTCTGTGCAGATACCAGACGGATCCGCACCAAATGCAAGTGTGAAAGTAGCTAGTTATTGCATATCAGACAGTTATGGATGTCAGTATACCATCCGCAAATGGACGGTCTGGTTGAAATGTTTAATAAAACTCTAAAAAGTGTGGTGTCTAAAGATGGGAAGGATTGGGACCTTCTCCTGCCGTATCTCATGTTCGCTGTGCAAGAGGTGCCCCAGGCTTCTACTGGGTTCTCGCCCTTCGAATTGCTTTATGGCAGACATACTCATGGTCTGTTGGACATAGATAAAGAGGCGTGGGAACAGCAACCCACTCCGAATAAAAGTGTCCTGGAATATGTTGTCAAGATGCAACAGCGGATAGAGACCCTTTTGCCTCTTGTCAAGGAGCATATGGAGGCCGCACAGCGAGCCCAGAGTCAGATCTATAATCGGCAGGCTCGGGTACGGATCTTTAACCCGGGTGATCGGGTTTTGGTTCTGGTAACGACCGCGGACAGTAAGTTCATGGCTAGATGGCAGGGTCCCTACGAGGTATGGGAAAAGAATTTGAGAGTTAAATTATAAGGTACATCAACCAAGGAGGCGAAAGCCAGAGCAAATGTACCATGTTAATTTACTAAAACCTTGGAAAGATAGGGAAACCTGTACGGAAGACAGCCCGCGGCCAGGCTTGCTTGGGTGAAAAGGGTTCCGGCTCCTCTGTCTGATGCAAGGCAATAAAAATTGCTGACAGCCTCTCCTCTAAACAGGCTCAGGAGACCAGGGAGTTCTTTAGTCGGAACACGGACGTGTTCTCGGACCTCCCTGGACGCACTTCTGTAATCCAACATGACATTGTCACTGAGCCTAAGGCAAAAGTCCGGTTAAAGCCATACCGGGTACCCGAGGCTCGCGAAAAGCCATCTCGGAGGAAGTGCAGCTCATGCTGCGGCTTGACGTCATTGAGGAATCTAAAAGTGAGTGGGCCAGTCCTATATTCTTAATTCCCAAGCCAGACAGGACGTTACGATTTTGTAATGATTTTCGGAAGTTGAATGAAATATCTAAATTCTATGCATATCCCATGCCTCGGGTAGATGAACTTATTGAGAGTTTAGGCCAAGCCAGGTATATTTCTGTTTTGGACCTCACCAAAGGGTACTGGCAGGTACCCTTGATGGAGGCTGCCAAAAAGAAAACCGCCTTCATCACACCAGAGGTGCTCTATCAATATAAGGTATTACCCTTTGGCTTGCATGGCGCCCCAGCCACTTTTCAACATCTAATGGATATTGTACTTCGTCCACATCGACAGTATGCCTTGGACTACCTGAACGATATTATCATTCACTGTACCGACTGGGAAAGTCACCTGCCCAAAGTACAGTCCGTAGTGGGCTCCCTTCGAAAAGGCGGGACAAACAGCTAACCCAAATAAATGTGTGATATAGCGTTAGAGAAGACTAAAAACCTTGGGTATGTCATTGGGCGCGGAGTCATCAAACCCCAAGTAAACTAAATAGAGGTGATATGGAATTGGCTCTGACCTGTCACCTATAGACACGTAAAGTCATTCCTGGGAATGGTGGGCTATTATATGCGGTTTGTTCTCCATTTTGCGACTTTAGCGGCTCTGTTGACACGGCTCTTGAAGGGTCGGAAGTCCGTGATAGTCCGCTGGAATGATCAGACAGAAGAGGATTTCTGCGTTTTGAAGTCGGCCTTGTGTGGGTCCCCGGTTTTGGTGATGCCCGACTTCAAGAAGGAGTTTGTGGTACAGACCGATGCCTCTGAAGTAGGCCTCGGAGCTGTACTCTCTCAGGAAACCTATGTGGAGGAACATCCCGTTGTTTTTCTGAGCCGCAAACTTACCCCAGCCGAGACCCAGTACAGTATAGTGGAAAAAGTGTGCCTGGCCATCAACTGGGCACTTGAGTCTCTCTGCTATTATCTGGTGGGGAGAAAGTTCAGTCTGGTGACCGACCACTCCCCTCTCAAATTTATGAGCCAGGCCAAGGAGAGGAATGTTCGGGTCACCAGGTGGTTCTTGTCTCTACAGAACTTTAAATTCTCCGTGGAACATAGGGCAGGCAGGTTACAGGGAAATGCAGATGCCCTGTCCCGGGTACACTGTCTGGCAAGTGGTCACCCCCTCAGGGTTGAACAAAAAGGGGAGGTATGTAGTAGGGCGCAAGGGTCCGTCATTGACGGAAGGTACGTGTCGCCGAGATTCCTGGTCTCGATGAGATAAGAACCGGTAATTTCATGTGTCAGCAGCAGCTAGTGCTGGCTGACACTGTTGTTTTACATAGCATGGCTGTAAAGCCAATCCGGGCCGGTTCTTATTGGGAGCAGCCAAAGAGAAGGGTGGGTGGCTGTTCCAAACGTTTCCAGGCCGTGTTTTGGGCTGGGCTATAAAAACACAGCCAACAGTCTCAGCTGGGTGGAATTGATCCTCCATGCCAGGTGACATCTTTGTTCTGTGGACTTTCTGCTGTGTGAATTAACACCAAGACTCTGCAAAGTGTTTGTTTTATTTTTTTCCTTTTGTGTGAATAAACACTGAACTTTTTCTTTACTACAGTGTTCTTGCCTCTATACTGCGTCTGCTTACCCTGCCTACCAGAGCAAATACCTACAAGATATATTAGGCAGTCAGTGGTTGACAAGTTTATTGTAGGCCAGTGGAGTACATGCACCAAATATTAGGCATTCACAGGAAAGAAAAGAACGAGTAATTATGTGGCTGGAGATATATTAGGCGGTCAGTGGATAACAATTTTATTGCAGGCCAGAGGACTACAGGCCCCAAACATCAGGCACTCACCGTACAGAAAATAACTAATAATTATGTGGCTGGAGGTATATTAGGCGGTCAGTGGATAACAATTTTACTGTAGGCCAGTGGAGTAAAAGCACAAAAAATGTTGCATTCACGAGACAGAAAAGAATAAAGTGATTATGTGGCTAGAGGTATATTAGGCGTTCAATGGACAACAATTTTACTGCAGACCAGTGGAATATAATCCCCAAACATTAGGCATTCACCAGACAGAAAAGAACAATAAATTATGTGGCTTGATGCATATTAGGCGATCAGTGGACAACAATTTTACTGCAGGATAGTGGAATACAGGCCCCCAACATTAGGCATTCACCAAACAGAAAAGAACAAGGTATTATGTGGCTGGAGGTATAAAAGGTGGTAAGTGCATAACAATTTTACTATAGGCCAGTGGAGTATAGGCCTCAAAAATTATGCATTCACTGGACAGAAAAGAACAAGTGATTACGTGGATGGAGGTATATTATGCGTTCAGTGGGTAACAATTTTACTGTAGGCCAGTGGAGTACAGGCCCCAAACATTAGGCATTCACTGGAAAGAAAAGAACAAGTGATTATGTGGCTGGAGGTATATTAGGCGGTAAGTTGCATATCAATTTTAAAGCAGGCCAGTTGAGTACAGTCCCCAAACATTAGACATTCACCGTACAGAAAAGAACACTTGATTATGTGGCTGGAGGCCATATTATGCGGTCAGTGGATAACAATTTTACTGTAGGCCAATGGAATGCAGGCCCCAAAAATTATACATTCACTGGACAGAAAAGAACAAGTGATTATGTGGCTGGAGGTATATTATGCAGTCAGTGGATAACAATTTTTTCTGCAGGCCAGTGGAGTATAGGCTCCAAACATTAGGCATTAGAACAAGTGATTATGTGGCTGGAGGATTATTAGACGGTCAGTGGATAACAATTTTACTGTAGGCCACAGGAATACAGTCCCCAAAAATTAAGCATTCACCTGACAGAAATGAACAAATGATTATGTGGCTGGAGGCATATTAGGCAGTCAGTGGATAACAATTTTAATGCAGGACAATGGAGTATAGGCCTCAAACATCTGGCATAAACCGGACAGAAAAGAACAAGTGATAATGTGGCTGGAGGTATATTAAGCGGTCAGTGGATACAATTGTTACTGCAGCCAAGTGGAATACAAGCACCAAACATTAGGCATTCACCGGACAGAAAGAAACAAGTAAATATATGGCTTTAGGTATATTAGGCGGTCAGTGGATAACAATTTTACTGTAGGCCAGTAGAGTATAGGCCCATAATATTAGGCATTCATGGACAGAAAAGAACAAGTGACTATGTGGCTAAAGGTATATTAGGTGGTCAGAGGATAAGAATTTTACTGCAGGCCAGTGGAGTACAGTCCCTAAACATTAGGCATTCACTGGACAGAAAAGAACAAGTGAATATATGGCTGGAGGTATATTTTGCGGTCAGTGCATAATAATTTTACTGCAGGCCAGTGGAGTACAGGCCCCAAAAATTTGGCATTCACTAGACAGAAAAGAACAAGTGATTATGTGGCCGGAGGTATATTAGGCGGTTAGTGAATAACAATTTTACTGCAAGCCAGTGGAGTACAGGCCCCAAACATTAGGCAGAAAAGAACAAGTAATTATGTGGCTGGAGGTATAGTAGGCGGTAAGCGCATAACAATTTTACTGTAGGCTTGAGGAGTGTAGGCCCCAAAAAATATGCATTCACAGGACAAAAAAGAACAAGTGATTATGTTGCTGAAGGTATATTAAGTGGTCAGTGGATAACAATTTTACTGCAGCCAAGTCGAATACAAGCCCCAAACATTAGGCATTGACTGGACAGAAAAGAACAAGTGATTATGTGGCTGGAGGTTTATTAGGCGGTCAGAAGATAAGAATTTTACTGCAGGCCAGTGGAGTATAGGCCTTAAACATTAGGCATTCAGCGGACAGAAAAGAACAAGTGATTATGTGGCTGGAGGTATATTAGACGGTCAGTGGATAACAATTTTATTGTAGGCCAGTGGAGTGCAGGCCCCAAAAATTATGCATTCACCAGACAGAAAAGAACAAGTGATTATGTGGCTGGAGGTATATTATTCAGTCAATGGATAACAATTTTACTGCAGGCCAGTGGATTATAGGCCCCAAACATTAGGCATACAACGTACAGAAAAGAACAAGTAATTATGTGTCTGGAGGTAAATTAGACGGTCAGTGGATAACAATTTTACTGTAGGTAAGTGGAGTACAGGCCCCAAACATTATAAATTCACTGGACAGAAAAGAACAAGTGATTATGTTGCTGGAGGTATATTAGGCGATCAGAGGATGCCAATTTTACTGTAGGCCTGAGGAGTGTAGGCCCCAAAAAATTTGCATTCATTGTGTAAGCCGTGTACCGGGGTGGGTTCCCCAGGATACGGCGAAGTCACAGACAAGTAAAGCGACACTGACACCAGCTTTATATGCAAGAACAGAAACTTTACTTTGACAATAGTAATAACACAACAATACAAGTATGCACAGACTAAGTTATACCCAGGCCCACAGTCACTGTCCCTGTCCGAGGGACAGGCATAGCCAGATGGCGCATACAGCAGAGCCTGCAAATCGTGCTGTGCCACTACAGAGGATACACCTAGCTGGTGGCAGATGCAGCAGAGCCTGCAAGTCAATTACTGCGCCGCAGTCCAGTACAGTAAGGCCTAGCAAAACATATTACCCTAACTATCTAACTAATACAAGGCCTAGGCTAGTCTCTGTTACTTCAGGCGCCATACAGTATAATACAATCAGTAACCAGGTCTACTGACCTGCGTCCGTTCTGGGCCCGAGTATGCCGCTTACCCGGAGTGGCCACCAACCTCTCAGCAACCGTGCGGCCTTGCTTGATAATAAGACTTCTGTCCACACGCTGTAAATGGTCTTCCTGGAACAATCTCTCTTTCAAAGAGTCGGATCTAGTAAGGGGACAACAGCTACTCTCCTTCCTCTGCGTGTCCATTCACTCCCGGACATCCGCAAGCCAGGACGGAATCGGATTCAGTCTCTCACAGAACAATCCTTTCATCATGTCAGATCAGCTCAGACTTCCTGGTTCACTCAGAAGCAGCCTGCATGAGTCATCAACTGCTTTACATATGCAAATCCCCGAGTGTGCTGGTTGTAGCTGCAAAACAGTGGCCTCTAGTGCCCGGAATGCCAAATGACAGTTTCAATACAATTTAGGCACAAACATTACACAGGCAGAGCTGTTCCACAATCTCACAACTGGACAGAAGAGAACAAGTGATTATGTTGCTGAGGGTATATTAATCGGTCAGTGAATAACAATTTTACTGCAGTCAAGTGGAATACAAGCGCCAAACATTAGGCATTCACCGGACAGAAAAGGACAAGTGATTATGTGGCTGAAGGTATATTAGGCGGTCAGTGGATACCAATTTTACTGCAGGCAATTGGAGTACAGGACCAAAACATTAGTCATTCACCGGACAGAAAAGAACAAGTGATTGTGGCTGGGAGGTATATTAGGCGATCAGTGACTAACAATTTGTCTGCAGGCCAGTGGAATACAGGCCCCAAGCATTAGGCATTCACCAAACAGAAAAGAAGAAGTGATTATGTTGCTGGAGATATATTATGCGGTCAGAGAATAAGAAATTTACTGTAGGCCTGAGGAGTGTAGGCCCCAAAAAATATGCATTCACTGGACAGAAAAGAATAAGTGATTATTGTTGCTGAAGGTATATTAAGCGGTCAGTGGATAACAATTTTACTGCAGGCCAGTGGATTGTAGGCCTCAAACATTAGGCATTCACCGGACAGAAAAAAGCAAGTGATTATGTGGCTGGAGGTATATTAGGCTTTCAGTGGATAATAATTTTACTGCAGGCCAGTGGATTGTAGGCCTCAAACATTTGGCATTCACCGGACAGAAAAGAACACTTGATTATGTGGCTGGAAGTATATTAGGCGGTCAGTGGATAACAATTTTACTGCAGGCCAGTGGATTGTAGGCCTCAAACATTAGGCATTCACCGGACAGAAAAAAGCAAGTGATTATGTGGCTGGAGGTATATTAGTAGGGATGAGCGAACCTGAACTGTATAGTTCGGGTTCGTACCGAATTTTGGTGTGTCCGTGACACGGACCCGAACCCGAACATTTTCGTAAAAGTCCGGGTTCGGGTTCGGTGTTCGGCCCTTTCTGGGCGCTTTTTGAAAGGCTGCAAAGCAGCCAATCAACAAGCATCATACACTGCGTGCAGAATTATTAGGCAAATGAGTATTTTGACCACATCATCCTCTTTATGCATGTTGTCTTACTCCAAGCTGTATAGGCTCGAAAGCCTACTGCCAATTAAGCATATTAGATGATGTGCATCTCTGTAATGAGAAGGGGTGTGGTCTAATGACATCAACACCCTATATTAGGTGTGCATAATTATTAGGCAACTTCCTTTCCTTTGGCAAAATGGGTCAAAAGAAGGACTTGACAGGCTCAGAAAAGTCAAAAATAGTGAGATATCTTGCAGAGGGATGCAGCACTCTTAAAATTGCAAGCTTCTGAAGCGTGATCATCGAACAATCAAGCGTTTCATTCAAAATAGTCAACAGGGTCGCAAGAAGCGTGTGGAAAAACCAAGGCGCAAAATAACTGCCCATGAACTGAGAAAAGTCAAGCGTACAGCTGCCAAGATGCCACTTGCCACCAGTTTGGCTATATTTCAGAGCTGCAACATCACTGGAGTGCCCAAAAGCACAAGGTGTGCACTACTCAGAGACATGGCCAAGGTAAGAAAGGCTGAAAGACGACCACCACTGAACAAGACACACAAGCTGAAACGTCAAGACTGGGCCAAGAAATATCTCAAGACTGATTTTTCTAAGGTTTTATGGACTGATGAAATGAGAGTGAGTCTTGATGGGTCAGATGGATGGGCCCGTGGCTTGATTAGTAAAGGGCAGAGAGCTCCAGTCCGACTCAGACGCCAGCAAGGTGGAGGTGGAGTACTGGTTTGGGCTGGTATCATCAAAGATGAGCTTGTGGGGCCTTTTCAGGTTGAGGATGGAGTCAAGCTCAACTCCCAGTCCTACTGCCAGTTTCTGGAAGACACCTTCTTCAAGCAGTGGTACAGGAAGAAGTCTGCATCCTTCAAGAAAAACATGATTTTCATGCAGGACAATGCTCCATCACACGCGTCCAAGTACTCCACAGCGTGGCTGGCAAGAAAGGGTATAAAAGAAGAAAATCTAATGACATGGCCTCCTTGTTCACCTGATCTGAACCCCATTGAGAACCTGTGGTCCATCATCAAATGTGAGATTTATAAGGAGGGAAAACAGTACACCTCTCTGAACAGTGTCTGGGAGGCTGTGGTTGCTGCTGCACGCAATGTTGATGGTGAACAGATCAAAACACTGACAGAATCCATGGATGGCAGGCTTTTGAGTGTCCTTGCAAAGAAAGGTGGCTATACTGGTCACTGATTTGTTTTTGTTTTGTTTTTGAATGTCAGAAATGTATATTTGTGAATGTTGAGATGTTATATTGGTTTCACTGGTAAAAATAAATAATTGAAATGGGTATATATTTGTTTTTTGTTAAATTGCCTAATAATTATGCACAGTAATAGTCACCTGCACACACAGATATCCCCCTAAAATAGCTAAAACTAAAAACAAACTAAAAACTACTTCCAAAAATATTAAGCTTTGATATTAATGAGTTTTTTGGGTTCATTGAGAACATGGTTGTTGTTCAATAATAAAATTAATCCACAAAAATACAACTTGCCTAATAATTCTGCACTCCCTGTACTACTTGCCCCAAGAGGCAATCACAGCCATGCCTACTATTGGCATGGCTGTGATTGGCCAGTGCAACATGTGACCCAGCCTCTATATAAGCTTGGGTCATGTAGCGCTGCACATCACTCTGCTGTTACAAGTGTAGGGAGCGGTTGAAGCTGCGACGTTAGGGCGAGATTAGGCAGTGATTAACTCCTCCAAAACACTTAAGACAGTGATCAATCTACAGCTGTGGATCATTGAACTGCTGCTATTTAATTGCTCACTGTTTTTAAGCTGCCCAGAGCGTTTTTCAGTCACTTTTTTATGGGGTGATCAGCGGCCATTTTGTGGCTTGTAATGCGCCAGCACAAGCTGCCACCAAGTCCATTTAACCATCAATAGTGTGGTTATTTTTTGCTATATCCTACATCGGGGCAAGCTGTCACCAAGTCCATTTAACCATCAATAGTGTGGTTATTTTTTGGCTATATATTCTACATCAGGGGCAAGCTGCCACCAAGTCCATTTAACCATCAATAGTGTGGTTATTTTTTGGCTATATCCTACATCAGGGGCAAGCTGCCACCAAGTCCATTTAACCATCAATAGTGTGGTTATTTTTTGGCTATATCCTACATCAGGGGCAAGCTGCCACCTAGTCCATTTAACCATAAATAGTGTGGTTATTTTTTTGCTATATCCTACATCAGGGGCAAGCTGCCACGAAGTCCATTTAATCATCAATAGTGTGGTTATTTTTTGGCTATATCCTACATCAGGGGCTTGGCTGTGCTTGCTATTTTATTGAGGGGTGAAATACAATTGCCAAAATAGCAGTACCCTAAATCTGGTGTTTCAGCTGTGGCCAGCCAATTGTCATACTGTCTGCTGTCTAGCAAAGGATATATTTTTGTTCTGGGTTGAAATACAATTCCCAACATAGCAATTTCCTAAATTACTGTTTTCTGCTGTATCAGGCCTACTTTAAATCTATCCATAAAAGGGTATATTAGATTCAAGGTGCTGATAGGGTCATTCTCAATAACTTCACACACACGCTACTGTGCATATCCAAGTCTAATTCTGTCCGTAAACGTATACCTGTCACCCAGCGCCTAAATAATAGGCCTCAAATTTATATTCAGCTAAATCTGTGGTTATTGCTGTAGCTGGTCAAGTTATATTGTGTCCGTCAAAGCACCGTTTTTGTTCTGGGTTGAAATACAATTCCCAACCTAGCAATTTCCTAAATTAGTGGTTTCTGCTGTATTAGGCCTACTTTAAATCTATCCCTAAAAGGCTATATTAGATTCAAGGTGCTGATAGGGTCATTCTCAATAACTTCACACACACGCTTCTGTGCATATCCAAGTCTAATTCTGTCCGTAAACGTATACCTGTCACCCAGCGCCTAAATAATAGGCCTCAAATTTATATTCAGCTAAATCTGTCATTACTGCTGTGCCTGTATTAGTGTAATACGGTACCTAAATAGATAGCCAGATAGTGTTAGGTGTCTTTAAAAAAAGGCCTGAATTTGAATTCAATACATTGGGCCAAATAATATTTTTCTTATTGTGGTGAACGGTAACAATGAGGAAAACATCTAGTAAGGGACGCGGACGCGGACATGGTCGTGGTGGTGTTAGTGGACCCTCTGGTGCTGGGAGAGGATGTGGCCGTTCTGCCACAGCCACACCTCCTAGTGTACCAACTACCTCAGGTCCCAGTAGCCGCCAGAATTTACAGGTATATTTGGTGGGGCCCAATGCTATTCTAAGAATGGTAAGGCCTGAGCAGGTACAGGCATTAGTCAATTGGGTGGCCGACAGTGGATCCAGCACGTTCACATTATCTCCCACCCAGTCTTCTGCAGAAAGCGCACAGATGGCGCATGAAAACCAAGCCCATCAGTCTGTCACATCACCCCCATGCATACCAGGGAAACTGTCTGAGCCTCAAGTTATGCAGCAGTCTCTTATGCTGTTTGAAGACTCTGCTGGCAGGGTTTCCCAAGGGCATCCTTCTAGCCCTTCCCCAGCGGTGGAAGACATAGAATGCACTAATGCACAACCACTTATGTTTCCTGATGATGAGGACATGGGAATACCACCTCAGCACGTCTCTGATGATGACGAAACACAGGTGCCAACTGCTGCGTATTTCTGCAGTGTGCAGACTGAACAGGAGGTCAGGGATGAAGACGATGCAGGGGACGATGAGGTCCTAGACCCCACATGGAATGAAGGTCGTGCCACTGACTTTCAGAGTTCGGAGGAAGAGGCAGTGGTGAGACCGAGCCAACAGCGTAGCAAAAGAGGGAGCAGTGGGCAAAACCAGAACACCCGCCGCCAAGAGACTCCGCCTGCTACTGACCGCCGCCATCTGGGACCGAGCACCCCAAAGGCAGCTTCAAGGAGTTCCCTGGCATGGCACTTCTTCAAACAATGTGCTGACGACAAGACCCGAGTGGTTTGCACGCTGTGCCATCAGAGCCTGAAGCGAGGCATTAACGTTCTGAACCTTAGCACAACCTGCATGACCAGGCACCTGCATGCAAAGCATGAACTGCAGTGGAGTAAACACCTTAAAAACAAGGAAGTCACTCAGGCTCCCCCTGCTACCTCTTCTGCTGCTGCCGCCTCGGCCTCTTCTGCTGCTGCCGCCTCGGCCTCTTCCTCTGCCTCTGGAGGAACGTTGGCACCTGCCGCCCAGCAAACATGGGATGTACCACCAACACCACCACCTCCGTCACCAAGCATCTCAACCATGTCAAACGGCAGCGTTCAGCTCTCCATCTCACAAACATTTGAGAGAAAGCGTAAATTCCCACCTAGCCACCCTCGATCCCTGGCCCTGAATGCCAGCATTTCTAAACTACTGGCCTATGAAATGCTGTCATTTAGGCTGGTGGACACAGACAGCTTCAAACAGCTCATGTCGCTTGCTATCCCACAGTATGTTGTTTCCAGCCGGCACTACTTCTCCAAGAGAGCCGTGCCTTCCCTGCACAACCAAGAATCCGATAAAATCAAGTGTGCACTGCGCAACGCCATCTGTGGCAAGGTCCACCTAACCACAGATACGTGGACCAGTAAGCACGGCCAGGGACGCTATATCTCCCTAACTGCACACTGGGTAAATGTAGTGGCGGCTGGGCCCCAGGCGGAGAGCTGTTTGGCGCACGTCCTTCCGCCGCCAAGGATCGCAGGGCAACATTCTTTGCCTCCTGTCTCCTCCTCCTCCTACTCAGCTTCCTCCTCCTCTTCTTCCACCTGCTCATCCAGTCAGCCACACACCTTCACCACCAACTTCAGCACAGCCCGGGGTAAACGTCAGCAGGCCATTCTGAAACTCATATGTTTGGGGGATAGGCCCCACACCGCACAGAAGTTGTGGCGGGGTATAGAACAACAGACCGACGAGTGGTTGCTGCCGGTGAGCCTCAAGCCCGGCCTGGTGGTGTGCGATAATGGGCGAAATCTCGTTGCAGCTCTGGGACTAGCCGGTTTGACGCACATCCCTTGCCTGGCGCATGTGCTGAATTTGGTGGTGCAGAAGTTCATTCACAACTACCCCGACATGTCAGAGCTGCTGCATAAAGTGTGAGCCGTCTGTTCGCCCTTCCGGCGTTCACATCCTGCCGCTGCTCGTCTGTCTGCGCTACAGCGTAACTTCGGCCTTCCCGCTCACCGCCTCATATGCGATGTGCCCACCAGGTGGAACTCCACCTTGCACATGCTGGACAGACTGTGCGAGCAGCAGCAGGCCATAGTGGAGTTTCAGCTGCAGCACGCACGGGTCAGTCGCACTGCGGAACAGCACCATTTCACCACCAATGACTGGGCCTACGTTGGTAGACGCGCTACTGAGAGCATTCCCAAATGTCACAAGGGAACAAGTGGAAGCCCAAGGCGAAGGCAGAGGAGGAGCAAGAGGTCGCCAACGCAGCTGTGTCACGGCCAGCTCCTCTGAGGGCAGGGTTAGCATGGCAGAAATGTGGAAAAGTTATGTCACCACGCCACAGCTAACTGCACCACCACCTGATACGGAACGTGTTAGCAGGAGGCAACATTTCACTAACATGGTGGAACAGTACGTGTGCACACCCCTCCATGTACTGACTGATGGTTCAGCCCCATTCAACTTCTGGGTCTCCAAATTGTCCACGTGGCCAGAGCTAGCCTTTTATGCCTTGGAGGTGCTGGCCTGCCCGGCAGCCAGCGTTTTGTCTGAACGTGTATTCAGCACGGCAGGGGGCGTCATTACAGACAAACGCAGCCGCCTGTCTACAGGCATGGATCCTACAGGACCTGTCCATCCCTTGTGCAGATTAGACATTAACTACCTCCCCTTAACCATATATTATTGTACTCCAGGGCACTTCCTCATTCAATCCTATTTTTAATTTTCATTTTACCATTATATTGCGGGGCAACCCAAAGTTGAATGAACCTCTCCTCTGTCTGGGTGCCGGGGCCTAAGAATATCTGACAGTGGCCTGTTCCAGTGGTGGGTGACATGAAGCCTTAATCTCTGCTATGACATGAAGACTGATTCTCTGCTGAGTCACTGACATGAAGCCTGAATCTCTGTTATGGGACCTCTCTCCTCTGTCTGGGTGCCGGGGCCTAAATTATATGACAATGGACTGTTCCAATGTTGGGTGACGTGAAGCATGATTCTCTGCTATGACATGAAGACTGATTCTCTGCTGACATGAAGCCTGAATCTCTGTTATGGGACCTCTCTCCTCTGTCTGGGTGCCGGGGCCTAAATTATATGACAATGGACTGTTCCAATGTTGGGTGACGTGAAGCATGATTCTCTGCTATGACATGAAGACTGATTCTCTGCTGACATGAAGCCTAAATCTCTGTTATGGGACTTCTCTCCTCTGCCTTGGTGCCGGGGCCTAAATATCTGACAATGGACTGTTCCAGTGGTGGGTGACGTGAAGCCTGATTCTCTGCTATGACATGAAGACTGATTCTCTGCTGACATGAAGCCAGATTCTCTGCTATCGGACCTCTCTCCTCTGCCTGGGCCTAAATATCTGGCAATGGACTGTTCCAGTGGTGGGTGACGTGACGCATGATTTTCTGCTATGACATGAAGACTGATTCTCTGCTGACATGAAGCCAGATTCTATGTTAAGGGACCTCTCTCCTCTGTCTGGGTACCGGGGCCTAAATATCTGACAATGGACTGTTCCAGTGTTGGGTGACGTGAAGCCTGATTCTCTGCTATGACATGAAGCCAGATTCTCTGCTATGGGACCTCTCTCCTCTGCCTGGGTGCCTGGGCCTAAATATCTGATAATGGACTGTTCCAGTGGTGGGTGACGTGAAGCATGATTCTCTGCTATGACATGAAGACTGATTCTCTGCTGACATGAAGCCAGATTCTCTGCTATGGGACCTCTCTCCTCTGCCTGGGTGCCTGGGCCTAAATATCTGACAATGGACTGTTCCAGTGGTGGGTGACGTGAAGCATGATTCTCTGCTATGACATGAAGACTGATTCTCTGCTGACATGAAGCCAGATTCTATGTTATGGGACCTCTCTCCTCTGTCTGGGTGCCGGGGCCTAAATTATATGACAATGGACTGTTCCAATGTTGGGTGACATGAAGCATGATTCTCTGCTATGACATGAAGACTGATTCTCTGCTGACATTAAGCCTATATCTCTTTTATGGGACCTCTCTCCTCTGCCTGGGTGCCGGGGCCTAAATATCTGACAATGGACTGTTCCAGTGGTGGGTGACGTGAAGCCTGATTCTCTGCTATGACATGAAGACTGATTCTCTGCTGACATGAAGCCAGATTCTATGTTATGGGACCTCTCTCCTCTGCCTGGGTGCCGGGGCCTAAATATCTGACAATGGACTGTTACATTGGTGGGTGACGTGAAGCCTGATTCTCTGCTATGACATGAAGACTGATTCTCTGCTGACATGAAGCCAGATTCTCTGCTATGAGACCTCTCTCCAATTGATATTGGTTAATTTTTATTTATTTTATTTTTACTTTTATTCATTTCCCTATCCACATTTGTTTGCAGGGGATTTAACTACATTTTGCTGCCTTTTGCAGCCCTCTAGCCCTTTCCTGGGCTGTTTTACAGCCTTTTTAGTGCCGAAAAGTTCGGGTCCCCTTCGGCTCCCGAACCCGAACATTTCCGGGAAGTTCGGCCGAACTTCTCGAACCCGAACATCCAGGTGTTCGCTCAACTCTATATATTAGGCTTTTAATGGATAATAATTTTACTGCGGGCCAGTGAATTATAGGCCCTAAACATTAGGCATTCACTGGACAGAAAAGAACATGTGATTATGTGGTGTGAGGTAAATTAGACGGACAGTGGATAACAATTTTACTGGAGGCCAGTGGAGTATAGGCCCCAAACATTAGGCATTCACCGGACAGAAAATAACAAGTGATTATATGGCTGGAGGTATATTTGGCGGTCAGTGAATAACAATTTTACTGTAGCCCAGTGGAGTAAAGGCCCCAAAAATTAAACATTCACCTGACAGAAATAAACAAAAGATTATGTGGCTAAAGGTATATCAGGCAGTCAGTGGATAACAATTTAAATGCAGGCCAGTGGAGTATAGGCCTCAAACATTTGGCTTTCACCGGACAGAAAAGAAAAAGTGATTATGTGCTGGAGGTATATTTAGCTGTAAGTGCATAACAATTTTACTGCAGGCCAGTGGAGTATAGGCCCCAAACATTAGGCATTCACCGGACAGAAAAGAACAATTAATTATGTGGCTGCAGGTATATTATATGTTCAGTAGATAACAATTTTACTGTAGGCCAGACGAGTGCAGGCCCCCAAAAATATGCACTCACTGGACAGTAAAGAACATGTGATTATGTGGCTGGAGGTATATTAGGCGGTCAGTGGATAAAAAATTTACTGTAAGCCAGTGGAGTAAAGGCCCCAAACATTAGTCATTCACTGGACAGAAAAGAACGAATTATTATGTGGCTGGAGGTATATTAGGCGGTCAGTGGATAACAATTTTACTACAAGCCAGTGGAGTACAGGCCTCAAAAATGAGGCATTAAAAGTACAGAAAAGCACAATTAATTATATGGCTGTAGGTATATTAGACGATCAGTGGATAACAATTTTACTGTAGGCCAGAGGTGTGTAGGCCCCAAAAAATATGCACTCACTGGACAGTAAAGAATATGTGATTATGTGGTTAAAGGTATATAAGGCGATCAGTGGATACAAATTTTACTGTAGGCCAGTGGATGAAAGGCCCCAAAAATTAAACATTCACCTGACAGAAATGAACAAATGATTATATGGCTGGAGGTATATCAGGCAGTCAGTGGATAACAATTTAAATGCAGGCCAGTGAAGTATAGGCCTCAAACATTTGGCATTCACCAGACAGAAATGAACAAGTGATTATGTGCTGGAGGTATATTAGGCGGTCAGTGCATAACAATTTTACTGCAGGCCAGTGGAGTATAGGCCCAAAACATTAGGCATTCATCGGACAGAAAAGAATAATTAATTATGTGGCTGCAGGTATATTGGATGGTCAGTGGATAACAATTTTACTGTAGGCCAGAGGAGTGCAGGCCCCAAAAAATATGCACTCACTGGACAGTAAAGAACATGTGATTATGTGGCTGGAGGTATATAAGGCGGCCAGTGGATCCAAATTTTACTGTAGGCCAGTGGAGTATAGGCTTCATACATTAGGCATTCACTGGACAGAAAAGAACAAGTGATTATGTGGCTGGAGGTATATTAGGCGGTCAGTGGATAACAATTTTACTGCAAGCCAGTGGAGTACAGGCCTTAAAAATGAGGCATTCACCGGACAGAAAGGAACAATTAATTATGTGGCTGCAGGTATATTAGACAGTCAGTGGATAACAATTTTACTGTAGGCCAGAGGAGTGCAGGCACCAAAAAATATGCACTCACAGGATAGTAAAGAACATGTGATTAGGTGGCTGGAGATGTATTAGGCGGTCAGTGGATAACTATTTTTTTGGAGGCCAGTGGAGTACAGGCCCCAAAAAATATGCACTCACTGGACAGTAAAGAATATGTGATTAGGTGGTTGAAGGTATATTAAGCGATCAGTGGATAACAATTTTACTGTAGGCCAGTGGAGTTTAGGCCCTAAACATTAGGCATTCACCGTACAGAAAAGAACACTTGATTATGTGGCTGGAGGTATATTAGGAGGTCAGTGGATAACAATTTTACTGCAAGCCAGTGGAGTACAGGCCTTAAAAATGAGGCATTCACCGGACAGAAAAGAACAATTAATTATGTGGCTGCAGGTATATTAGACAGTCAGTGGATAACAATTTTACTGTAGGCCAGAGGAGTGCAGGCACCAAAAAATATGCACTCACAGGATAGTAAAGAACATGTGATTAGGTGACTGGAGATGTATTAGGCGGTCAGTGGATAACTATTTTTTTGGAGGCCAGTGGAGTACAGGCCCCAAAAAATATGCACTCACTGGACAGTAAAGAATATGTGATTAGGTGGTTGAAGGTATATTAAGCGATCAGTGGATAACAATTTTACTGTAGGCCAGTGGAGTTTAGGCCCTAAACATTAGGCATTCACCGTACAGAAAAGAACACTTGATTATGTGGCTGGAGGTATATTAGGAGGTCAGTGGATAACAATTTTAGTTCAGGCCAGTGGAGTACAGGACCCCCAAAAATTATGCTTTCACTGAACAGAAAAGAACACGTGATTATGTGGCTGAAGGTATATTAGGAGGTCAGTGGATAACAATTTTAGTGCAGGCCAGTGGAGTATAGGCCCCAAACATTAGGCATTCACCGGACAGAAAAGATCAATTGATTATGTGGCTGAAGGAATATTAGGCGGTCAGTGTATGACAAGTTTACCGTAGGCCAGTGGAGTACAGGCCCCAAACATTAGGCATTCAACGGACAGAAAAGAACAAGTAATTATGTGTATGGAGGTATATTTGACGTTCAGTGGATAACAATTTTACTGTATGCCAGTTGAGTGCAGGCCCCAAAAATTATGCATTCACTTGACAGAATAGTGCAAGTGATTTTGTGGCTAAAGGTATATTAGGCGGTCTGTGCAGATAAATTTTACTGTAGGCCAGTGGATTATAGGCCCAAACATTAGGCATTCACGGACAGAAAAGAACAAGTGATTATGTGGCTTGAGGTATATTAGGCAGTAAGTGCATAACAATTTAACTGCAGCCCAGTGGAGTATAGGCCCCAAACATTAGGCATTAACTGGACAGAAAATAACAAATAATCATGTGGCTGAAGGTATATTAGGCAGTCAGTGGATATTAATTTTAATGCAGGCCAATGGAGTATACGCCTCAAACATTTAACATTCACCGGACAGAAAAGAACAAGTGATTATGTGGCTGGAGGTATATTAGGCGGTCAGTGGATAACAATTTTAATGCAGGCCAGTGGAGTATAGGCCTCAAACATTTGGCATTCACTGGACAGTAAAGAACATGTGATTATGTGGCGGGAGGTATATTAGACGGACAGTGGATAACAATTTTACTGGAGACCAGTAGAGTATAGGCCCCAAACATTAGGCATTCACCGGACAGAAAATAACAAGTGATTATATAGCTGGAGGTATATTTGGTGGTCAGTGGATAACAATTTTACTGTAGGCCAGAGGAGTAAAGGCCCCAAAAATTAAACATTCACCTGACAGAAATAAACAAATGATTATGTGGTTGGAGGTATATCAGGCAGTCAGTGGATAAAAATTTAAATGCAGGCCAGTGGAGTATAGGCCTCAAACATTTGGCTTTCACCAGACAGAAAAGAACAAGTGATTATGTGCTGGAGGTATATTTAGCGGTAAGTGCATAACAATTTTACTTCAGGCCAGTGGAGTATAGGCCCCAAACATTAAGCATTCACTGGACAGAAATGAACAATTAATTATGTGGCTGCAGGTATATTAGATGGTCAGTGGATAACAATTTTACTGTAGGCCAGACGAGTGCAGGCCCCAAAAAATATGCACTCACTGGACAGTAAAGAACATGTGATTATGTGGCTAGAGGTATATTAGGCAGCCAGTGGATAAAATTTTTACTGTACGCCAGTGGAGTACAGGCCCTAAACATTAGGCATTCACCGTACAGAAAAGAACACTTGATTATGTGGCTGGAGGTATATTAAAAGGTCAGTGGATAACAATTTTAGTGCAGGCCAGTGAAGTATAGGCCCCAAACATAAGGCATTCACTGGACAGAAAAGAACAAGTGATTATGTGGCTGGAGGTATATTAGGCGGTCAGTGGATAACAATTTTACTGCAATCCAGTGGAGTACAGGTCTCAAATATGAGGCATTCACCGGACAGAAAAGAACAATTAATTATGTGGCTGCAGGTATATTAGACGATCAGTGGACAACAATTTTACTGTAGGCCAGAGGTGTGTAGGCCCCAAAAAATATGCACACACTGGACAGTAAAAAATATGTGATTATGTGGTTAAAGGTATATTAAGCGATCAGTGGATAAGAATTTTACTGTAGGCGAGTGGAGTAAAGGCCCCAAAAATTAATCATTTGTAGCGGTCAGAGGAGGGAGAGACCGCAAAGCAGGATTCAATTACAGTACAGCGGACAAGGAGACTGAAGCAAAAGCCGGCTTTATTAAGGAGCAAAATGAAACTGCCGGAAAAGCTGAGTAACAATACAGTACCACCGCAACAGAGGCACAATGGGTCAATGACAGGAATTGTATGAACAGGTGAACATAAAACAACAACAGTGGTAATGAGATTTTGCATAGACACAGAATAAGCTAAACAGCAAACAGTCAGCTTGCAAGCTACTCTCAACACTTATTCTCTATCTAGCCCTGCTACCCAGGGGACGCTTCTACAGCGCACTGACTAAGTCCCTGACTCTATAACCTATCACAGGAAAGCATCGGTGCCACTCACAGTTCTGCAGATTCTCTTGGATCCAATAAGATGCAGTCTGGATCCAGGTCCGGTCGCTTGCTTGTCTGTCTTTCTCTCTCTGGTCACAACAGATGCAGCTCTCCACCTCTGGCAGGAAGAATCCGGCTTGTCTCTACACACGGTCCCACTTCTTCTGGAACACACACAGTGAAGTCCTCTGTGTGCAGCTCCACAGCTGTCAGGAAAATCTCAGCTAATATAGCCTCCTGCTGCTCCAGTCTTTAACTGTTTTCTCTCAGCAGTCCATCTCTCCCTGTTATCTCAGCAAGGCCCCCGGCAACTTCTGCAACAGCCCGGGAAAAATCTCTTAACTCTTTCTTAGCCTCTGGCCAGCACAACTTAGGTTCCTATTTAGTCACAGTGGCCTCTGGTGGCCGCAGGGAAACATGACAGTCTGCATAGATATAAGTGCTGGAAATGCTGCTGTTTGATTCAGGGCTGCCTCTTACATGCCTCCCCACTTAAAGGTGGCCGTCTTCGGCCTCGCTATATAGTCCATGGAAAACAAAGGGGTTAATGAAACATTTAAACGGCAGTACAGCATTGTCCTCAATACCTACAGGCAGACCAAATTAACTCGTCAGCAGCGTACCTGTTTGGTGGAACCCCTGCAGTAGACCTACTGGATCTCCGGAGGTCTTGACTATCTGCTAGAACCTGACTTTCTTCACTGGGAGTTGTTAACCTGGGCTCTTCCATTACAGCAGGAGATCTGGGTGTGGTCGCGGGTTCCTCCTCACTGCGATACGGTAGTGGTTCTGTAGCAGGAGCCTTATCACCTACGGCCTGGGGACCTTCCGCAGTGTCAGGAACGGTCCACCAGTCTTCACATTCGTTTCCATCTGAGATAACACATTCTGGGTATGGGGCAGGAGGAGAAGGTGTCCTCTGAATAGGTGCAGGATCTGCGGACCGGCATGGCCGTAGCATATTCCTATGTAAAGTCTGTGAAGCAAACTCCTCATTTTCAACTTGCACTTCGTAAACCGGACCATTAGGGTACACTCTCTTGATTACTTTGTATGGCTGTACTTCCCAACGCTCACTCAATTTGCCTCTGGCGCGTTTCTCTCGTACCAGGACCCGGTCTCCAGGCTTCAGTGGCACCTCCTGGACTGGGGGACGGTCTGTATGAGTTCTCTCCTGTAACCGCTGGCCTGCTAAACGGCGGATGGTCTGGAGTCGCTGACGGTGTTCTTTCACCCATGAGGTGGTTGATTGCTCCATTAGGTCTTCTGGCTGCTCCAGGTTCAATTCAATGATTTCTCTACCAGCTCTCCCAAACAGTAACATATACGGGGTGTAACCGCTGGTGGTATGGACCCGATTATTGTAGGCCCAGACTAGTTCCGGCAGGTAATCAGTCCAGAACGACCCCCTATCATCCCCAAGGGATAGGGGCCTGTGAGCGCTTCAACCGGACGCTGCTACAAATGCTGAGAACGCTAGAGGAAGACAAGAGGGCACCTCTTGTCTTCCTCTAGCGTTCTCAGCATTTGTAGCAGCGTCCGGTTGAAGTGCTCACAGGCCCCTATCCCTTGGGGATGATAGGGGGTCGTTCTGGATTTTTCAATACCGTATAATCGGTGTAGCTCCTCCATTACTTTCCCTTGAAAGCACGCCCCTTGATCTGAGTGGATCCGCTTTGGACACCCGTAGACCCGGATGAAATTCTGACAGATAGCGCGTGCTGCGGACTCAGCCGTCTGATCCCGAGTTGGGGAGACTACTGCAAACTTGGAGAAGTGGTCAACCATGACCAGGCAGTACTGTGGACCTCTCGATGATTGTCCCACGAGGAGGTAGTCTATCATCAATAATTCCAGCTGTTCTTTGGTCTGTATAGACTGGAGGGGTGCCCTCTGTTCTGTGCTTTTAGTGAGTTCACACACTCGACACTGTCGGCAAACTTCCTCCACCACTGCCTCCAGTCGCGGACAATACACATAACGCTGCAGCCACTGGTAAGTCTTGGCGGGCCCGAAGTGAGCTCCAAATTCATGGGCTTCTCTGGCTATCTCACATGCCACGCTTCCGGGTATGACTACTTGCCACCTCGCCTCTAGGTCAATAGGCTGTTGCCACTTGCGGTACAGAACAGCTCCGTGCATTTCCAGTCTGTCCCATTGATGTAGAACGGACTTCATCTCGGCATCCAGGTCAGCCCTTACTTTTTTGTTGGGCTTCCTTCGCTGGGTTACCCAGCTTTTCATCTGCCGCAGTCCAACATCTTCATCCTGTAATCGGCCCCAGTCCAACATCTTCATCCTGTAATCGGCCCCAGTCCTCACTAGATCTCCTCAATGCCTTGGGTAGCTTACGGGCCGCAACTGTGGGCAAAACGAATTTGCGGAAATCCAGAGTTTCATCTTCTTCTTTTGGTTCATCGACATCCCCTACTGGGGTCTCAAAAGTAACCCTCGACGCCATCAGCAATCGTGTTCTCCGTAGCGGAACGGTAGAGAATTGAGAAGTCATACTTTGCAAGGCGAGCTGCCCAGCGTTGCTCCAGGGCTCCCAACTTGGCAGTGTCCAGATGGGCCAGGGGATTGTTATCAGTCCGTACAAAGATCTTAGCTCCTGTCAAATATCCCGCAAACTTCTCCGTCATAGCCCACACCTGGGCAAGGAGTTCTAGCCGGAAGGAACTGTAGTTGTGGGGGTTTTGCTCTGTCTCTCGCAAGGATCTACTGGCATAGGCAATCACCCTCTCATGTCCATCTTGTACCTGCGACAGGACTGCCCCGAGTCCGTAGAGACTGCCATCAGTAGATAAGAGAAATGGTTTATCAAAGTCGGCATAAGCCAATATGGGGGTTGATGTCAGAGCTTCTTTCAGGGCCTGGAAGGCCTCTTCCTGCTTCTGCCCCCAGGTAATATTTTGGCCCTTGGGTTGCCCAGCCGTTCCTCTCAACAATTCATTCAGAGGGCCCGCTATCTTGGCATAGTCTTTGATGAATCGCCGGTAGTACCCGGTCAGTCCAAGGAAGGCCTTCAACTCCCGCAGCGTTCTGGGCACTAGCCATTGTCGTATTGCAGCCACTTTGTCTTGGGACGGCATGGCCCAAGTACTCGATCTCCCTCTTGAAGAGATGACACTTCTTTGGCTTTACCTTCAGCCCATGGGATCGCAGTCGCTCGAGTACCTGCCCTAGCCGATTCAGGTGTTCTTGAAAAGTAGCAGAGTATACGATGATATCGTCCAGGTATATCAGAGTGGCTTCAAAATCCAGGTCTCCCAGGCATCTCTCCATCAGCCGCTGGAAGGTCCCCGGGGCATTTGTCAGCCCAAATGGCATCCTGTTGAATTCGAATTGTCCCATGGGGGGTATGAATGCCGTCTTTGCCTTGTCTTGCTCGGCCACTGGTACTTGCCAGTACCCGCTCGCCAGGTCCAAGGTAGAGAAGTATTTGGCTCGTCCTAGAGCAGTCAGAGACTCCTCGATACGTGGCAGAGGATATGAGTCTCGCGCGGTGCATGCATTCAACCGCCGGTAATCCACACAAAACCGAATAGTGCCATCCTTCTTCTTAACAAGCACCACTGGGGCCGCCCAAGGGCTCTGGCTTCCCTGCACCACTCCGGTATCTATCATCTGTTTCAACAACGTTTTCACTTCCTGGTACAACTTGGGCGGAATCTGCCGATATCTTTCCCGAATTGGAGGAGTGTCCCCCGTCGGTATCTCATGTGTGATAGCATCCGTGCAGCCAAAGTCATCGGCGTGACGGGCGAATGCAGCCTGATTCTCCCACAGCATGTTTTCAACTGCTTGCCGTTGGTCTGAACTGAGAGCCTTCACATCTATTTCCATTTGATCCAAGATGGTTCTCCCATTCTATTCTGGGGTTGGCATCTCTTCTACACTGGCAGTAACTGCCAGGGTCCAAACAGCATCACCTACTGGAGCTAGAGTCACTTCTCTCCGACTCAATACTTCTCCCCAGTGTAGATACACACAAGCCAGTTCCACTCCTGGTGTCAAGGAAACGTCTAGATTTCCCATATTCACAGCTCCTATGGGTACTCGTCCATTCTGGACCACTCCCAGTGTTCGGGCCACCAGGACATCCTGACCCAACTCTCCTAGGGCCGTCGGTTCGATAAACACCTCCATACCTTCAAGATTGCAGAAGGTTCCCACAGGTAACGTCAACACGGTCTCCCGTCCAGGGGGGATGGTGAGGGTAGCCTTTCCTGGCGCTCAGATCGTTCCCACAGACTGGTGTGCTGGGACACTTTTCTGTGTCCCACAGAATCGGATCAGCTGTTGAAACGCTTTCTGAGTAGGTTTGTGCGGAGTGGCTTGCTTCCAATAGCCTGGCCCCCGTTTGGTGAACATTATCTGATCTAATTCTCGTAGAATGTTCATGCCCATTATCACAGGCACATCTTCTTTGAACGTCTCAGGGACCAGCAGGATACCTTTCCGTCCCACTTCTTGCCCACATAGCCGTACATTCATCCACACGACTCCTGTGACAGGGATCTGTTGTTGATTGGCCACTGTAACCCGGACCAGCGTCTCTCGCTCTGGCTTGGCCAGCGCTTGGAAGTAACGGTAGAAAAGTGACTCAGGCATAGTCGTTACTTGTAACCCGGTATCCACTAAGCAGTCGACCGGAATGCCTTCAAATTCAGCTCGAATGGTGGGACACCCTGCGACCAGGTGTTCGGAGCCATACTGGGTATCTTGGCTCTCCACCTCCCCCGCAGTATGCCCCACTACTGCGGGGGCAGGAAGTTTAACGGTGGCTCTGGGCGTCTGGCCACATCACTCCGACACTCTCTGGCATAATGTCCATAATTTCCACACCGCCAACACTGTGCCCCTTGACGGCCTTCTCCTTGTCTGCGTGTGGGGGTTGCCCTTAGGACTTGATTGATGGGCCTCCTTGGAGGATATTGAGGAGCTTGGTGAGGAGGTAAATTAGGGTGAGGATATTCTGATATAGGAACCCATGGGGGCGCCTGATAACTTTGTTGTCGGGCCGGGTAGGCAGTTTCAGGGGTATAGTGCGACTCCATCCGTTTTCCCAGGTGTGTCAACTTTTCGTACATAGCACTCAGAGAGCTCTGTAAGTCTTGTACTACTCTGACTAGGACCTCTTTGCTCTTTGAAACCCTGGGGGAGGTGACGGTCTGGGTCCGAATCACTCCGGACACATAACTTTCTTCTTTGCTCCGTGCCACTGCCTCTTTCAATGTATTGCGCGTAGCTTTCGGTTGTAGTAGGACATTTTGTCGGGCCTCAACCTCTAGGGCGGCCAAAGCGATTTCTACTTGTAGTTCTGGGCTGACATTGTAAATCCTAGCAGCGCTCTGTAATCTTGACACCCAGTCAGACAGTGACATGTTCTGGCCATCAAATTTAGGTAGCAAGTTTAACAACGTGCCAATAGGGAGGGCCCTTGCAGGGGTTCCACCATTGCCTGAGGTGCTTACATTAGCATTATGCACATTGCCTTCAGCCGCCTCCATCTCTGTGACTGTACCCTGCTCGCAGCGCCACTTGTAGCGGTCAGAGGAGGGAGAGACAGCAAAGCAGGATTCAAGTACAGTACAGCGGACAAGGAGACTGAAGCAAAACCCGGCTTTATTAAGGAGCAAAATGAAACTGCCGGAAAAGCTGAGTAACAATACAGTACCACCACACCAGAGGCACAATGGATCAATGACAGGAATTGTATGAACAGGTGAACATAAAACAACAACAGTGGTAATGAGATTTTGCATAGACACAGAATAAGCTAAACAGCAAACCGTCAGCTTGCAGGCTACTCTCAACACTTATTCTCTATCTAGCCCTGCTACCCAGGGGACGCTTCTACAGCGCACTGACTAAGTCCCTGACTCTATAACCTATCACAGGAAAGCACCGGTGCCCTTCACAGTTCTGCAGATTCTCTTGGATCCAATAAGATGCAATCTGGATCCAGGTCCGGTCGCTTGCTTGTCTGTCTTTCTCTCTCTGGTCACAACAGATGCAGCTCTCCACTTCTGGCAGGAAGGATCCGTCTTGTCTCTACACACGGTCCCACTTCTTCTGGAACACACAGTGAAGTCCTCTGTGTGCAGCTCCACAGCTGTCAGGAAAATCTCAGCTAATCTAGCCTCCTGCTGCTCCAGTCTTTTACTGTTTTCTCTCAGCAGTCCATCTCTCCCTGTTATCTCAGCAAGGCCGCCGGCAACTTCTGCAACAGCCCGGGAAAAATCTCTTAACTCTTTCTTAGCCTCTGGCCAGCACAACTCAGGTTCCTATTTAGTCACAGTGGCCTTTGGTGGCAGGAGGGAAACATGACAGTCTGCATAGATATAAGTGCTGGAAATGCTGCTATTTGATTCAGGGCTGCCTCTTACACATTCACCTCACAAAAATGAACAAATGATTATGTGGCTGGAGGTATATCAGGCAGTCAGTGAATAACAATTTAAATGCAGGCCAGTGAAGTATAGGCCTCAAACATTTGGCATTCACCGGACAGAAAAGAACAAGTGATTATGTGCTGGAGGTATATTAGGCCGTAAGTGCATAACAATTTTACTGCAGGCCAGTGGAGTATAGGCCCCAAACATTAGGCATTCATCGGACAGAAAAGAACAATTAATTATGTGGCTGCATGTATATTAGATGGTCAGTGGATAACAATTTTACTGTAGGCCAGAGGAGTGCAGGCCCCAAAAAAGATGCACTCACTGGACAGAAAGAACATGTGATTATGTGGCTGGAGGTATATAAGGCAGCCAGTGGATAAAAATTTTACTGTAGGCCAGTGGAGTACAGGCCCTAAACATTAGGCATTCACCGTACAGAAAATAACATTTGATTATGTGGCTGGAGGTATATTAAAAGGTCAGTGGATAACAGTTTTAGTGCAGGCCAGTGGAGTATAGGCCCCAAACATTAGGCATTCACTGGACAGAAAAGAACAAGTGTTTATGTGGCTGGAGGTATATTAGGCGGTCAGTGGATAACTATTTTACTCCAGGCCAGTGGAGTACAGGCCCCAAAAATTATGCTTTCACTGAACAGAAAAGAACACGTGATTATGTGGCTGGAGGTATATTAAGCGGTCACTGGATAACAATTTTACTACAGGCCAGTGGATTATAGGCCCTAAACATTAGGCATTCACTGGAAAGAAAAGAACAAGTGATTTTGTGGCTGGAGGTATATTAGGAGGTCAGTGGATAACAATTTTAGTGTAGGCCAGTGGAGAACAGGCCCCAAAAATTATGCTTTCACTGAACAGAAAAGAACACGTGATTATGTGGCTGGAGGTATATTAGGCGGTCACTGGATAACAATTTTACTACGGGCCAGTGGATTATAGGCCCTAAACATTAGGCATTCACTGGAAAGAAAAGAACAAGTGATTTTGTGGCTGGAGGTATATTAGGAGGTCAGTGGATAACAATTTTAGTGTAGGCCAGTGGAGAACAGGCCCCAAAAATTATGCATTCCCTGGACAGAAAAGAACACTTGATTATGTGGCTGGAGGTATATTAGGAGGTCAGTGGATAACAATTTTAGTGCAGGCCAGTGGAGTATAGGCCCTAAACATTAGGCATTCACCGGACAGAAAAGATCAATTTATTATGTGGCTGGAGGTATATTAGGTGGTCAGTGTATGACAAATTTACCGTAGGCCAGTGGAGTACAGGCCCCAAACATTAGGCATTCAACGGACAGAAAAGAACAAGTAATTATGTGTATGGAGGTATATTTGACGTTCAGTGGATAACAATTTTACTGTATGCCAGTTGAGTGCAGGCCCCAAAAATTATGCATTCACTTGACAGAATAGTGCAAGTGATTTTGTGGCTAAAGGTATATTAGGCGGTCTGTGCAGATAAATTTTACTGTAGGCCAGTGGATTATAGGCCCAAACATTAGGCATTCACGGACAGAAAAGAACAAGTGATTATGTGGCTTGAGGTATATTAGGCGGTAAGTGCATAACAATTTTACTGCAGCCCAGTGGAGTATAGGCCCCATACATTAGGCATTAATTATGTGGCTGGAGGTATATTAGGCAGTCAGTGGATATTAATTTTAATGCAGGCCAGTGGAGTATACCCCTCAAATATTTAACATTCACCGGACAGAAAAGAACAAGTAATTATGTGGCTGGAGGTATATTTGGCGGTTAGTGGATAACAATTTTAATGCAGGCCAGTGGAGTATACAGGGAGTGCAGAATTATTAGGCAAGTTGTATTTTTGAGGATTAATTTTATTATTGAACAACCATGTTCTCAATGAACCCAAAAAACTCATTAATATCAAAGCTGCTGGAAGTAGTTTTTAGTTTGTTTTTAGTTTTAGCTATTTTAGGGGGATATCTGTGTGTGCAGGTGACTATTACTGTGCATAATTATTAGGCAACTTAACAAAAAACAAATATATACCCATTTCAATTATTTCTTTTTACCAGTGAAACCAATATAACATCTCAACATTCACAAATATACATTTCTGACATTCAAAAACAAAGCAAAAACAAATCAGTGACCAATATAGCCACCTTTCTTTGCAAGGACACTCAAAAGCCTGCCATCCATGGATTCTGTCAGTGTTTTGATCTGTTCACCATCAACATTGCGTGCAGCAGCAACCACAGCCTCCCAGACACTGTTCAGAGAGGTGTACTGTTTTCCCTCCTTGTAAATCTCACATTTGATGATGGACCACAGGTTCTCAATGGGGTTCAGATCAGGTGAACAAGGAGGCCATGTCATTAGATTTTCTTCTTTTATACCCTTTCTTGCCAGCCACGCTGTGGAGTACTTGGACGCGTGTGATGGAGCATTGTCCTGCATGAAAATCATGTTTTTCTTGAAGGATGCAGACTTCTTCCTGTACCACTGCTTGAAGAAGGTGTCTTCCAGAAACTGGCAGTAGGACTGGGAGTTGAGCTTGACTCCATCCTCAACCCGAAAAGGCCCCACAAGCTCATCTTTGATGATACCAGCCCAAACCAGTACTCCACCTCCACCTTGCTGGCGTCCGAGTCGGACTGGAGCTCTCTGCCCTTTACCAATCCAGCCACGGGCCCATCCATCTGGCCCATCAAGTCTTACTCTCATTTCATCAGTCCATAAAACCTTAGAAAAATCAGTCTTGAGATATTTCTTGGCCCAGTCTTGACGTTTCAGCTTGTGTGTCTTGTTCAGTGGTGGTCGTCTTTCAGCCTTTCTTACCTTGGCCATGTCTCTGAGTATTGCACACCTTGTGCTTTTGGTCACTCCAGTGATGTTGCAGCTCTGAAATATGGCCAAACTGGTGGCAAGTGGCATCTTGGCAGCTGCACGCTTGACTTTTCTCAGTTCATGGGCAGTTATTTTGCGCCTTGGTTTTTCCACACGCTTCTTGTGACCCTGTTGACTATTTTGAATGAAACGCTTAATTGTTCGATGATCACGCTTCAGAAGCTTTGCAATTTTAAGAGTGCTGCATCCCTCTGCAAGATATCTCACTATTTTTGACTTTTCTGAGCCTGTCAAGTCCTTCTTTTGACCCATTTTGCCAAATAATTATGCACACCTAATATAGGGTGTTGATGTCATTAGACCACACCCCTTCTCATTACAGAGATGCACATCACCTAATATGCTTAATTGGTAGTAGGCTTTCGAGCCTATACAGCTTGGAGTAAGACAACATGCATAAAGAGGATGATGTGGTCAAAATACTCATTTGCCTAATAATTCTGCACTCCCTGTAGGCCTCAAACATTTGGCATTCACTGAACAGTAAAGAACATGTGATTATGTGGCGGGAGGTATATTAGACGGACAGTGGATAACAATTTTACTGGAGGCCAGTGGAGTATAGGCCCCAAACATTAGGCATTCACCGGACAGAAAATAACAAGTGATTATATGGCTGGAGGTATATTTGGCGGTCAGTGGATAAAATTTTTACTGTAGGCCAGTGGAGTAAAGGCCCCAAAAATTAAACATTCACCTGACAGAAATAAACAAATGATTATGTGGTTGGAGGTATATCAGGCAGTCAGTGGATAATAATTTAAATGCAGGCCAGTGGAGTATAGGCCCCAAACATTAGGCATTCACCGGACAGAAAAGAACAATTAATTATGTGGCTGCAGGTATATTAGATGGTCAGTGGATAACAATTTTACTGTAGGCTAGATGAGTGCAGCCCCCAAAAAATATGCACTCACTGGACAGTAAAGAACATGTGATTATGTGGCTAGAGGTAAATTAGGCAGCCAGTGGATAAAATTTTTACTGTAGGCCAGTGGAGTATAGGCCCCAAACATTAGGCATTCACTGGACAGAAAAGAACAAGTGTTTATGTGGCTGGAGGTATATTAGGCGGTCAGTGGATAACTATTTTACTGCAGGCCAGTGGAGTATAGGCTCCAAACATTAGGTTTTCAAGGGACAGAAAAGTACTAGTGATTATGTGGCTGGAAGTATATTACAGTGGATAACAATTTTACTGTAGGCCAGTGGAGTACAGGAACCACATATTACTCATTTACTGGACACAAAAGAACAAGTGATTATGTGGCTAGAGGTATATTAGGTGGTCAATGGATAACAATTTTACTGCAGGCCAGTGGATTATAGGCCCTAAACATTAGGCATTCACTGGAAAGAAAAGAACAAATGATTTTGTGGCTGGATGTATATTAGGAGGTCAGTGGATAACATTTTTAGTGTAGGCCAGTGGAGTACAGGCCCCAAAAATTATGCTTTCACTGGACAGAAAAGAACACTTGATTATGTGGCTGGAGGTATATTAGGAAGTCAGTGGATAACAATTTTAGTGCAGGCCAGTGGAGTATAGGCCCCAAACATTAGGCATTCACCGGACAGAAAAGATCAATTGATTATGTGGCTGGAGGTATATTAGGCGGTCAGTGTATGACAAGCTTACCGTAGGCCAGTGGAGAACAGGCCCCAAACATTAAGCATTCAACGGACAGAAAACAACAAGTAATTATGTGTATGGAGGTATATTTGACGTTCAGTGGATAACAATTTTACTGTATGCCAGTTGAGTGCATTACAATTTTACTGTATGCCAAAACTATGCATTCACTTGACAGAATAGTGCAAGTGATTTTGTGGCTAAAGGTATATTAGGCGGTCTGTGCAGATAAATTTTACTGTAGGCCAGTGGATTATAGGCCCAAACATTAGGCATTCACGAACAGAAAAGAACAAGTGATTATGTGGCTTGAGGTATATTAGGCGGTAAGTGCATAACAATTTTACTGCAGCCCAGTGGAGTATAGGCCCCAAACATTAGTCATTAACTGGACAGAAAAGAACAAATAATCATGTGGCTGAAGGTATATTAGGCAGTTAGTGGATATCAATTTTAATGCAGGCCAGTGGACAGAAAAGAACAAGTGTTTATGTGGCTGGAGGTATATTAGGCGGATGGAACCCATATGCACCAAAGAATGGTGACTTATCAGAAGATTCCTGACGACGGTTGTTCAGAGCAAACTCAGCAAGAGGGAGAAATGAACACCAATCCTCCTGGTTCTCTGCCACAAAACAGCGCAAATATGTCTCCAGATTCTGATTGAGGCGCTCAGTCTGACCATTCGACTGCGGGTGAAAAGCAGAAGAGAAGGACAGCCGAACCCCCAGGCGAGAACAGAAAGCCTTCCAGAACCTGGACACAAACTGCGTGCCTCTATCGGAAACAATATCAGAGGGAATGCCGTGCAATTTAACAATATGGTCGACAAAAGCTTGCGCCGACGTTTTAGCATTGGGTAAACCAGGGAAAGGTACGAAATTAGCCATCTTGCTAAAACGGTCCACCACCACCAGGATCACCGACTTCCCCGAGGAACGAGGATGATCCGTGATAAAGTCCATGGACAGGTGTGTCCAAGGACGGGAAGGTATGGGTAACGGGAGAAGGGAACCTGAAGGCCGTGAACGAGGGACCTTAGCGCGAGCGCACGTCTCACAAGCAGCCACAAAACCCTCCACCGACTTACGAAGAGCCGGCCACCAAAATCTCCGAGCAATGAGATCTACCGTGGCTCTACTCCCGGGGTGACCAGCAAGAACCGTATCATGATGCTCCTTGAAGAGTTTGTGACGTAGCTCAGGAGGCACGAACAACTTCCCAGAAGGACAACGGGCAGGTGCCTCAGTCTGGGCAGCCTGGACCTCGGCCTCCAAGTCGGAATATAGAGCAGAAACAACTACCCCCTCTGCCAAAATAGGACCCGGGTCCTCGGAGTTTCCTCCTCCCGGAAAACAGCCAGAGAGAGCATCAGCCTTCACATTTTTGATCCCAGGTCGGAATGTAACGACAAAATTGAATCTGGAGAAGAACAGAGACCATCTGGCCTGTCTTGGATTCATACGCCTGGTCGACTCCAAGTATGCCAGATTCTTATGGTCGGTAAAAACGGTGATAGGGTGCCTGGCCCCCTCCAACCAATGGTGCCATTCCTCGAAAGCCAACTTGATGGCCAACAACTCCCTATCTCCCACATCATAGTTTCTCTCTGCCGGGGAGAGTTTTTTTTAGAGAAAAAGGCACAGGGTCGCCATTTGGCAGGAGAAGGGCCCTGGGACAAAACTGCACCCACACCCACCTCGGAAGCATCCACCTCAACAATAAAAGGTAAGGAAACATCGGGATGCACCAAGACGGGAGCAGACGCAAAACTCTCTTTAATCTTAGAAAAGGCTGCAAGCGCCTCCTCTGACCAAGAGGAAAAATCCGCCCCCTTTTTTGTCATGTCAGTAAGTGGTTTGACAACAGAGGAAAAATTCAAAATGAACTTTCTGTAATAGTTCGCAAAACCCAGAAAGCGCATCAATGCCTTCTGATTCTCAGGAAGCTCCCACTCAAGTACAGCACGGACCTTCTCCGGATCCATGCGAAAACTAGAAGCAGAGAGGAGAAAACCCAGAAATTGAATCTCCGATACCATAAAAAGACATTTCTCCAGCTTGGCGTACAATTTATTTTCCCGCAGAATCTGCAGAACCTGAAAAAGATGATCCTGATGGGTCTGAACATCAGGGGAAAAAATCAAAATATCATCAAGATACACCAATACTAATTTCCCCATTAAATGGTAGAAAATACTATTAACAAAATGCTGAAAGACGGCCGGAGCATTCATCAGGCTGAAAGGCATAACGAGATTCTCGAAATGCCCGTTAGGGGTATTAAAGGCCGTTTTCCATTCATCCCCCTCTCTGACCCTGACCAGGTTGTACGCGCCTCTCAAATCCAATTTGGAAAACACCTTGGCCCCAACAATTTGGTTGAAGAGGTCCGGGATCAGAGGAAGGGGATAGGGATCGCGAATCGTGATACGGTTCAGCTCCCTAAAATCTAGGCAAGGTCTCAGAGAGCCATCTTTTTTTTTAACAAAAAAAAAACCCGCGGCCACAGGTGACTTTGAGGGACGAATATGCCCCTTATCGAGACTCTCGGAGATATAGGTTCGCATTGCGATTCTTTCCGGTTGTGAGAGATTGTAGAGGCGTGCTTTTGGCAGCTTGGCGCCGGGAATGAGGTTAATGGGACAGTCAAACTCCCGGTGAGGAGGTAGCTCCTGAACACCGCTCTCGGAAAACACGTCCGAGAAATCAGAGAGAAATGATGGCACAGTTTTAGTAGACACCTCTGCAAAAGTCGCTGTGAGACAATTCTCTGTACAAAAGTCACTCCACTCATTTATTTGCCTTCCTTGCCAATCAATAATGGGGTTATGTCTAGTGAGCCAGGGTAACCCCAAAACTAGAGGAGAAGGCAATCCGTTAAGGACAAAACAAGATATATCCTCCACATGAGTGTCACCTACAGCTAGCCAGATATTGTGAACAATGCCCTTCAGAGATCTCTGTGAGAGTGGAGCAGAGTCAATAGCAAAAACAGGTATATCCTTTTCTAATGTGCAAACCTGAAAACCATGCATGGCTACAAATTGAGTGTCAATAAGATTGACGGCCGCTCCACTATCGACAAAAATCTCACAAGAAATGACTTTGCTCTCTAGCGCCACCCTGGCAGACAGGAGAAAACGGGAACTGCAGGTCAGAGGAAAAGCATCAATTCCTACATCAACTTTGCCCAAAGTAGCAGATGAAGCAGAATTTGATGATTTACCTTTTGAGGTTTTTCTCTTATTATCGCTCTTAGTACAGTTCAAGAATCTCCTAGACGGACAAACATTTGCCAAATGACCTATGCCCCCACAACAAAAACACACCATACTCTGAGGACTAAATCCTCTTTTATCAGGGGCAAGTCGACCTAGCTGCATGGGCTCCTCCTCAGAGGGGAGCGAGACAGGATGAGGCCCCTGCACACTGAATGAGTCCGCACCATTGCCCCTAGACTGACAATGGCTGGACAGAGAGGTCTTGTTTCTTTCTCTTAGACGCCTGTCAAGGCGTACCGCCAATGACATGGCAGACTCTAAGGACGTTGGTCTCTCATGGAAAGCAAACGCATCTTTCAATCTCTCTGAGAGACCATGACAGAACTGACTCCGGAGTGCAGCATCATTCTAACCTGAATCAGCTGCCCATCTCCGAAATTCAGAACAATAAAGCTCCGCAGACAGTTTGTTCTGGCATAAAACACGTAAGTTAGATTCGGCCAGAGCAACACGATCCGGGTCATCATATATCTGCCCCAGGGCCACAAAAAATCTTTCCACGGATCAAAGGGAGGGATCCCCTGATGGCAGCGAAAAAGCCCAAGTCTGAGCATTACCCCTGAGCAGGGAGATGACAATCCTCACCCTCTGCTCCTCCTTACCAGAGGAGTGGGGACACAAGCAAAAATGGAGTTTGCATGCCTCTCTGAAGCGAACAAAATTCTCACTGCCCCCGGAGAACGTTTCCGGAAGTGAGACCTTTGGCTCGCAACAGACTCCATGAGCCGGAGCAGAGCCCAATGCTTGAAGCTGAGTCATAGATTGACGGAGATCCGCTACTTCCAAAGAAAGACCCTGCATGCGGTCAACCAGGCCAGAAAGCGGATCCATGTCAAAAAAGGATGGTTTTGGTGGATTATAATGTCACGGCTGTATGTGAGCAACAAGAGTATACACAGTAAAAAGAGCTACTGACCGGACCCAAACTAGGGAGGATAAAGGGAGACCCCTGTCAGACCCTCAAAGCTCTCCCTATGCTGCTAAAGCACATGCCCGGATCCAAATGGCGGAACGAGGCATGCCCGCCTACCTAAGACTGATGACCACTGTAACCCCTACAATAGTGGAAGGGGCACGGCCACCGGTGCCCTGCTCAGTATATGGAGGGAACCGTGGCCACCTCAGATCCAGTCAGAAAATAACCAGGTACACAACAATGTCTGCACACTTAGCTGAAGGAGCTGCAGCCGCAGAGAAGACGGATCCAAGGACAGCTGGCAATATCCGGAGTGCTTGCTGCAGCAGAACACAGGTCAGTGAACTGATAGCTACAAGTAAAGATACTCAAGCAAGAGCTACAACTGAAATGAGAAATATAATCCACGCCCTACAATAGGAGGAGGGGTGATTTAAAGGCAGGGAAATCAAACGCAGGAGGAACAGCTGGGATGAAGGAAACAGAAAGTAACGACTTCATCACAGGGGCGGAGAAACAGAGCAGTGAGAACTCCTCCAAGCTCTAGTAGTGACATCATCACAGGGGTGGAGAAACAGAGCTGTGAGAACGTCTCAAAGCTCTGGTAGTGACAGGAAGTGACAAACTTTCCAGGTACAATTTAGAGGGCGTCAGAGTCTGTGTTACTCTCGAGAGAGTGTGTAGGGTTGAGGTTGTAAAGGGATTCATAATAATCCCTAAATAGCGAGGCTATTTTATTTGATTCAAAAGTTAGTTCACCTTCAGGGGTTTTCAGTTTGTGTACATAATTATGTAATTTCCTACATTTGAGCCTGGACATCATGTAACGGGAAGCTTTATTTCCATGAGCAAATATTTTGTATTGGGAGTGCAAATAAAGCTTGGCCGATTCCACATTCAAAAGATTTTTGAGGGAGGCTCTACATGAGGATAATTCTTGTAAGTGAGATTCCAACACGGATCTTTTGTGGGCACTTTCCAAGGAACAATTTTTTTCATCTGCTTTTGTCTTTCTTCTTATAAATGCTTTATGGGCGTCCCAAATTGTCTGTGGGGAAACCTCAGGGGTACAATTTGTGTCTAAGTATTCTTCTAGAAGGCGTTTTAATTTAGATCTACTATCCGGAGAGCCAATTCATTAAATCGCCAATGGCTAGTGGGTCTATGGGTAAGGGGGGGCTTCATGTGAAGGTATATGGGAGCATGGTCTGAAAGGATAATGGATCCTATATCCGCTTTAGAGCATAGTTGAAGATGTTCCTTTGAAATAAACAGATAGTCTAGCCGTTGATACGACTTATGTAGTGGCGAGTAAAAGGTATAGTCTCTAGAATCTGGATGTATAGTGCGCCAGACATCAATCAAATGAGCCTTGGTTATTGCACGTATAAGAGAGCGAATACCCTTCTGGGATTGGGCAGATTTGCGGGAAGAGGAATCGATAAGGGGATTGAGGACGAGATTTAAGTCACCTCCCATCACCGTAACACCATCTCTAAAAGATTCCACTTTTAGTAATAATGATTTAAGCCAGGGTATTTGGCGACTGTTCGGGGCATAGACATTCACAAAAGTATAAAGATGTTGACCTATCTTCCCTTTGACCATTATAAAACGGCCATCAGGGTCACACAGTTGGTCATCTAGGATAAAGGGGACCTTGCCCTGAAAACCGATGCTTACTCCTCTAGAGTTAGATGTAGAAGAACCACAATGATACCAATTAGGGTAATATGAATAGGATAGATTAGGGAAGTGTTGGGACTTAAAGTGTGTTTCCTGCAGAAAAACAATGTTCGCTTTATCTTTTCTCAATATCCCAAAAATCTGGCTCCGCTTGGAAGGCGAATTGCAACCCTTAACATTATAAAAGGCAATTTTAAGAGCCATCATAGGAGTAAAGAGGAGAGGTAAAGTGCTGGAACATGCGAGCCTGAAAGTCAGTTAAAATATAAAATTGTTTAGGGTACTTAGCATCTAGTTGAATTAGTAGGTGGAAAAGTCGAAGCCTGGGTCATGGGACGTCCCGTCTCGGATGGACAGTGCTCCACACAATTAGAGACCTGCGTAAACAATCACAAAATATATTGAGAACAAAAAAAAGAAAAATGAGAACTGAATTAGCATATAGGTCCTGGGGGACCCAAAGAAAGGGGGGGAGTGGCATTTGCCAAATTTGGACCCGGCACTCTTAAGGTTAATGTCAGAACAGTCGTTCGATTGAAGTTACATCGTAAATAGGTTAGAAGAGCATTGGAGTTTGGAGTAGAAGCCCGAGGGGTCCAAGTTTTAACTTGTGGAGAAGGGAAAAGTCAGGGGCCGTTGAATACATAGGTTAGATCTTAGGTGCTGGGAACATCGCATACTCCCATAGTTTCATCAAAATACGAAACCTCACAAGGGATTACAAAATACGAAAGTTAGCCCTAGGGCGCTGAGAACAATATATGGCTTTGTGGTGCCGGCTACACACTAAATCATTGCATAAATAAAAGTGCACTGAAGCAGTGTGTAGACAGGACCACCGTCCGGGGTTGTTGGGTACATAAGTTAGCCCGAAGGCGCTGAGGACAAAATATAGCATTGTGATGCCGGCTATACAGTGACCCATCGCATAATAAAGGAGCTCTGAAACAATGTATAGTCGGGAACACCGCTAGGGGTTGCTGAGTACATGAATTAGCCCATAGGCACTGAGAACATATTATGGCATTCTAGAGCCGGCTGCACATTGAGTCGTCGCAGATAAATAGGAGCAATAAATCAATGCGCAGTCGGGGACACAACCAGGGGTTATTAAATAAATAAGTTAGCCCGAAGGCGCTGAGAACATATTATGGCTTTATGGAGAAGGTTATAACCGGACTCACCGCATATAGAAATAGAGTTGAGGCACCATGTAATCGTCAATACCATCAGGATCTGCTGAGTATATAAATTAGTTCTAAAACGCTAAACATGTAATATGGCCAGTAGCATCAAAGATAACCTAGGACCCATAATAGATAGGAGGTACGATATTAAGTACCACCGGAACATTCGGCAAAAACCATCGAGAGCTCAGCATATCCTGGTGATATGAAGCGTATCTTAGGGTCAAGGATATCCGGTCATAACATGCGAACATATACATAAGAAATAAATCGGAATATATGAACGGATACGACATCAGATAAATCGCGTCACCACTACCAGGAGACGCCGGGTAATTAAAGTGGGCAAACGGCTCACAGTATTCGACAACTTGCGACAATTACAGCTTAGTTAAAAAATCGAATAAGCCCTATATCATCTATTTAACAGGTAACGATCTTGTAGAGGTCGGAAGATACAAGATAAATCTTAAAGCGTGATGATACTTAAGACCCTATAGAATCGCAGATTACTAAGTGTAAGTTAAGGCATAATAATAAGATGTTGGATATTACACTTGGTGCCAGTCTCGGAAATTCTGAAAAAGCCACAGAGAAGGTTAGAAGGTGAGAGCGTCAGGGAGCATATCCAGAGATGCAATACAGGAGGCAGGGACAGGGATAAATAGAAAGAAGAAAGAGAGGCTGATACTGTAACGGGGTTCCGAAGGTGCACTCGGTCCCCCATTAGCCGCAGACCTGCTGCTTATCTTCGGGAGCGAGGATCTGTGTTTGACCTCGTTCCCAGGGCTGCTTTACTAGCTGGGTGGCTCCCTGCTCCTAAGTCTGCCTTAAGCGCCGAGCTCATCATTCGGTGCTCGACTGGTTGGTCTGTCAGTCATGTGACGCTGGCCATGTCACATGACCCTCACTCCCCACTATAAATACAGGCAGCCTGCTGGCCACAGGTTGCCTGTTAATTTAGGTTCCACTTGTGGTTTTGTCTTTCCTGGCGTACTTACCTCCTGCTGAATTCCTGACGATCCTCTGCCTGCTCCTTGTGTACTTTGCTGCTCTCCTGGTATTCTGACCCCGTGTCACGAGTTGGAGGTCCCAGGAGAGACCACCGCGTCGTCAAGCAATAAACGGAAATCAAGTACAGACACATAAGAGTTTATTGCACAAACAAAAACATGGAAGGCAGCACAGACAAAACATGAGCTCTATGTACCGTCAGCACAGTGGGAGAAAACCCCCACTGCGCCACTGTCTAGTAATACTCCAGAGGGGCGTGACTAAGCAACTCCTGGTTTTCACTAGGGCCTCAGAAGGTAAGGTTAGGCTTTGCAGCAGGAAGTTGCCAGGGTCCACTCTGGAGCGTGAACTAGACAGTGACAGCAGGAGCGAATGGACAACAGGTACCAGAAGGTACCGACGGCACATAGGCAAACATAACAGACAGGTAAATACAAAACAGGGCAAATAATAACACAAGCAGGAGTTCATGCAAGGGAGCAGGAGTGGCAATGAGCAGAGAAGGACTTGCTCCACCAGTAGTAAACTGCATGGCCTTGTCATGCCACTCTGCTGCAAAGGCTTGCTGAACACAGACATATGAATACAAAACAGGGGAACTAATAATACGAGCAGGAGTTCACGCAAGGGAGCAGGAGTGGCAGTGAGCAGAGAAGGACTTGCTCCACCAGTAGTAAACTGCATGGCCTTGTCATGCCACTCTGCTACAAAGGCTTGCTGAACACAGACATCAGAATAAACACAAAGTAACTAAAACATAACAGGCAGAACAAATAACAGACAGACGACGTTAATGAACAAGTAGGGAAACTCACAGAGCACAGACAGACACGGATCCCATGGGTCAGCAGCATGGGAGAGAGAGTACAAACCAGGAGCAGGACAAGACAACACACACCAGAACTGAGGAAACCTCAGCCTTATATACAGGTTCCATGGGTGCAGCAGAGAGAGACCACACCCATGGAGCAGACAGAGGATTAACTCCTAATAGGAATACAGGGGAGTTAACCCATACAGAACCACAAATACAGAGGAACGGAGCTGCAGCGAGAGCATAGACAGAAGGTCACAGCCAGCGGTAATGACTGTGACACTCCCACCCCTCAAAGCCCCCCCCTCTCCCCCCCAAAAAGAAAACGGGAGGAAGTGGGGCAACAAACCAAACAGAACCAGGCAAGGGGACAGAAATCAAAGGGGTGACGAGGTACAAGGGCAGGAACACATACGACGACCGCAACCAGCCCAACCCCTGAAAACCAGCCTACACGGAGGGTCCGCAGCCAGTACGCCAGGGGAAGATAGCTAGCCAACACGGCATACACGTCAAGTGAACCGCACCAAATAGTTACCTCCCCCTCCACTCTCCCTCCGGAGAATGACATGTCTGCCAAGAACTGATTGGCCAGACATGCAGACACCCCCTTCCGTAGGATTGGGACCAGGAACAGGAACCAGACAGGAAATGAAAATCAGAATCAAAGGGGTACAGAGGTACACAAGCAGAACACATAAGACGACCGCAGCCAGCACGCAGCCCCTAGCAACCAGCCTACACGGTAAACGCAGCCAGTACGCCAAGAGGAATGCAGCCAGCCTACATGGCCACAAAAGTCATGGTGAACTGCAGTGTGCTAACACCTCCCCCTCCACTCTCCCTCCGGAGAATGGCATGTCTGCCAAGAACTGATTGGTCAGACATGCTGACACCCCCTTCCGGAGGCCCAGGAGCAGATACCTGCGCCGATAACAGAAAACACGGCCGTAGGCAGAACTGCAAGCAAAAAGGTTAAACCGGACGTCACCCCTGGCAACCAGCATACACGGAGAACACCGCAGCCAGTACACCAAGGCAACCAAATCCGATACCTAAGGCAGCATAAAGAGGGAAATACAGAAAGCACACACATTACAGATAAGCAGAAAACAGAACAAAAAAAACTCTGTGAAAGTTCACTTGTTCATTCTGTCACGAGTTGGAGGTCCCAGGAGAGACCACCGCGTCGTCAAGCAATAAACGGAAATCAAGTACAGACACATAAGAGTTTATTGCACAAACAAAAACATGGAAGGCAGCACAGACAAAACATGAGCTCTATGTACCGTCAGCACAGTGGGAGAAAACCCCCACTGCGCCACTGTCTAGTAATACTCCAGAGGGGCGTGACTAAGCAACTCCTGGTTTTCACTAGGGCCTCAGAAGATAAGGTTAGGCTTTGCCGCAGGAAGTTGCCAGGGTCCACTCTGGAGCGTGAACTAGACAGTGACAGCAGGAGCGAATGGACAACAGATACCAGAAGGTACCGACGGCTCTTAGGCAAACATAACAGACAGGTAAATACAAAACAGGGCAAATAATAACACAAGCAGGAGTTCATGCAAGGTAGCAGGAGTGGCAATGAGCAGAGAAGGACTTGCTCCACCAGTAGTAAACTGCATGGCCTTGTCATGCCACTCTGCTGCAAAGGCTTGCTGAACACAGACATATGAATACAAAACAGGGGAAGTAATAATACGAGCAGGAGTTCACGCAAGGGAGCAGGAGTGGCAATGAGCAGAGAAGGACTTGCTCCACCAGTAGTAAACTGCATGGCCTTGTCATGCCACTCTGCTACAAAGGCTTGCTGAACACAGACATCAGAATAAACACAAAGTAACTAAAACATAACAGGCAGAACAAATAACAGACAGACGACGTTAATGAACAAGTAGGGAAACTCACAGAGCACAGATAGACAGACACGGATCCCATGGGTCAGCAGCATGGGAGAGAGAGTACAAACCAGGAGCAGGACAAGACAACACACACCAGGAGAGCTGACCCAGAACTGAGGAAACCTCAGCCTTAGGCCTCTTTCACACTACAGTATGTCCATTTCAGTATTTTGCGTTCCGTTTTTAACGGATCCGTTGTTCCGTTTTTTGGTTCCGTTGTGTTTCCGTTTCCGTTCCGTCGTTCCGTTTTTCCGTATGGCATATACAGTATACAGTAATTACATTGAAAAAATTGGGCTGGCCATAACATTTTCAATAGATGTTTCAGAAAAAACGGAACGGAAACGGAACGGAAACAGAAGACATACAGATGCATTTCCGTATGTGTTCCGTTTTTTTTGCGGACCCATTGACTTTATTGGAGCCACGGAACGTGATTTGCGGCCAAATATAGGACATGTTCTATCTTTCAACGGAACGGAAAAACGGAAATACGGAAACGGAATGCATACGGAACACATTCCGTTTTTTTTGCGGAACCATTGAAATGAATGGTTCCGTATACGGACCGTATACGGACCGCAAAACGAAAAAAAAAACGGTAGTGTGAAAGAGGCCTTATATACAGGTTCCATGGGTGCAGCAGAGAGACCACACCCATGGAGCAGACAGAGGATTAACTCCTAATAGGAATACAGGGGAGTTAACCCATACAGAACCACAAATACAGAGGAACGGAGCTGCAGCGAGAGCATAGACAGAAGGTCACAGCCAGCGGTAATGACTGTGACACCCCGGCCTCCTCCTGACGATCCTCTGCTGACTCCTTTGGTACTACACGACTCTCCTGGTATTTATGACCCCGGCTTCTCCTGACAATTCTCTGCTTGCTCCATTTGTACTTTGTAGCTTTCCTGGTATTGACTCAGTCCGTTCTCGTTCTGTTGTTTGTCTGTCTGTCATCCCTGTACTTAGTCCAAGCTAGGGATTGCCGTCCAGTTGTCCCCTGTCATTAGGACTCGCAAGGCAAGTAGGCAGGGCCAGGGGTAAGGGTGGAAAGCAGTGGTCACTTCCCTCCCCCCTGTGTGTGTGTGTACGCGACCGTTACAGATACTCATCCAACTTGACAACGGCTGAGGAGAAGTATAGAGTCCTGTTCTCAGAAGACGTCGGTAGCTACGCGCCTCGGGGTAAGAGGGGTATTTTTCTTCTTCTTTTTTTGCCTTTGGGCTTTGGGGGTACCTTTTGTTTCAAATGGCACCACTTTGGGGAGTTTTGGCAGTGCAGAAAGGTCCTGGACAGCATCCCAATCTTCAATGTCCAGGGGGTTTATATCTAAAAAATCTAATGCAGGGCCTAAGTCGAGATGCGACTTGATGGTGATCCTCCTGCCTTGGTGAGAAAAGGACAATCCGAACGGGAACTGGCAACGGTAAAGGATCTTGTTGCTTCTGAGCCAATCGGTGAGGGGTTTGAGAGTCCTTCGTTTCTGAAGAGTCACCGGAGCTAGGTCTTGAAATATATTAATCAGCACCCCATTGTATTTAGCTCCACCTGGCAGACGAGCCTTGATTATTATAGCCTCCTTATCCTGAAAGTGGAGAAATCGGCAAATGATGTCTCTAGGGGGCTCATTGCCCTGCGGTTTCGGGTGCAATGCCCAATGAGCTCTCTCGATTATTATAGATGTGGAGCGTTCCGGGCCCAGTAATACTTTGCATATCTCTTTCACCACGGCTGAGGAATCTTGAGAGGATTCTGTTTCTGGGACTCCTCTGAATCGAAGATTGTTTCTTCTCCCACGGTTTTCCTGGTCCTCCAGGGCATTGAACGCATCATTGAGGTGCGTTTGGCATTTCTGTAGGCTGATGGATGTTGCCGACTGGAAGTCCAGTATTGCGGCCTGGTTGTTCTCCAAGGCCTCCACCCTGCCGCCCACATGTCTGACATCTTGCCTCAACGAGGAGAGTTCACTGATAAGCGGTTCCATTGCACTTTGGAGTGCAGAGTCCAGATACTTTCTGGAAATCGGGAGATGTTTGCGATGTCTTGTGTCTTCAGCATCGCTGTCGTCAGCTTGTAGCTCGGCCTCGCTCTCCTCCGTTTCTCTACTTGGTTCCGGCGCCATCTTAGCTTCCCTCACAGCACACACCGCTGTGGCTTTTTTGATAAACTTATCCATGTCACCACAGTTCGACGGATGCTTGTGGGGTAGGGAACGGTCCCCTGTTCTTTGCTGGCCAATCTTGCCCATATTTTATGTCGAAAAACTGACTTTAGCTGATGAAAAGCCGGGTCTGAGCAGCAGAGCTCAATCGCACACGTCCATTATGGTCTGGCGCTAGCTCCGCCCCAGGTAATCTAGACTTTTTTGACCTAGGCGACTTCTCTTCTCAGTGACAATACCTCCTGCTGCGCTGAAGGTCCTTTCGGACAGGACACTTGAAGCGGGGCAGGCCAGAAGTTCTATCGCAAATTGGGATAGCTCAGGCTACAGGTCAAGCCTGCACACCCAGTAGTCAAGGGGTTCATCGCTTCTCAGAGTGTCGATATCTGCAGTTAAGGTGAGGTAGTCTGCTACCTGTCGGTCGAGTCATTCTCTGAGGGTGGACCCCGAAGGGCTGTGGCGATGCGTAGGACTTAAAAAGCTCTGCATGTCCTCCATCAACAACACGTCTGTAAAGCGTCCTGTCCTTGCCGGCGTGGTCGTGGTAGGAGGAGGATTACTTTCACCTCTTCCTCTGTTAGATTCCCATTGTGCAGTGACATTACCCTTATATGCTGTGTAAAGCATACTTTTTAACTTGTTTTGGAACTGCTGCATCCTTTCCGACTTCCGGTAATTCGATAACATTTCAGCCACTATCTGCTTATACCGGGGGTCTAGTAGCGTGGCCACCCAGTACAGCTTGTTCTCCTTCAGCCTTTTTACACGAGGGTCCCTCAACAGGCATGACAGCATGAAAGACCCCATTTGCACAAGGTTGGATGCCGAGCTACTCATGTCCCGTTCCTCGTCCTCACTGATCTCACTGAAGGTCTGTTCTTCCCCCTAGCCACGTACAACACCACGGGTCCCAGATAGGTGACAACGAGCACCCTGGGATGTGGTTGGTCTTCCTCCTCCTCAAAGCCACATTCCTCCTCTGACTCCTCTTACTCAGACTCCTCTTCCAGCGTTGCCGCAGGTCCAGCAAGCGATGATGATAAGGCTGTTTCTGGTGGTGATGGTGACCACAACTCCTCCTCTTCACGCTCATCTACGGCCTGATCCAGGACTCTTCGCAGGGCACGCTCCAGGAAGAAAACAAATGGGATGAGGTCGCTGATGGTGCCTTCGGTGCGACTGACTAGGTTTGTCACCTCCTCAAAAGGACGCATTAGCCTACAGGCATTGCGCATGAGCGTCCAGTAACATGGGAAAAAAATACCCAGCTCCGCAGAGGCTGTCCAAGCACCCCGGTCATACAAATACTCGTTGGCTTTTTCTTGTTGGAGCAGGCGGTCGAACATTAGGAGTGTTGAATTCTAACGTGTCGGGCTGTCGCAAATCAAGCGCCTCACTGGCATATTTTTTCGCCTCTGAATATCGGAAAAGTGCGCCATGGCCGTGTAGGAACGCCTGAAATGGTCACACACCTTCCTGGCCTGCTTGAGGATGTCCTGTAAGCCTGGGTATTTATACACAAAGCGTTGTACGATCAGATTCAACACATGTGCCATGCACGGCACATGTGTCAACTTGCCCAAATTCAATGCCGCCAACAGATTGCTTCCATTGCCACACACCACTGTGACGATCTCCAGTTGGTGCGGGGTCAGCCACTGATCCACCTGTGCATTCAGGGTGGAAAGGAGTGCTGATCCGGTGTGACTCTCTGCTTTCAGGCAAGTCAACCCCAAGACGGCGTGACACTGTCGTATCCGGAATGTGGAATAGCCCCTGGGGAGCTGGGGGGGGGTGCAGTTGATGTGGAGCAAGACGCAGCAGCAGAAGAGGACTCAGGCAAGGAGGTTAGCGAAGAGGATGGAGTAGGAGGAGTAGAGGAGGGGGCAGCAGGCCTGCCTGCAAGTTGTGGCGGTGTCACCAACTCCGCTGAAGAGCCACGCATTCCATGCTTGCCAGCCGTCAGCAGGTTTACCCAATGCGCAGTGTACGTGATATACCTGCCCTGACCATGCTTTGCAGACCAGGTATCAGTGGTCAGATGGACCCTTGCCCCAACACTGTGTTCCAGGCATGCCATGACTTCCTTTTCCACAATAGAGTACAGGTTGGGGATTGCCTTTTGTGAAAAGAAATTTCGGCCGGGTACCTTCCTCTGCGGTGTCCCAATAGCTAAAAATTTTTTGAAGGCCTCAGACTCCACCAGCTTGTATGGTAAAAGCTGGTGGGCTAAGAGTTCCGACAAGCCAGCTGTCAGACGCCGGGCAAGGGGGTGACTCTGTGACATTGGCTTCTTACGCTCAAACATTTCCTTGACAGACACCTGACTGTGGGCAGATGAGCAGGAACTGCTGAAGGTGAGAGGCGGAGTGGCGGGTGGTTGAAAAAGGGCAAGGAGGACAACAGTGGTTGACATGGACCAGGAGGAGGATGGTGGCTTTGAGTTTGTGTGCTGCTTGTACTCATCATGTGTTGATCCCATAGGCGTTTGTGATGTGAGATCATGTGCCTTCGCAAAGCAGTTGTACCTAGGTGGGTGTTGGACTTCCCACGACTCAGTTTCTTTTGGCACAGGTTGCAAATGGCATTGCTGTTATCAGTGGCAGACACACAAAAAAAAATGCCACACTGCTGAGCTTTGCAATGACGGCATTATGGTGGTGGCAACAGCATGCGTTGATTGGCATGCTGTCTGGCTGACCCCGGGTGCCGATACATGCTGTCTGACTGTGCCACTAGCTCCTTGCAACGACCTCCCCCTGCTTCCAACTCGTCTCCTCCTCCTCTCTGTCTCCCCATCTGAACTTTTCCCCTGTTCTTCTTCTCTTCGAGCGGGCACCCACGGGATATCCACAGACACATCGTCATCATCAACCGCTTTACTTGTATCTGACAACTCAGCAAAGGAAGCAGCAGCGGGTACAACATCATCATCATCACACCGTACGTCCATGTGTGTAATGCTGCCTGACTGTGACATATCCCTGTTATCTAGATCCTCTGGCAATAATGGTTGCGCATCACTCATTTCTTCCAACTGATGTGTAAATAACTCCTCTGACAGATCAAGTGAAGCAGCTGTGGTGCTAGTGTTGGTGGTGGCGGCAGGCGGGCCAGTGGTAACTTGAGAGGTGCCCGAAGCTGAGAAGATTGGGTGTCCTGTGATAGCCAGTCAATTATTCTAGGGCCAAAGGAAATCACAGCACCACGACGGCCCCTGCGGGGTGGCCTGCCTCTGCCTGTCATTATTTTTTTGATTAGTTGTACTATGCCTGCAAGCTACTGTGACACCAGATATGAGTGGTGCAACTGGGCACTGGCAGTAGTGGGCACAGTACACACTGTGGGCCTGACACACACGCTGGCAGGCAACTGCAATTATATTACAGTGAAAAAATTGTTGTTTTTTTTTAAATGCAAGCTACTGTGACACCAGATATGAGTGGTGGCACTGGGCACTGGCAGTAGTGAGCACAGTACACGCTGTGGGCCTGAGACACACGCTTGCAGGCAACTGCAATTATATCACAGTGAAATTTTTTTTTTGTTTTTTTAAATGGAAGCTACTGTAACACCAGATATGAGTGGAGGCACTGGGCACTGGCAGTAGTGGGCACAGTACACGCTGTGGGCCTGACACACATGCTGGCAGGCAACTGCAATTAGATTACAGAGAAAAATAAAATAAAAAAAAGCAGACTGATGTACTAGCCCTAAAAAGGGCTTTTTGGGGTGCTGTCAGGACGCTGTCCTTACAGCAGATCAGATGAGTCTTGAGGACTGGAGTGGACACAGAACACTGGCCTAGCTAACGATTTCCCTATTAAATCAGCAGCAGCAGCATTCTCCCTGCTCTCACTAACACTGCAGCTTCCGAATGAATCTAAGATGGATACTGTCCTTGCTTTTTCATAGGAGGTGGCAGGGTCTAAGAGGGAGGGTATGCTGCTAATTGGCTGGAATATGGCTGCTGACTGTGAGATACAAGGTAAAAATTTGCACCGCCGTGGTGAACGAGAACAAGCGATGTTCGCCAGGAATTGTTCGCCGGCGAATAGTTCGGGACATCTCTAGTGATTATGTCGCTGGAGGTATATTAGGTGGTCAGTGGATAACAATTTTACTGCAGACCAGTGAAGTATAGGCCCCAAACATTAGGCATTCACTGGACAGAAAAGAACAAGTGATTTTGTGGCTGGAGGTATATTAGGCAGTCAGCTGATAACAATTTTACTGTAGGCCAGTGGAGTATAGGCCCCAAACATTAGGCATTCAGCGAACAGAAAAGAACAAGAAATGATGTGGCTTGAGAAATATTAGGCGGTCAGAGGATAAGAATTTTACTGTAGGCCAGTGGAGTACAGGCTCTAAAAGTTTTGCATTTACTGGACAGAAAAGAACAAGTAATTATGTGGATGGAGGTATATTAGGTGGTCAGTAAATAGCAATTTTACTGTAGGCCACAGGAGTACAGGCCAAAAAATATTACGCAATAGGTGATTATATTGCTGGAGGTATATTAGGCGGCCAATGGATAACAATTTTATTGTAGTCCATTAGAGTACAGGACCCAAACATTAGGCATTCACCGGACAGAAAAGAACAAGTGATTACGTAGCAGAAGGTATATTAAGCGGTCATTCGAAAACAATTTTACTGTAGGCCAGTGGAGTACAGGCCCCAAAAAATAGGCATTCACCTGACAAAAAAGAACAAGTGATTATGTGGCTGGAGTTATATTATGTGGCCAGTGGATAACAATTTTACTGCAGGCCATTAGAATACAGGCCCAAAACATTAGGCATTCACCGGACAGAAAAGAACGCGTGATTTTGTGGCTGGTGGTATATTAGGCGGTCAGTGGATAACAATTTTACTGTAGGCCATTGGGGTACAGGCCCCAAAAAATAGGTATTCACCTGACAAAAAAGAACAAGTGATTATGTGGCTGGAGGTATTATAGGCGGTCAGTGGATAGCAATTTTACTGTAGGCCAGTGGAGTATAGGCCCCAAACATTAGGCATTCACCGGACAGAAAAGTGCAAGTGATTATGTGGCTGGAGGTATATTAGGTGGTCAGTGGATAACAATTTTACTGTAGGCCAGTGGGGTACAGGCACCAAACATTATGCATTTACCAGACAGAAAAGAACAAGTGATTATGTGGCTGAACATGTATTAGGCGTTCAGTGGATAA